>NC_137604.1:47237221-47809721 GCF_963280865.1 Gymnoscopelus braueri | reverse complement strand
TTTTACTCAATTTAAGTTCTCTTAAGTATTTTTACTCAAGGTATTTACTTTTAAATATTTGTACTCACTTTATTTACTTTTAATATTTTTTACTCACATTGTAGATCGGTCGTTTTAGTGTGTGTGTGTGTGTGTGTGTGTGTGTGTGTGTGTGTGTGCGTGTGTGTGTGCGTGTGCACGTGAAGCGCGCATGTGTGCTGAGCCAGCGTGTGCGTGTGTGTGTGAGTGTGCATGTCTTTAAGTAGCGCATGTGTTGCACGTTTGTGTTGATTAGTGTAACTGGTTGCATCTTTGTGTTGTAATCAGCTGCAGCTGTTGAGGCCGTGCTCGGACGGACGGACATACACGCAAACACACACGGTCAAATGTAGAGCGGCTGGCACCGCTAAAAAAAGCGCAATAAAAGACAAAAGTCAGTGCGTTAAACATGGGATTAAGGTGCAAAATGTCAGTGCGTGTCGACCGCATAATCCACATAAGGTAGACTGACACTGGTATAATCCGCAAGTACGTCCATGAGGAAGAGCAAAGAAAAGGAGGGAAAAAATAATATATATATATATATATACTTTGTTGTACACCAAATAGCGAAAATAGCTCATCTACTGTATAATCTCGCAAGCTTGTGCTATTACTGCAGAATGTTTGCCTTTTTTTGCTGAATGTTCATGGCTGAATGTTTGCCTATATTTGCCGAATTCACGTGGCTACGAGGATTTAATGCAATGATGCGACGCTTCAAGAGACAAGCTCTTATTCATACAGTACCTCCAAGTCTAAGTCTAATTCATCCCACAAGGAATTTCTGAGACTGTGGATGTGCTCCTCATCCCTGCTAACTCATCACAGAGGGAATGGGAGGGGAGAGATCCATTCAAGTGTAAACAAAGCACAAAATAACACAATGCTTAATTGCCACCATAGATGTTGTACCATTTAACTGTAAGTATGATATAATACAAAGGGAAAAAAAACCTTTATAATAATATCAAATCCAAAAAGTGCTATAAAATAAATGGAACATAACATATCATATGATATCTTCACACTTCATCCAGAATGAAGACTCACACTGGTGACTCCATTACAGTACTGTCGGTCATAACTGCTATTGTATAATGGATATTCTCTAGCAGAAATGAGAGCATTTCTGATGGTTTAGCTATAAAAGAAAGAAAATATGACTGGCTGAATAATCGTTACCATGTCTAATCTGTGGTTTCAGAGGTAAACACACACACACACACACACACATACACACACACACACACACACACACACACACACACACACACACACACACACACACACACACACACACACACACACACACACACACACACACACACAAAGCACAGAAGGTCACACTGTCGCAGAGCTATGCCAATGACACTTCCCCCTAATAACCAGGTATGGTACATAATAATGATATACAGTAATGTGTCCACCTCGAGCAGCTAATATACCTTGCAGTAAATTAACAACAAATCCATTGATGTGGAGACGTGGAGATCTCATCATTGGTCTTGCCTGATCCCAGGTCAGCCTTATGTGATTTCTAGCTCTCTGGCCATTCCAAGTCCATTATGTTGCCCTTTATTGCCTCCTCAGCACCTCCTTCGGCACTGTGGTTTCCTATAATGAGATATCACCTCTCTATCTCATTTTCTTTCTGTCTGGCAGTCTTCCTGACCCCTCTTTTTTCTGTTTCTCTTTCTACTGTAGGTCTCACCATCACACTCATGCTCATTGTCACTCTCCCACCCAGTGTACTTGTCTTTTTTTCCCCAAATATGCTGAAGATATCTTGGGTGGCTAATCAGAGCAAGTAGCTTAATGTGAGCTCGGTTAGAAGTGAAAACAGAGGCCTCTGGAACTTGGGGCAGCTGATGTCAGATACTTACTTCTCTAACAGGCTCAGTCATTATATTATTAGCTCCAGGCTGTTATACTTGTGTAATTGGGTTGATATTTTGGAGTCTTACACCTTGGTGTAAACTCACTCTTTCCAAAGTCTAAATATTACCACCTCTCTGTGTTTGAAGCAGATCCATTTCAAGTCTGTGCACCTCAGGCCTGTTTTACAAGATATCCATTATGTTTTAGTAGTATGTGGCGTAGGTTTCTTATTGTGTTTCTTACTATTTGACTTCCCTTCTGACCCACTGATAGATTCATTGTATGGACACAATGAATCAAGAAGGTGTTTGCACAGTATTGTGTTTGCACAATACTGTGCAAACACAGCATAACAACAATAATAAGCAAATATACTATACTTTTTTTTTTTATTTTTTATTTTTATCCCGCGATTTTTGTAACCCATTTTTTTCACCCGGTGCCAATTTCCTAAGTGATCCTGGGCACTACACCAGCCCTACACCAGTATTACACCTGTCACCCCACAGTAGGGAGGCCAGGGCCGAGCTCATGCTTCCTTCAGGCATGAGAGCCAACTGACCTTCTTGTCACCTGACAGGGGGGAGTTTCCCTGGTTGGACGTAGCGCGTGGAAGGAACACGTTATTCCAACCAGTTCCCTTCCCCTCCATCAGGCGCCCCGGCTGTCATGGGGGAGGCGGTATAGTGACCAGGATTACTACACGTTTTTGTGAGGGTATTAACTACCCTAGGAGACACGGGGAGAACATGCAAACTCCACACAGAGTAGGCCCTTTCGCCAACCCCACCTAGGGTATGGGCGCTGATGACGCGGAGGAGAAGACACGCCTCCAGTGTGTATAGCAAATATACTATACTAATAAGATATAGAGACGATAAAGTCCTTTAGCAGCAAGGGGCGGGGGGGGGGGGTAGTTTTGTGTCTGGATTTATAAAGTGTGCAATAAGGCATAACCGACCGTGTATGCAGATACATTTGACGTGGTGCAATATCGGTTTGAGCAATCTGTACAGGAATAATTCCAGTGAAAAACATCCTTGTTCATGGCTCTGACAGCCACCGAGAAAAGAAAAAGCTCTTCTTGAGCATTGAGCCCTGGGCATTTAGACACTAAAATCAGATTATTTAGACACACAACTGATCGGGTCGATCTTCGAGCGTGTGTGTGTGTGAGCGTGTGGGTGTGATGTTTTCTATATGAGATAAAATAAACCTAGGTGGTAGGAGGGAAGAGTCAAGAGCCAAGAGCCAAGCCAAGTTAAATAACAATAAGAAATAGATAACAAATGAATGAAGATAAAATAGAATACTGATTTGCTGGCCCAAGATAGGCCCAAGCACTAGATCTCTGAATGAGTGAACATATGGACTGTCTATCAATATATAGATGTACTGTGAATATCAATCTTTTGCTATACTGTTACATCTATAATGAATATACACATGAATGTGCTGTCTTTATGGGTCAGGCTGGCTCTTTTTAGAAACCGTTCTTATATTTTTGGATCATTTGAATAAAATTAAAAACGTTACTGGTTTTGGCGACCCCATGGCTCCTTTAGCACCACCCTCAGTCCATTTGCACAAACTTGCTTATCACATTAAAGAAGTACATTTACTTAAGTGCTGTATATAAGTATTTATTTTTATATTTGTATCTTTACATAAGTATTTGGATTTGAGGATTTTTATTGACTTTCACTGCACTACATTTAAAGACAAATATTGTACTTTTGACTCCAATATAGTTAGAAGGGGAAAAGTACATTATGAATTAACCACTTAAAGGGATATTTCATTTTAACTCTGGCTTTTGTGAGCACCCCAGACAGAGTATTTAGATATTTGATATTCCTTTTAATAGACACACCCCTTTCCTATACACAAACCCATTGCGACTTCAAACTCCATTTTAATCATGATAGATTAATCAAAAACACCCGTCCTTGGTTCTGGTGACTGATATTGTCCTTCTAATACGTGAGGGGGCGGTGTCTTTTCAATTACCTTTGTCATTTCTTTTTTTTCTTTTTCTTCTTTTTCCCAAAAGATTATAAAAAAGAAATGAAAAATGTAATTGAAAAATCACGGCTCCCTCACACATTAGAAGGAAAATATCAGTCACCAGAACCCAGGGCGGGTGTTTTCAATTAATTTAACATGGTTAAAATGGAGTTTGGAGTTACAATGGGTCTATATAGGAAGGGGTCTGATTAAACAAATATCAAATATCTAAAGCCTGAATCAAGCAACTTAAAAACTATCTGGGGTGCTAACAAAAACCTGAGTAGACGTTAAGATGACCCCAAACATGTTGAAAGTGAAATATAGTGAAAATATCAGATTAACAGTACAAGCTCACAACGTTAGATCAGCTAATTTCACTATTATTAGTATTATTTGTTGAATATTTCTCAAAAATCTTTTAATGTATGGGTAAAATGTCAAAATTTCAATACAGCAATGCATTGACTTTCAAAAGAAAATGTGCTTTGTAATTGTACTTCGGAATGAATAATATTTGGCTCCTCGCAAAGGTAGACCATTCACAGCGAACTACAGTACACAGCTCTGATGGTGCTGCTACACCAACCCCAATCCCAACAAAAGTAGACCAATTGCAGCGAGCCACACAGCTCAGCTGACACGCTGATATGCCAAATACAGCTCACCTCACACTGCTACAGTAAGCTCACATTAGAACATTAGCACAATGGTTTTTCGTTCACATGCTACACACCCAGTAACTTGCTATCCATAGCATGGGAAACCTTTATTAGACTCAACTGCTTCTAAAAATTGAAATGAACTTCTAAGAGCTGTGGCCTTCTCAGCTGTGCCTTTCACCGAGTCTTCTCTGCCGGCCACTTTGGTTTGAAATAAACCACAATTCATGAGCTCTATTCGTTCTCTCAGAGTTAAATTGATTAACAGAGAGGATTTTACAGTGTATACTGAAAGTGTTTTTCTTTATGTGCTAACCAAGGGGTCAGAGGACACATTGGGTCCATCATACAGTTTGTGTTATTTTCTATCTATGAGTGTTGTTAAATGAGTAAGACTTGGCATTGGGCACCATCGTGCCAGGCTGGTCCCACAGAGCTGAGCGTCGAGGAAGGACAGGGCCGGAAGGGGACTGACTCTGCAGGAATGCCAGCCAGGAATAGAAGCAGTCGTGTTTGCCAGTATTGATCAGCGGGAGAGAGGGAGGTCAGGGGACCAGTCTACGGATGGGCATTTATAGGGACGTTGGGTCAGAGAGATGCTGACAGCATGGGACACTGGCCAGGTAGAGGGCAGAGGAAGTGTGTGTTTTGTTTCTGGAAGGTGACAGGGAATTGCTTTAGAGGATAAGACCTCTGCCATGGCTATGCAAATAGACCAGGACCCCTGCCCACTTGAAATATCTAGGGTGCAAAACCTTGAAAATGATGAATCCACACGAGGCACCTGGCCCAGACGGCATCCTCAGCTGAGTCCTTAAGGCGTGCCCGGACCAACTGGCAGATGTTTTTACAGTTATTTTCAAACATGACCTGCTCCAGTCCGTATTCCCTGCATGTTTTCAAAAGGAAACTTCTACTTGTCTGACAAACGACACTGGGGGATCAGGTCTTGATCCAGCAGGCTCAGGACAGTGACAGTGAATAACTGTTGTATATATATCAGGGGTTCTCAGGTGCAAACGATTAGCTGTTCACAGACCAAAAGAGGCGAAACATAATCTCCGGCCTTCGGCCATCTGGCCTGGTGGCGATAAATATCATCGGTGATGTCTTCTCTGCCAGCCACAATTGCTGAGCTCTATTTCATTCTCTCAGAGTTAAATTAATTAAGACTGGGGGGGGGTTTATGTTGGATTTGAATTGACATTTTTTATATTTGTATCAATTCTTATTTATTTTCCCCTCCTTTCCAATTACACCCCCTGGCGGTCCCCACTTAGAAAACTTTTGGCTTAAATTAAATGCACCGCCAATGTCTAACAATAGTACTTTGTGTTTTACCATGCAGTAACACATTAATTGAACAAATGTCACTTAATTAAGGGCCTGCTTTTTGCACAAAACATGACATAATCAATATGAGCAAAGCACGACACTGTAGTAATTGAATCGAAAGATCAATGGCAAAAAGGAGTGTTTGAAGAGCAGTGCAACCTCTCCCTGTTCTCTTCTCTCTTTCCTCTGCCATCTCAATTCTTGTCTGTCTTTCCAACATTTGCTGAGTTATGAGTGTTCCCAAAATGTGTGAGGAGTGAGGACATTTATTATCTCCGCCAGGCTGGAACGGCCCGGAGGCAGAGATGATGTTTTCACCCCTATCCGCCCATCCGCCCGTGTTGCATCTGTGAGAAGCTAATCACCGCTGGACCAAGCACCATGACAATTAGTATGCACAATCCCAGTAGGCCAAGGAAGAACCTCCACCCCAAATTATTTAAACTGGCCCTATAACAGGCTGCTTCATGTGTTATTACTCTTGAATCGTAGGTCGTACAATCAGAAAAGGTATTCCATGGATTCCTTGGATCATGATGCAACTCCCCATGTAGGCCCTGCTCATTTCCACCTGATAAGATTTTCCACCATTTTGCGTTTTCTTAAAAACAGTTTTGTCCAAAACTCATGCAAATTGGTGCACATTATCTCTGGAGTCATGTGATCAAGATGTATCAGTTTGATTTTCCAGATTTTATTCCAATTGGCTACATTTAATCTCATTACAACGTGTAGAGTTGTTGTTATTAGGAATGAAAACAAAGTAGCACCACCGGAAGAGGAGGGCTGAAGGAGAGGTGTTTTTTTTTGGCCGGTTCCCAGATTGGCTACGATTGCATTCCAAATCTGCAAAAATCCTGAACGCAGCATCCGATCTGCCCGAGCAATACACGTTCCCTTAGTGGATCAACCATATATTGTAACTGCAACGTTTCTGTGTGTGTGTGTGTGTGTGTGTGTGTGTGTGTGTGTGTGTGTGTGTGTGTGTGTGTGTGTGTGTGTGTGTGTGTGTGTGTGTGTGTGTGTGTGTGTGTGTGTGTGTGTGTGTGTGTGTGTGTGTGTGTGTGTGTGTGTGTGTGTGTGTGTGTGTGTGTGTGTGTGTGCGTGCGTGCGGTTTTGGAGGTTGTCCAGAAACAAAAATCTACTAATGTCAGTATCTGTGTGTCTGTGGAGGACGGACTTGCATCGTTCCTGGGTAGTTAAATACATTTCTGCAATTCATGACACTACAGCGAGTATTAACATTCATTTGGAAAGGGAACAATCCAAGAACAATAGCAGCTATCTGTTCCGTGTGCGCTGCCATTCTTCTAACTGCAGCTCTATCTCCCCTCTCATCAGCAGAGTGTGCTCGACACTCCTTCTCTCTCTCCAGTCAGAGTTTGAAGCCTCTGAAACAAGTGCATTGATCGTTAGGTCATTCACTGCCTGTTCGGCCGCCATTTTCCCAATAGCTTTCTCTGAACTGTCTCTCCCTGTTTCTTCCTTGTTAGCAGCAGCTCTGCTGGTTTCTTCCCAGAAACACTCACTTGCCTGACAGAGCAGCGATCTCATTAATTTCTTCCACAAAGACAGCTCCCCACCTCCTTATGTATTTTTAGCCCAGCTACATGAGTAGCTACATTGGAGCTACAAGGATTGCAACATTGGGTCAGTCCATTGGTCCGTCCAACACTTAAGTTCCAAACAAGATATTGAAAACCACTGGTTTGCTTTCCATAGAATTTGCTGTGCAACTTCATTCTTGCCAAGAGGTTGAACCCTACTGATTTTGGTGACCCCATTGATTCTTATTCTCTAGGCCAAAATGTCTGGGTCCAAGGTGCACAGCTTCTAAGGGCTTTTAGACTCTGATCTCTTTTCTCGCAGTTTTTTTCAGTGTTAATTTTGACAGCAGATTTTGATGTAGTTTTAATCATATCAATCTTTAATCAATCTTTTAAATACAATTCCATTCAGTCATATATACTGTTTTGCTTTTAGTCTAGTTTTAGTTGACTAAATTTATATCATAAGATTTTAGTCGACTAAATCAACAGTTGATTTACTCGACTAAAATCTATTTTGGCAGTTCTTGATGGCATCGTAATGCATGATTTGTAGACCAGCTATTTTCTGAGTGTGACAGTGCATGCGGACGCAACCAAGCATAAAATAATAATAATAATAATAATAATAAACTTTATTTGTATAGCACCTTTCATGACATGAAATGCATCTCAAAGCTTTTTTTTTTTTTTTTTACTTTCGTCAGTGAAAAAAGATAGTCAACGAACATTTTTTTGTTACAGTTTTAGTCATCGAAATTAACTTTTTATTTTATTTTATTTTTCTTCTTTTTTTAATTTAGAGTAGCCAATTATTTTGTACCCCTTTTTCTCCCCAATGTAGTCGTTATGCCAATTGATTCCTCCCCACACACATTTCTGTGTTGTCACTGCTGTCGTACCCTACTGACTCATCTGCCAGTGAGGAGCCCCCACCAGGAGCCTTCGTTCTACTCCTCCCGCCCTACTCTCCCCACTGACAGGTGCCCCCCCCCCCCCCCCAGCCTGTAGGAGTACGTGCAGTGACCGATATCACCCTCCCTGCCCAGCTTCCCTCCCCCGAACACGGGCCAATTGTGTTAGTGTAGACGCTCGACAAAGCCGGATGCAGCACTGTGGATTCAAACCCACAACCTCCGTGGTGGTGGGCAGTGACTTTACCACTGCGCCACCCGAGCGCTTAACACTGCTTTTCATAGAAAAAAAATGATGTGTTCGCTTTCTCCCTTTACTTTCGCCCACAACTCTGATCTGCATCACACCTTGCCTTCTCTCCCCTCTACCCTGTCCGCCATTCTGATCGTTTTTTCTGCATTGAGAAACGAGCTTCATTTGGTTTTGTGTAGTTGTTTTGGTAGTAGTTAAAGACGGGGTGCCGTGATTTTCAGTGATCCCCCCCCCCTAAAACATAATCATCAGGTATTATGGTTATACTAGGAGGAAGATTTTTTTCAAAAAAGTGTACAGAAATTGTTAAAATTATGTTTTTATGTGGACACGCCTAGTATACCTGGTTCTCACCTTAGCACCTCCTCCACCACCTTAGCACCACCCACCTGTCCTAGTCCCTCCTCCTCCTCATGCCCACACCTGTTGTGTTATGATAATGAGGGGGAGGGTATATTTTTACTGTGTCATTAAAGCGCTGTTTTTCTATTGGCACGTTTGACCCTCAAGGTTTCAGCCTCCAGGAAGAAACTCAAAATAGTCAGAGAAGACACAAAACACCATAAAAACACCACCAGGGGGCTTAATGAAGTTCTATCAACCTCATAGACACATGAAAAACAGAAAAAGTGCAAAATCATGGCACCACCTCTTTAATACAGGTAACGTGTTTGAAGAGTATTGTAAGATAGAAGGTGTTCTGGATCAATAGGGGACTATGGGCAGCAATCACTCCAGGGTAACGGGTCAGAACACTATTGATGCTCTGGTGAGTTTGTGAAGCAAGGTAATGCAGTCCAGTGATTCTGTCTAGACTGTTGCTATATCTGCTGTGTGAGGAGGTCAGGGACCGCTGTGAGGGTTATCTTCAGCTGAAAGTGTAAGCCTAAGAGTGTGGTATTCGAGTCCTGGACAAGCTGTCCAGGACCAGTGATGAGTGATGAATGATGCATACTTTAACCCTTTAAGACCAGGAAAACATCTGTGTCATTTTTTGATTTGAGCAAAAAAGCATTATTTTACACTTTGGTTATTCAAAAATAGCAGATCTACAAGCTCGTAGCGCGGCACTCGGCACAGAGTGCCGTGCTACGAGCTTGTAGATCTGCTATTTTTGAAAAATTGTGAAAATGTGTGAAAATCTCTGAATGTATGTATTGAACATTTTTAACTCCAATCTTTGCTTCTGGGGGTCCCTGGAACAAAATATTTTGAGATGGGGGGGGGGGGGGTCCGCGGCCAAATACAATAGATTTTTGGGGGTCCTTGACAATTATGAAAAAGTTTGAGAACCACTGATTTAGCAACATAGGTTTTTTAGAAGACTGTTGGGATTTAGAAGACATTTGTAGAATCGGCTTCAGGTCTTAATGGGTTAAAAGCTCTGAGGAAGGTTCTGTGCTGAAATGCATAAGGGTCTTTGATCTGAGCCAAATGGCTGAATGATGCATGCCCAACAATCAATGTTATTGTGCTTTGATACAATGTCGTAGTGATGTAAGCATGATGTCCATATTTGGGCAAGGAGGAGGAAAAAGATGGAGGAAACATGCAATGTCTGCGTCTTACGGCTTTATTTTATCTTAGTATTGTAAAGCACTCTATAACCCTGTTTTGAAATGTGCTTTATAAATAAAGTGAATAATTATCATTATTAATAGTTAATTATAATTTTCCATCTCTTTCAGATTTGCAGAACACGAGAGAAGGACTCAAAGTACCTCAATGGAAATAAGCCCTTGAGCTTTATTGTGTTTTATCCTTTTGACAGATATGTACAAACTTAATTGTTCATGTACAGGTATTTGCATTTTTATCAATAAAAACATCAATGAACTATGAGATACTGTATTTCTGGAAGCAAACAACGATGAAGTTGATTGCATTCATTCTGTGTTGTTTGCGCTTCATCTCACCTGCCTGAAAGCTCTCCATAATGTTTCATAAAATGTTTATTTTATGCTTCTAAAATGTTTTTCCAGTGCTCTAAATGCACCAGAGCAGGCCCCAAAGTTGTTTCCAATAAATATTTAAAAACCAACCTTCACTGTTTTCTTTGCAGCATAAGAATATAAAGAACATATATTTTACAGTGGAATTAAATGACTGAGAGATGCTGCACATGCCACTGGGTGAAGCATGGGTCCTTAAACTGCTTCACTGAACTGTGATTGTATGTGTGTGTAAACCTAAACAGAGCATCGCTTGTAGATTCTTGCCCAAAGAAAGAATCTAAAAGCACCAGAAGCCATGTTGCTCCGTACACACAACTGGATCATAGTGGTTTAGCCCATTGGTTTGGCACACCTGAACTTGTCTCACAGTCACAGCACACCCGCGTGTGCCATGGCACGCCGTTTGGGAACCACTGGTTTACAATTTATTTAGGCATTTAGCAGACGCTCTTATCCAGAGCTTACACGTGCGAGATCGGAATACGCAGAGTAAGCATGAACTCAATAAAGCATGAAGTCAATAAACAACAAGGTAAATAGTCACAAGTATAGTTTGGAGAGAACAATGTAGAGGTTTAATCGCCTGACCGACATTCTTAGAGTAAGTTTCTCAAGTTTAATAGGTAAAGATCACTTTTAGAATAGAAAGGGCCTACCTACTCTGTGTGGAGTTTGCATGTTCTCCCCGTGTCTCCTAAGGTAGTTAATACCCTCACAAAAACATGCAGTAATCCTGGTCGCCATACCACCTCCCCCATGACAGCCGGGGCGCCTGATGGAGGGGAAAGGAACTGGTTTGGAATAACGTGTTACATCCTACGCGCTACGTCCTACTGGGGAAACTCCCCCCTGTCAGTTGACAAGAAGCTCAGTTGGCTCTCATGCATTGAAGGAGGCATGAGCTCGGCTCTGGGCTCCCTAGGCTGGCGGGGTGAGTGTAGCGCCCAGGATCACTTAGATAATTGGCACCGGGTGAAAAAGGGTTACAAAATCGTGGGATTTTTTTTTTTTTTAAAGAGTAAAAAGTTATAGGTTCTAGCTACAGGACCAAAGTAGTTTGAACACACTGACCAACCCCGCACACTGTCATCAGTGGGCCTGAAAAGCACAGGTGAACTGGCGGCTCAACCAGCAAGTCTTCTCACCACACCACATAGCCTAATGTGGACACATATCTTGTCCCTCATCTATGGAAGAGTGCGGAAGAAAACATATTAAACAAGCGGTAACGTTGGTTTTGAGTATTGAGTATTGAGTTTATAGGGTTGATGTACAGTACATACAAAATTGTTTGACTAAATAAATAAATATAACGCTTGATATGCTTCTACTTTTTAATCTACTGTATGTCTTTTGTATTCTCCGTTGTACTATTTCAATCTAAAAAAGAAAGGCACTGCGGCACAGAATCACAGTGAGTGCATGTCCCATAAAAAAAAAAGAAATGGCTTAGATGAATGACTTCCAAGAATCAGAAGAGAAAGTTCTTTCTGAATCTTTCAGTTCCTTTCATCCTGTGAGTCTCATGTAGTTGATTTGAGATCTCCAGGCTTAAAGTAGATTAACCTTCAAACAATCTCAAACGTGTCCCCACCGCTCAGGGACGTGGAAATCCGCCAGGGACATACGTCTTAACTGCCTGCCTGTGCCTTCATGGAAACGCTATATAGGGCATAGCAGTGCCGGGCCATTTTGTGGTGCCACAGATAGAAACCCCATACATTTTTCCCATAGATTTCCTCAAATATTTATATACATTATTTTAAGCCTGGAACCAAGCCATCCACGATCCTGGTGAATCATGATCATAAAACATTTGATTATGTGTCAAAAATTGAAATCGGCAAATAAAAGGGTATTATTAAATTTAGTATATAATATTCAAAATATTCAAATATTTTTTGCACCTTCAATGGACCCTTCGCTAAGCCCCACCCACTCCACTCTGTGACTGGTGGTGCGAAGTTAGTCACACCCAGGCCTGGCAGCGCCTGGCAAGCTCTGCTTCTCACCCATTGACTTTCATGTTAAATGATGGCTTTTCACCTTAAAAATAATCGATCATATCAGGAGCAAGAGCTTCAAAATCTCTTCTAAATCTAGTCAACAAGGCCTGCAGTAGGCTATGCACTGGACAAATGTGCATGACATTATTTCAATAAACTACAAACATGGGAAATGTTAGAGGGAGTAATAGCCATGGATACACGACGGTCGACTGTCACGACCGTCATGGATGAACTTCAACCTTGTTTGCACTTTCTCCATTTATGGCCCGTACATCTACATAAACGTTCATATTTCAAATATAAAGTGCTTATCCCATGGCCACGGATGTTACATGTATATACGGGCTCTCAGAAGTACCTGTATCATCCGTATTGTTTAATAAAAAGCATTTTAATCTGATCAGTGGCCATTTTCTCTACAAGCTTTCAACTGAGTGACCCTATCGGTTGGTAGGTGTATTGCACTAGAATACATTATGAGAAAATGGCCACTGATCGGATTAAAATGCTTTTCATTGAACAATACAGAATATAAGGGTACTTTTGAGAGTCCCGTGCATAATTTCAACATCCGTGGCCATGGGGTAAGCACTTTATATTTGAAATCTGAACGTTTATATAGATGTACGGACCGTAAATGGAGAAAGTGCAAACACCAGGTTAAAGTTGATCCATGACTGTAACAGGAGTTTTCATGTACCGCAGGGTAAGACTGCCAGGAGCAGTTAATAAATAGACGAACAACAAATGAATTAATATACTTTATACTTTTTTGTTACGATTACAGTGATTAGTAGCCTATTATTGACACCACCTGGACGAGTGAGTCGTATCGTGTAACTTTCCTGAAGAAGCTGTGTATGTGTTCAACAACACAGCCATTCAGCCTTGTAGTTTAAGTGCAGATTTCAGCTTGGGAAAAGCAGCCTCAAACGGGTTTGGGTACGTGGTTCATAGTCACCATTGCGTTATCGTGGTATTCCCATTCTTGCTATTATGTTGGTGCAAATGATTGTGTGTGTGCGGGCGAAATAACATTGACAGCTATGGCAGGTGACGAAAGTTTGCCAGACCTATGCCAGGCTAACAACGGTTGCTAAGCTGGCATTGGACAATCGCTTTTGGGGTGGGGTTTAGCGAAGGGTCCATTCTAAGTGGCTGGCCTGATGGATATTGTCGTAAGCCAAAGTGAAAAGGTCCAGTTTCTCAGTACACTTTATCAACATTCATTTGTATTCTTGTACCAACACTGTATCCTCTGTTCTGCCATCCTCTTAACATCACCACCTTGTATTTTTGTGTCAATGGAATTTTCTGTCTTGCAATAGATCAAGTTTACTTAGTCTAGAAATTGTGCAGCATCTGGATAATTCTAAGACATCCTTTGATCTGTCTCACTGAGGCTGATATACCGAAAATAGCTCTGGAACGAAACTCCAGGCCTTGTTCATGAGTGTGAAGGTCAGTTATAGGCCTAGTTAACTGGAGGAGCGAGGCCGAACTCGGGAGACCCCCAAGGGAAGACATCAGAGCTTGAAGGCAAGGAGAACCCCCGACAACCCACACACACACCCACACACCCACCCACACACACACACACCCACCCACCCACGCATGCGTGCATGCGTGGGTGGGTGGGCACACACGCTCGCTCGCTCGCTCGTGTGCGCGCGCGCGCACACACACACACACGCACACAAGCCCAAAGGAAGGCTATTTAATGAATCTGTGAGCTACCTGGGTAGAGAGAGGAAAGGGATTTGTGGACTCTGCAAGGGGCTTAAGATTTCTTTCCTGGGGACAACAGTGGAGTAATTGGTAAGGCTCTTTAGGAGACAATGGCTCAAAGGATCACATTGCCCTCGACCCATGTGGAGTCATCGAGTGGTCATTAGGTCATGTCCTGGGTGTGCTCTTCAGGTTCCATCTGGCACCTTTCCTCTCATTAGACAGCGAATGCGTCTTGCCATCTTGCACCTGCAGATCTTCTCAGAATTGAAATCAGTCACCTGTGGTCAGACACGATATGTAGATGAGAAGACAAGAAAGTCTTATGTCTTTCTCTCTGTCTTCCTTTTCTTTCAGATGTCCAGAGCGTGCCTTGGCCCGTTGGATTTGGTCTGCCTTCGTCTTGGTTGTAAGCTCTGAGGTCCTGTGGTTTCTGTCTGGCTTTCATTCAGGTGCATAATCGTGCTATTGATTCTCTTCTTTCTCTCCCTTTTTGCTGGATCTTGGGGTGGGGCTAGTCAATGTCGTTGAATTACTCACTCACTGATTACCCGTTTGTTGAAGCATGCATGCACAACAATCCCTCCCACAGCCAGTGATGTGCCAGCATCCCATTTCCTCGTTCTGGTTGCAGCAGGTATATTCATCTGCACGCATCCCTGGGGTGCTCCAGTGTTGAGGGTCAGGGGGTCAGATGTGATGCTGCCCATTCTCACCACCTGATGTCGGTTTGACAGGAAGTCTAGTATCCAGTCGCACAGTCGCGTGGGTGTAGCTCTAGGTCTCAGAGCTTTATGTCAAGCTTTGCTGGGATAATGGTGTTGAAGAATGGGTAATAATAATAGTAAAAAAAGAAAGAGAGAAAAACAAAAACAGTAGGTGTCAATCTCTGATCATGTGGCTAGGTGTCTACACCGTCCCTAGGCCAACAGTGCTGGCAGCAACAGCTGTGAATAAATTGGGAGAAAATTTGAAAGACAAAGTTGTTAAAAACCCTAACAAGTTGCCAAGCTTTTGTAACAGACAAAACAAAGACATGGCTCTGGAATGTACTCATTTCGTCCAACTTTGTGATTTGTTCTCCCACAGGTGCCAGTAAAATGTGTAATTAGTCTTCTTTTCCTACCCTGTTGCCTCTATAAATCTATTATTCAACTAACCGTTCACTCTCTCTCCCTCGCTCTGCATTTTACAACGAGCGTAAATTCAGCTGTCAAGTCAAGTCGAGCAGGAGAGTCTTTCATTAGTTCGTAGTTGGCAATGGCAAGGTGAACGCTTACAAATCAAAATGTAATTGATTGATTTCCGAAAGAATGTCTCAACTTCCAGTGTGTGTTCTGTTCAGGAAGAACAAGAGATTAGATCACAAATAGGAGGTCAAGTCAGCAGTGGTGTAAAGTAACTAAGTGCATTTACTCAAGTACTGTACTTAAGTACAATTTAGAGGTACTTTTACTTTACTGGAGTATTTCCAATTGTCAATACTTTTACTTCTACGCCACTACATCTCAGAGGCAAATATTTTACTTTTACTCCACTACAATTATTTGAAAACTTTAGTTACTAGTTACTTTGCAGATTTTGAAATTTTGAAAATTGAATTTGAAAATAGCAGATCTACAAGCTCACAACGCGTCGCGATGCGACGCGTTGTGAGCTTGTAGATCTGCTATTATCAAACATTTTAGTACTTTTACTTTTGGTACTTTAAGTACATTTTCATACCAATACTTTTGTACTTTCACTCAAGTCAATTTTGAATTCCGGACTTTTACTTGTAACAGAGTACTTCTACATTGCAGTATTGATACTTTTACTTAAGTAAAACATTTGAGTACTTTTTCCACCGCTGGAAGTCGGCCTGGCTGAACTAGTTTCTCTCTATCATCCACCAGCTCTCAGTCCCCAGCCACTGATGTAAGAAATAGCTAACTGAATCTATATTATGATACTTTCCTTTTTTTTGGTGTGGCAGCATTAAAAACAATATCCCTGCCAGTAAGTCTTACAATAAAAATGAATCACATTGAACAGTTGTCATACTTAATGAGTGGCAACGTGTTTGTCAGCATCTTGAGGGTATTTTGTTAAAAAACTCATTGGTATGCTATCTATTTCGTTAGGCTTTCACTCTGTTGATTTAGATTTATAGCATGTGGGCACTCCATTTCAGCAAAGCTCATTTGACCACTAATCATGCTGAAAGTGAGTTTGCCTCCATTTCCACAACTGTCAGTTCTACCTGACTACTGCAACAGAACAGATACTGTATATATCTTAAAGGTTTAATGACATTCACTTTTACACCACATTCAAAGTCTTTGTCCTGGTCCTTCAAAAGTGTACAAAAAGTTTTAAGTGAAAATTCCATTCCAGTGATCCATGGCAGGTGTTTTTCTCTCACATTTCTAAAGCCTTTTCAACTGCAATGAAAAAAGAAATCTTTGCCTGCGGGTGTCGCTGGTGAGGGATTTTGCCTGTCAATCATCGCCTCTGCTCCGCCCCCCCCCCAAAGGAAAGGATAGGGGAGGGGAGGGGCGAGGAGGAGAGTGGCCGGGATTAATCGACTGTGACCTCACTGTGAAGGGCCAAGCTCAGATTACTTTTCAGCCTAATTATTCAGAAAACCCCAGACCACAGAAAATCCACTGAATGTTCTAAGTTCAGTTTTTTTGGGTGTAATTGAGGTCATAAAACCCCAAATAAAACATTGAAAATAAAAAAAGTGAAAATGAATGTCATGATACCTTTAATGTTACACCAGCTAATATGATAATGACTGTGCCATCACCTTCTGTGTGCCTTCCTTTACTGATTTTACATTAGATCAGTGCTAGTGCTACTTCTGTGCACGCACGCACGCACGCACACACACACGCACACGCACACACACACACACACACACACACACACACACACACACAACATACACATACACATACACATACACATACACATACACATACACATACACACATACACACATACACACATACACACATACACACATACACATACGCACACACATACACATACACATACACATACACGCACACACACGCACACACAGTTACACACAAACATGACTACCTGTATACGTAGCCTCTCACATAACTGATCAAGAGTGTATACAGTAAGTACTGTATGTAGGTACAAATAGTGATGGTCAGCTTTTAATTGAGTTCACATGTACGTACAGTAGGTCACCATGAGTCACCATGACCTGTGTGGGTGTGTATGTGTAAGTTCATGTTACCGTGACATATGTGTGTGTGGGTGTGCATGCTACAGTAAGTTCATGTCAGATTGACCTGTGTGTGCAGCACTGTATTGAGCACAGGGGACCCAATTATGATGCCCATCCTAGTGTTTGCTCCCAGATGGCAAATAGCAGGTGGGTGGGATAGGTGTAGCCTGGAAACCAGATGAATCTGCTAGTGCAAAAAACCTGTGTGCACGTGTGCGTGCGTGTGCGTGTGCGTGTGTGCGTGCGTACGTGCGTGAGAGAGAGAGAGAAAGAGAGAGAGAGAAATAGAGAGAGAAATAGAGAGAGAGAAAGAGAGAGAGAGAGAGAGAGAGAGAGAGAGAGAGAGAGAGAGAGAGAGAGAGAGAGAAGAGAGAGAGAGAGAGAGAGAGAAAGAGAGAGAGAGAAGCGCTGGTTTAATATGTCCCATGTCTCCTCCCACCAGAGAGGGCACATCCACACTGAATGACAGATTTGGGCCAATTAAACCAGAACTAGAACATAATATAAATACTGTGCACATACACTTACGATATAGCCATTTAGCAAATGCTCTTATCCGGAGCAAATTCCAAGTGTGGAATCAGAGTAAGCTGGCACGGACCCTAGTCAATAGAAGAAGAGTAAGAAGAGTGCAAAGACAACAATTTAGTGCATTAAGACCTGAGGCCGATTCTACCAATCACACTTTCAAGATTTTTAAAAAATGTTCAAAAATAGCATATGTACAAGCTCGCAGCACATGTGAGCTTGTATATCTGCTATTTTTGAATAGCCAACGCTAAAATCTAAAATGACTTTCCCGGTTTTAATGGGTTAAAGAAACTAGGATACCAGGTAAGCATCAACTAGCATCTGTCTAAACGACATGGTATTTAAATAACAATCTTTTTTGTTATTTGTGGTCATCTTAACCACTTTATAGCCGATCTACAAGTTCACAACGCGTCAAAATGTGACACGCTGGGAACTTGTAGATCAGCTATTGCCGTTAGTTAGCAGTCGGTCTCTCTCTACCTCAGTCAGTCTCTCTCTCGATCTGTCTCTCTATCTGTCTATCTGTCTCTCTATCTGTCTGTCTGTCTATCTGTCTGTCTCACACAGACACATTGCAGTACATTTCTAACTTATTTCTTCCACATATGATTGCGTCTGCCTTGAGTTGTTTTTGTGTGGGTTTATCTTGTTTTAGTTTTTTCCAAAATCCTCTCCACTGGGATGATCTAATAATAAGCAGACATACTCCAGTGGAATGCAGCTGCCAGTACACTCTCTCTCTCTCTCTCTCTCTCTCTCTCTCTCTCTCTCTCTCTCTCTCTCTCTCTCTCTCTCTGTCTCTCTGTCTCTCTGTCTCTCTGTCTCTCTGTCTCTCTGTCTCTGTCTCTCTGTCTCTCTGTCTCTGTCTGTCTGTCTGTCTGTCTGTCTGTCTGTCTGTCTGTCTGTCTGTCTGTCTCTCTCTCTATCTCTCTATCTCTCTCTACACACAGAGTTGAAGAAGTGTTATTGAATCCCAAACAGCATCTCAGTGTTATTCCATTCTTGAATGCTCCCGTCTGTATTGGAATATTCTCCCCTCTGCATTTCCCATAGGAGACCCTACATGAGCTGTCTACACAATACAATTTTCAGTATCCATTTAACTCTGAGAGTGTAAAAGAAACGAGCCCAAAAACTGGCCCTACGCACTATGTACGTAGATCAGTCCAGAACAGTGTATAAACAGATTGTAAGAATAGAATTGCAAGGTTTTGCAATGGTCTGACACTCTGTGTGTGTGTGTGTGTGTGTGTGTGTGTGTGTGTGTGTGTGTGTGTGTGTGTGTGTGTGTGTGTGTGTGTGTGTGTGTGTGTGTGTGTGTGTGTGTGTGTGTGTGTGTGTGTGTGTGTGTGTGTGTGTGTGTGTGTGTGTGTGTGTGTGTGTGTGTGCGTGCGTGCGTGCGTGCGCGAGTGGGCGTGTGCGTGTGCGTGTGTGTGTGTGTGTGTGTGTGTGTGTGTGTGTGTCTTTGCATGCCCCTGTTTTTCAGTCATGGGTGAAAAAAAAGCAGTTGCTGACACACTGGCAGACCCCCGCAACAAGAAATTCTCAATCCTGACTTGGGCTTGTTCAATTATTCATACTCATACTGCAGCGCTCAGAGGGAGAGAGAGAGAGAGAGAGAGAGAGAGAGAGAGAGAGAGAGAGAGAGAGAGAGAGAGAGAGAAGGGGGGGAGGGGGAGAGAGAGAGAGAGAGAGAGAGAGAGGGGGAGAAGGGGGGAGGGAGAGAGAAGTGGGAAGGGCAAGAGAGGGAGAAGAAGAGATAAAGGTAGGGAGTTGGAGAGCAAATGATAGGAAAGATTAAGCAAAGAAAGCGAGCCAGAGGGATGGAGAGTGGTAGGCAGAGAGATGGAGGGGCAGAGAGATGGAGGGAGGGAGGGAGGGAGGGATGGAGGGAGGGTGCAGAAACATGGGTATTCCCTGAGAAAGGCAGCTTTGTCAGTTGGAGATGGAATATGTATGTGTGTACTGTGTACCCACCGGCTGCATTTTCTTTATTCTGCTCCACTGTGATGTGCTTATCCCGCTGGGCTTAGCTGTGCACACCTTTTTAGTCTCTCTCTCTCTCTCTCTCTCTCTCTCTCTCTCTCTCTCTCTCTCTCTCTCTCTCTCTCTCTCTCTCTCTCTCTCTCTCTCTCCCTCACTCCTCTCTCTCCTCTCATTCCCTTTCACTTTCTCTTTCTGTCTCTCTCCATCTCTCTTTCCTTCACTGCATGGTCTCCCTCTTAATCGCCTCATCTCCTCCTCCCTCCCTCCCTCCCTCCTTCTCTGTCTCTGTCCTTTTATCGGTTCTGTTCCGCCCTCGCCGTCTTCTGGGACGCCCCCTGCCATTAGAACTATGACAACTCAGAGGGAGTGTTACTGTGCCCCCCAGAGGGCTGTGCACTCACCTAAGGTCACGGCTGGTACCAGTGACCTTGACTTTGTGATCATTTCCCTATACAGACAGACCCCTCAGGTTACGTTATGACTTGTAGATAGCCTACACATATGGTGGTCACTGTAAAATGACCAAATCCAGGATCTGTCGTCTGGTCATCCTGTTTTCTCCTTACGTATATACGGTACATATATCCATATATCCTATTTCCTCTCCCTCCTCCCCTCTTGTCTCCTTTCCTACTCCTTGTCTCCTCTCATCTCACTCTTCTCTTCCCTGCACTCTTCTCCTGTGTAGTTTAATACAGCAGACCGGTGTGAGCCTTTTTTAAAATTGTATTTCTTCATGGAAATCATCGACTGCTTCTCATGGGAGGAGATGGGGTGAGGATGAGGCATGAGAGTGAGAAAATAGAAGCGAAAGCGGAGAGAGAAAGAAAGCTTGTGCTATGGTGAAAACAGAATGAAGACAATTCTTCCGTGGTTGGCCCCAAAAAATATATCGTCGCTGTCGGGCAGAAACCAGCTATCTCCACTTTATTTTTTAATTATAACATCAGTGCTATTGAACACCCTTATGTCTGTGTGTGGGTTTTACAAATATTGAACCAATGAAAAGTAATAAAAAGCGCTTCTGACTAAACCTCCTACCTCCATTGGATCCTCAAACTTCTCGGTCAAACCACCTAACTCCGACTTTGGAGATAGTTGTTTTTTCCATCATTGATAAGAATGACAGAATCTCGACATTATTGGTCAAAAACCTCATAACTCCACTTAAGCTGGATTTGGGTAAAGTGGTGATAATATAAGGACATATTCAAGTATCTGACCATTTATAAAGTCACCAACTTTGATAAGGCAAGTTTTTTTTCTTCATTTCCTGAAAAGTTAATATTTTGGACATAGCTGGTTTCTGCTGCCCGGCAGCAGAGATATATGGTGAAAGATATATTTGGTGAAAGAAGTGTGGTGAAAAAAACATCATGAGGCTAAAAAGAGAGTACAAGAGGGGAAGAAGATGAATCCATAGCAGTATGTTAGTAATAGTATGCAGTGCTACTGTATTCTGGAACATGCGTCAATCTAATGCATCATCTTCACATGCTTTTGTATTCAGGGAAGCGTATTTACTGAGCAGGCATGCTTGTTATTCAACATTCAACTTCATGAAACTTTCACTTCCGCTGTCAGACAAATCAAACACACACCTGGGAGGGGAGTTTGCTCTTACTCTCTCTCTGAGGGCCTCTGTACCACTCCACCGGAGTTCTGGTGGTTTTGCATAAAGCCACTTTGATTGTTTTTGAGGGAGAGAAGGGTGTTTTTCATTCACAGCAGCCCCTGCACTAGCCTTTAGGCTACAGCTGCACAATCTACACTCTGGGGCTGCTGACTGAGTCTGATCACAATCCACAGCGATGTTTGCCACAGACACCCTTTTCAACTGGGTCACGACCCATGAGGATGCAGCCTCTCTCACCTTCTCGGGAGTGCGTCCCTCTTCCCATCTGACATGCGGTCGTCATGCGTTGTCATGCATATTTCATGGATAATTGAGTTTGATCACCCAAGGTGGTGGCAGGTTACAGCTAAGCTCATTAATAAATCAAAACAGATAAGAAGTGGCATCATGGGATTTCATATGGCATTGAACCGAGGAACCTTAGCTTTCCAGCTTGGCACTGCATGTCAATAGGCCTACATTGTGTTTTTGTCTCCACCAGGCCGAAGGCATGGTGGAGAGTATGTTTTACCCTCCGTGTGTGTGTCCGTCTCAGCCAAACTAACATTGGTCAAGCTTCACGTGACACGTGACAATATGTGTGTGTGTCCGTCTCAGCCAAGCTAACATTGGTCAAGCTTCACGTGACACGTGACAATATGTAATATAAATAGGTAAGACAGGATTAATCAGGAACAGTACTCACCTGGCGGAGACCTGTGCTCCGAGGAGCACATTTTCTAGTTTGTTTTTGTTTTTTGGGTGGTGTAGCCGCCCCTATAAGTGGGGTTGGGACACCTCATTAGTATTAGTTTCCTGCACTGTGATTGGCCCACTTGGCCCACTTCCCTGTACTGTGATTGGCTGACTCTATTGGCTGACTCTATTCAGCACTGTGATTGGCTAGCGAGACACATGATGACATTAATAACCTATAAATAGGATTATGCACTTCCAAAAATAATTTTTTTTTGGAAGTGAGCTTCCATCACTATGATGACCACTGTGATGACCACACCGCCCACTTCACACTGGGTGTGATTTTTGTACCTTTGTTTAAACTTAATTATACAACAGGTAGTTCCGACGAAGCAATCTCATTGGTTGAAATAGCTAACTAGCCGTGTTTCAAACAAGCATGACAGCGCACCTAATCAAAATATAAAAATCTTAGCCGTCTCGCAGAGCAGAGACGGCTAAGTAGCTAGGCTAGCAATTTGCATGTGAAGTTTGCAGCAGTAGCAGCTAAATCTGGCATTAAAATAATTTGAATTTCTATTGAATATCTTAAATACAACGAGATTGAGCTAACAGTTAAGTTTAGTTTCTCTATGTGTCCATGTTAAACACAAGAAGCAGACATATAAATAAATAAATACATCTTCTGTGCTTTACAGAAAAGCACTTTGAGCTGCATTTCATGTCATGAAAGGTGCTATACAAATAAAGTTTATTATTATTATTATTATTATTATCACTGGCTTGCCAATAATCACGATAACGCACACCCTCTCGTGTAATATTGCTTAATCGATTACCTACATTTAGTATACAAAGGGTGTGCTGCAGGCCTTCTGAAACCTTCTGCATTGTATCATTTCAACCGAAAAATATCGGCATCATATTCATTCCGCATTCATATAAAGGATCTTTTTTGAAGATATGGTGTTTGGATGACATCACCTATTGACACTTCAGGCGCAGTCATCAGGCACACAGCTGGCCATCTGACGTGCCTGTATTCAGTGTCGAGTGGACACAGCTGGGAACAGCTGATCACAACCACCCAGCTGGACCAGGACAGAAATGAGAGCTCTTATATACGAAAGAAACCACATCGAGTGGCTTAAAACTCAGCAGGGATTCAGATCAAACACGCACTTCAAAGGGGGTGCTCCTTCCATTCCGACATCTCACCACTCCGACTAGTGGCTTCCGCGTGCGGTTATGGTTAGGGTTAGGGTTAGGTATAGGGTTCGTCAACGTCGGAAAGGCGACATGTCGGAAAGGAGAAATGCACCCACTTCAAAGGCTTGCATTTCTCAAACAAACAGTTGAAGGGTTTGAATTGTCAACATTGTCAACACTTATTGTGGCGCAACAACATCTTAGAAGCACATGAATATTAAAGAAGGGGTTCTATTGTGGGAAAAACTACCCCACAGAATTAGGTCAATGCAACTGGTGGGGACCAACACCTGAGCTGATTTACCCTTTTGGGGGGCGGGGGGGGGGGGGGGGGGGGGGTTGTTCTGCCTGAACACACCAGCATTGCGGTCAGTGTCATACTGTGCGATACAGTATAGGGCTGGACTGTCAGAGGAGTCTCCTGCTGTGGGCCTCCTCCACCTGGCTCCCACACTTTCTTCCAGGAGCCTCATTATCCAACAACCCTCCATCCTGGAAAAGGCTCTGCTGCTTGTTAAATACCACAGGGTTCATCACACCAATGCCTCTGGGGACGCACTCTCCCAGGGAGAACAGGGGGGAGAGGCCAGGAGGAAGAGTGAGCGTGTGTGTGAAGAGTGAGGTGATGTTTGCACACACAGCAAACTCCTGCGTGTTAATTTAACTGATAGTGTAAGAATGGGGCAGTGGTGTGTTCTACCGTGTTATACGCTATATACGTAGTGTGTTTTCGCAGCCAAGCGTAGCCCTCTACTAACCATTTCATCCATTGAAAACGCGCTGGCGTATCTCCATGCATGTCGTGCAGGGAATGATTATCGTATCCCTCCCAAAAAAAACTAGAACACACCACTGGAATGGGGTACATTTTTACACTATCAGAGTTAAACTGAAGCCTCATGTTTTTACTCAGTAGTACAACGATGTTATTTGCTGAAAAGAACTGCTCTTGAATCAGTTCTTTTCGGCAAGCGTCACCATCGTGCAGTGGTGTATAAATTAAGCTTAACCCTCAGGGTTTCACAGTGCAACACTGTCATACATCAACTGTGAGCCAGGTGCTTGGGCGTCTTTACAAAAACAAGCTGTTGTAGAGGCAGGAATTAGATGAAAAGACCTTGCATTGTTTATGAGGTTGAGGGGGGGAAAACAAATCTTTCAGAGGAGGGTTTCCTTTCATTTTATGGGTTTGACAGAGTACCCCCCAAGCTCTCATTATGGTGCATAGTCATGTTACATGGCGTTGTGTACCCCAGTGTCAACAAGAGGCATGGCTTCTCCTCGAAACCACCGGAATTATTCCTCTCTAACAAGTGCCACCGGGGACAGTTTATGAATTAATGAGATGTTAGAGATGTCATCTCTTTATCCACTCAATCTCACACAAAAAAAAATAAAAAATAATAATCCTCCTCCTCGGAGGTGACACAATGTTGTGCCATGGATCTTGTCTGAAGTGTGTCGATATCAAGTGGCTTCACTCTGGGGGTGTCATTTTACAGCGATGTTGTGATGAGGGCCTTGTATAGCACAAACGTTGAAATCTTTGGTTTGATTTGCTGGGGGGGATGGGGGAGAACCATGCCTCTGCTTTTGATTCCTTCCTAACCTTTGGTCACTCATTTTCATGGCCGGTGGGGATATGTTTTATCTCTGTTTCTGGCCATACATGTATTTCCTTTTGAGAAATGTAGACTGTCTGATATGTTTGATAGATATGTTCAACTACATTAACCCTGGTGTCCCTATTTTAGGCAAATTTTCAAAATGTGTCAAAATGTGTCTTTTTACAAATTGAATACTTGATAATAACTGCTTAATCTTTTGGTGTCTCGCAGAACAATGGAGTAAATTAATGCCACCTGATTCTTGGCATCAAGGCATTTTCTATTCTTAAATCGATTTGAATATGGAGACATAAAATTGCTGTTTATGAAGCGTTTATAAATTAGACCCGATGGCAGATGGTTGTTTAGCGTTTTGTATATATTTATGAGCTCAGTATACAGTATGTTCAAAATCACGTGTGTATGTGGAAGAACAACCTACAGTATACCACACATGATCTGTCTTTGTCTTTGTATTTAAATCAATGACTCAATGTGTACGGAAGGAAGCTCTTGTCTCCCAAGGTCAGTGCATAATGTTTCTGAAGTATTGCATTTCTTAACCAATAGTATTATTATTAGCTGTCTTCTACTGCAGTGTGCATTCAATATATTCAAATCACCAGACTGTTATATCATCAATCTCAAAATACAAAATATGCAAAGCCGCCAATGACATATGAATATTGGTCCTTGGGTTTGACGGATACTGGCATGATTCTTGGAAATGAAAACTGTTTGAAAAGCACTTTTTTTCTGATATGAAAGGTTTGTCTTTTTAAAGTGAAGTAGGGCACCTTCTCATTATCTTGCCAGGTGAGGAGATGTCCTAGAAAATGCTGCTTTGCCAGCAAAATATTATGCAATCATCTGTACCTTGGAATATAATTACAAAATATGTTACCAACTGTGCTGTTTAGAACTTACAGTGAATCATATCCTCTATACTTTAATCATGATGGCGGGGAGGGGGGGGGGGGCTATATAAAGTACAATGATAAAGTATTGTAATGGATTTTAATGATACAGTAACCAGTGTCAGAGTCACTGCAAACATTTCATCATGTAATGTAGTCATTTGAGATTGGATCCATAAGAGATGGCCCCAGGGTTAACCACGTGTTATATTGTTGCTGTCAGGTGGAAACCTTGTAGGCTACTGTATGACCTAAAACTAACCCTAACCTGTGATCCAATGGATCCAATGTTATTCACAAGCTCTTGCTAATACTTTTCATTGGTTAAATATCTTTAAAACCCGCAGACAACTTTCAACCCGGTGTCCCTATGTTGGGCGTGTCATTATAGGCGAAAATATTCAAAAGTATAGCGAAAATAGCAGACTTGTGGAACTGCTGCATATTGATAAGCTAATGTACCTGTGACAACATTTGTTCTCACTGTATATATATATATTTTATATATATATTATTTTTCTTCTCTTACTAAATATATTATTACGTTTAGAATGTTGCACAAGGTTTGGCGTAACAAGTACCAACAACATTTCGCTGCTTGTACTTGTATAGGTTAGTGACAAATAAAAGCTTATTGACTCTTGATTCACTGTCATACGACAAAGCATAAAATAGCATTCAATTGCGAAAGAACGAAACGATTAAATGGAGGTACAAGGTTTCAGCCCGACAGTGACAATACAGTATAAAAGCCCCTGGGATGGTCCCTAGGCTAGGGTTAAATCTATTGAAAGACAAAACAATGCATTTGCTCAAATCCTACTCCTCAGCGACACATTCTAATGTATTTGACGGCTTAGTAGCATTATGCACGCAAGGTATTAGCATTGTAGTAAGGCCCAGTGATTATGATTGCTCCCCATTCATGGCTGTCGTGTGTGTGGTGATGTCAGAGGAGAGGCTGTTTTAATCTGACAGTGGATCAGCTTTCCCAGCGGTAGTCTGAGCCAATATTTGTAGAGTACCTGCAGAACGCTTCTCTCGTTGTTGTTTCTTGTTGTTGTTGTAGTAGGTCAGGGGTGAACAACCATCACTTTTTATATAATCATGATTGTTAAGCAGGATGCACATATAAACAAAACGTTTTGTGTACTGTGTGTTATTTCAAGATAACTGTGCTTTTGACTGTGTTTGTTAGGATGACGTAATGGTTGAATGCTGCCTATGGTGTGGAAGAATTGCAATTAGCTGTTTTCAGCTGGTAAAGGGACATTCCTTATCTTTGGAGTCAAATCAGTTATGTGCCACCGTCACCCAAAAAGGTCTCCACATTTTTCTGTTGCTAAGTAAAAAGTACTGTATATTGTGTATGTCATTTGCTAGTCTGAGGTCTGGGTCAGCCGTACTGCAGGCCCCCCATCACCTAAGAAAGTGTGCTTCAAAGTCAACAACGACCATGCCTTGATATCACGACTATTGCTCCTGGACTTTAAGGTTTTTTATTAAATATAGACTTGTTCATCAAGAGAACTGCATCCTTCTTACAAAACCACCTAAACAGATGTCTATTGTTTGCAGCTTTACTGAAACATGATGCAGCCTACCTGAACTGTACAAACCACTATGGGTTTCATTTGTCAACTTGTCCCTGGAAGAAATGCATATCCTATATATGCATGGCTATACCATCCGATGCAAGTGTGAGTGCGCCAGAAAACCCGACTATAAAAGGATGTTCAACTCTGAGTTAAATTAACATCAGGTTTTTACTGTGTAATATCACTGTAGCAAATATCATGTGAAGTGAACCATCGGTACATGCGAACATGTATGCTATTGACCATATTCACCCGCTGGCCATTTTGGTCCTCTCATCAGGATGACTTAAAATTCTAATGATTAGGAAAGAAATGTTAGTTGAGGTTGCCTCTCCTTGAACGTGATGACTCAAATGAGAGACGTGACTAGGCATTTTCCTCTCCTGACAACCACCCTTCCATGAACACAGGCAATGCATTTCACACCAGCACCTAAAACACATCACCAAGTGGGTTATCATCTGCATTCAGCAAGAAAGATAAATCTGCCCCCACCCACCGCTCCCCACCCACACACACACACCTCTTCATTTCTTTGCTTCTGTGCCCAAATGACCTTCAGGGCCTTCATACGTTTTAGTTATCTAGCAATTATCCCCTTTTGACCATTTGGCATGATACGAATTCTGATTAGCAATTGTTTCGCTGCAATCTCTGCTCTCGCTCTTTCTCATCTTCCCTCGCTCCTCTTGCTTTATCATACCTTTTGACACACCACCAAAGTCAGGAATGCTCAACCATAACATTTAGTATCACAATTTTATTACAAAAATTAAACTTTTCAACTTTCCTTTTTGCCATGCTTGGAGCATATAACAATACAGTAAAAAACCCAGACCCAAAGAAGATCATAAAGCAGACTCCAACAATGCTTTCACAGCACTCTGTCATTCATGCTGTTACTATACAGATACTGTAACATTCCTAATACATTGTACGAACGCCTGCCAAAACACATCATGTCAGATAACAAACCAAACAAATTAGTAACATTTACCAGAAGAACGAGAAACTCAGTTCCACCCGCCCAGAAAACATGAACCAATACATTTAAATTTGCAACTTAAGAACATGAATGAATGTGCAGAATATTTGTACCAGCCCAAGGCACCCAGGCTTTGTAGCATGTTGGCAAGTAACGACATTCTTACAGAAACACTTGAAGCGAACAATTACAAACTGACTTGTACCACAGTCTGACTTTGCAGTGTCCTTCAACATATAGCCTCCTCTTCTGGCTTTCTCTTCGTCAGTCACAGTGCAAGATCCGGAAGGGTGGGGGAGAGAGGGAAAGGTCTGGGAGCTGTACCGCGTCAAACATCACTTTACGGCGCCAAACACTGACAAGAATTGGATGGACAGCCTAATCTCTCACTCTCAAAAGGGGAAGAGAGAGAGTGGTCATGTAATTCCTCACTTAGGTTGTGAATTGTCCAACACAAGGAACACATTGCCCAGCTGCCAGTCCAAGACAAAATAAGCTAAATGAAAAGCTCAGGTGTGCTTTCAACGAAACCTCCAAGAAGAAAGAAAGAGAAACAGATAACACTTTGCCACTGAGGTTTCCATGACGAATGTGATTTTTTCCCCTCAAGATGAAAACTTTTATGCTGCCCACAAATATCTAAGTAGGTGTGAATAGAAATCCCGGATTTAAGCTTATCGACAAATAAAGATCAAATTGTCTCTAACAAATGTCAAATGAAGACAGGAATGACAAAAGCTCAGAAATAGGTTGAGGCCTTTCACAAATGGCAAAATGCAGTTCAGTTGAGGGAACGACAAGGCTCAAATGTCCATTTGGTCGCTCCACCAAATACTTCGACGTTGGCCTCCGTCCAAGAGAACACGTTGCCAGCTTGCGCCTTGCTGTTGCAGGTTGCCAAGTTGTAGATCTCCCCTATTGAAAGCTTCCTATCCCAGATATTCAAGTTTGCCAACTCACCAACAAACGCTTGTGTGGCATCAAACCCCCCTCCAATGGTGTCCTGTGAAATAAGACAGCTCGTCAGTTATTTTAATTTGGTCTTGGCACAGTACAACAAAGGCTTGAATTGGTGGATGTAGTAGTAGAAGTCGGGAATGGGTGGGGGGAACATAGTGAGTTGCTGTCTATAAAAACAATTCTGTAAAGTTTTACTTTCTATAATTTAACAGGACCATTACTCCATCACTTTAATGGTTTAACGTCTCTGCCGGTAATCCCATGAGTGTTGTTTTTGCTCTCCCCAGAAATTACTTTCTCTTTGAAATATCTGGGAAAGTGTGTCTCCACCAAAATCTTGGGTTTTTCTGTATACGATTCCAATGGGATTTCTATTGATGGTCTGATATAACTGGCACTAATTATATTGGTAGGCCTTATCTATCAATGTCTGAATAGTCCCATTACATGAATATTCCTGCCTTTGATCTTTGCTGCAATGACACTCTGGTATTTACAAAATAAAAATCATAATTTGTTCAGCCTTGTTTCTCAGTTTGTGTGAAATTAAACTCAGCCGCACACAGAGGAGGATTAAAGACAATCAAAAATACATTTGTCAACTGCTCCCTTCACCTGCCAACACCCCTAAATTTAGCAGGAGACTCCTTCGCTTCTGAATTGTAATATCTCCTGAAAATATGGGTGTTACACATCCCACTGATATGCAGCCAGGGCCAAATGTTAATACTAAGTCAGTGAATATTAAGTCAGTGAATACTCAGTCAGTGAATACTCAGTCAGTGAATACTAAGTGAATAGTCAGAGAATACTAAGTGAATACTAAGTCAGTGCATACTAAGTGAATAGTAAGTCAGTGAATACTAAGTGAATAGTCAGAGAATAGTAAGTCAGTGCATACTAAGTGAATAGTAAGTCAGTGAATACTAAGTGAATAGTCAGAGAATAGTAAGTCAGTGCATACTAAGTGAATAGTAAGTCAGTGAATACTAAGTGAATAGTAAGTCAGTGAATACTAAGTGAATAGTAAGTCAGTGAATACTAAGTGCCTAGTAAGTCAGTGAATACTCGTCAGTGAATACTAACTCTAATAATTTTTATCCCACAATTTTGTAACCCATATTTTTTCACCCAGTGCCAATTGCCTATGTAATCCTGGGCGCTACTCTCCCTCTGCCAGCCTAGGGAGAGCCCAAGCTGAAGCTCATGCCTCCTTCAATGCATGAGGAGCAAGCAGGCCGCTTCTTATCACCTGACAGGGGGGAGGTTCCCTGGTTAGACGTAGCGCGTGGAAGGAACACGTTATTCCAACCAGTTCCTTTCCCCTCCATCAGGTGCCCTGGCTGACCAGGGGGAGGCAGTATAGTGACCAGGATTACTGCATGTTTTTGTGAGGGTATTAACTACCCTAGGAGACACGGGGAGAACATACAAACTCCACACAGAAAGGCCCTTTCACCAACCCCACCTAGGGTATGGGCACTGATGACGCGGAGGAGAGAACACGCCCCCAGCGCCCACAGCGTCCCCGGCGGGAATTGAACCCAGGACCTTCTAGCTGTGAGGCGACAGCGCTACCGACTGTGCCACCGTGCCCCTCGTCGTCAGTGAATACTAAGTGCATAGTAAGTCAGTGAATACTAAGTGAACATTACGTCAGCCGCCCCACCAGAAAATGTTAGAAAGTATCTGGCTTCCTTACCTGCTCTTGTCCTAAAACCAGCACTCCCTGTGGTTTGATTGGGTGGTATGGTGCCAAGTTCTCTCCGTTTCCCCGCATCACTCCATCCTGGAAGGCCTCCCACATCCCGTCACGTGTGGTCCAGGTGATACAAATATGATGCCATTTGCCATCATTGATAATGAATGGCAACTTTGCAACCTGCAACAGTGGCAAATTACAGTTAATCTGAAACTCATTGACATTAATGTATTCATCAAATCAAAATTTAGCGGCAACTTGGGCAATTATGTATGAACTCGATTCCTTATTTTAGGCTACTCAAATGACCAAACTGCTGCATCATCAAATGTAATAAAAATGTCTATATTCAGAAGTAAGACTGCCATTACCTTGTCATTGATGAGAATTTCCATGGGATTGTTCCCCCATTCGATCAGTACAAGTTCGTTGGCCTGGCCTGGGACAGCGTAGGAGAAAGGTGTCCCCACCCCGGGCGACGCGTTGGACTTGATCCACAGACACACGGTGAAGGAGTACATCTCAGGGAGGGTCCTCTTGGCTTTGGCATACATGTAGTTGGTTCTCAGGGGGAAGGTTAGCTGGAACTTGTCCATTGGTCTGTTGGTGTCTTTGCCTGCAGATAAGATCATGTTCAGTCCATCTCAGAGATTCAGTGTAAACAGCTCTGAAGATTTTTTTCTTTTTCTTTACCCCATTAGACCAGGCTTTGGGAAATAGTATATTTATTACGTTTACTTGTGGCATGGCCATCACACAGACATGGTCTTGGGAAATTAGAGGAGGAATGCATGTGTGCTCTTAAATGCACATACACACACGCACATAAGCATGCATGCATGCACGCAGGCATGCACACACCTTTCACATAGACACTAAATATGTCTCTATACACTATTCAATTACATTTCTGCCTTTGACTCTATACTGTATATCTCTGTGACATACTGTATAGACATGTGTGCATGCTCATGCATAGCTCCTGAATTCCCATGATGCTGAAGACCATGTCACAACAGGCATATTGCCCGCGCATGCACACACACACACACACACACACACACACACACACACACACACACACACACACACACACACACACACACACACACACACACACATACACACACACACACACACACCACACACGCACACACACACACACACACACACACACACACACACACACACACACACACACACACACACACACACACACACACACATGAACACACACGTTGCTCCATTGTTTCTTAATAGACCTTCAGGGAGCTGAACAAGACTGCAACCTTGATCGATGTTCTACAACGCACCTCTCTGTGTGAATTACTGCTGGACACGGGGCGCTCAATGTTAAACCAAGCACCTAAAGTTTCTCAGCTATGCACGTAAATTATGTTTCCCATTTTATGGCATGACATAATTTAGGCTAATTAAATTACAGCCAAAACTAAAAATGTCAACGCACAAGTGATAATCGGGATTTCATTGAGTTATGCAAAGCACTGCAGCTCTCTCTCTCTCTCTCTCTCTCTCTCTCTCTCTCTCTCTCTCTCTCTCTCTCTCTCTCTCTCTCAAGTGTGTGCGCACCGCGAAGGCTGCGGCATTGTGAACATGTGCAGCCAGTTACATGAGTAAATAAAGCCAGGCGAGAGTCAAGTCATCTTGCCTAATAAAGCCCCCGTATTATAGCTTTAAGTGGCCAGTTAAATGAGCTGCCTATTAGGTCCCTGTTTAAGCTGAATGTTGTGGAGTTTAAAGTCCATTCTCATGTCTTGATTTTTCTATATGAATCATTCTGAACGCACCTTTCTCGAGGTCCGTTATCCGATGATGCATAGAAGTCAGCGTGGATTCCACTCTGTTCCGCTGGTCCGTGTCGTTCCTCTGGCCCGGTTTAGTGTCCTCTATAGTGTTGACCCGGGACAAGACCTGCTTCTCCATATCATCGATTTTGTTTTGTAGGAGATCTTTCAGGCTAGTTGCTTGCACAGTAGTGTTACCTCGGCTGTATTGCTGAATGGGACAGAGGGAATTCGGTTAAAGGATGGGGAAATTGGTTGTATTCGATTGTATTATTTTTAATCAAACGCTTAAATTGTTTTCTTGTGTTGGCTCGTTTTTGCATTAGTTGGTCTGCTTATTTGTTGAGTTGTGTTCGGCGTCACATGGTTTATTTAGCTTTCTAAAGACAAAGCATTTGACCTCGGTGGCATGCCATGCACAGAGATGACAAAGTACTGCACATGATGGGCAGAATACTGAACAGAATACTGCACATACTGGACAGAATAGAGCTATACCGTAATAAGATCCTAATTCAACCAACTTTATACATACAGTAAGAAATGCAAGTGTTTGACGACCTGATCATTAAACCCCTTGCTCTCCTACCTCGAGATTCTCCAGCCTCTGCTTGAGGGTTTGTAAAGTCAGCCCCAGTTGGGCCAGCGTGTCCGACGGACCGCGAGAAACATCCCCCATAGTATTTTTCACACCCGGCCGCCTGCCGCCCGGTCCCGCCTCGGGCAGGCTCTGGCTCTCACACCGGCTCAACTTGGACGTTAGTTCCCTGATTGTTTCCTTTTGGTTCATAATGGTCTCCTTTTGCTGTAGCACGGTTTCCCTCAGCTGCATGACCGTGGTTTTCAGGTCCTCCGCCGGACCGCTATTCTGCATCGTTGCGGAGCACAGGTCCATATCCTTGGGCACCGACGTGCAAATAAACTGGGTCTGTCCAAAGTCTTGAGCAGTCCCTTCCACGACCAGGCAGGAAAGTAAAAAAAGTTTCCAAGACATTCTGTCCATCGTGGCTCCAGCCATGTTTGACGTCGTGAGTGGAGTTTGTGGTCGCTGTGAGTGCGGGCGAGTTCAGCACCACGGAGCTGTCCACTGATGCTGCGTGAATTCAGCACCACGGAGCTGTCCACTGATGCTGTGTGAATTCAGCACCACGGAGCTGTCCACTGATGCTGTGTGAATTCAGCACCACGGAGCTGTCCACTGATGCTGCGTGAATTCAGCACCACGGAGCTGTCCACCGACGCTGTGAAGAGTGAGCACCACGGAGCTACACCATGCACGGAGCTGTCCACTGTTAGGATACTGTGAGACTTTGCCGTCGCTCATCCCAGTTTTTATAGCAGAGACAGCCCCGCGCACGTTCACTGCATCACAGTGGGGAGGCGGCAGTGGGTTTTGCTTAAGTGTCCAGCCCCTTATTTAAGGTGGACCGTGAATTGGCAGATGGCCAATATGGAATTCCCTTTCTAAAAAAAGAGAAGTTAAAGACTAATGTACACTCTAAACTTCAGTGCAATATGTGTTGTTGATAGTCCTATAGATTGGCTGCAACTGGAGTGAAATTTGTTTTGATCAACTCACTAGAGATGACTCCAACGATGCCTCTTCATCTGGTCGCTGAAAATGTTTGTATTCATAACATAAACATAAAGTATTAAGCCCAGTAAGTATTTAGTTTCACTTTTTCTACGCTTTAAATGCTTGTACATTGTAAATATGCGAGTGTAAGCCATACAATAGGCTATGTGAAGTGAACTTACAAGGCAGACCTTAAAAGGAAGCAATTGTGGCGGCATTCCTGTCCCACAGTCAGACTCTCTCTCTCTCTCTCTCTCTCTCTCTCTCTCTCTCTCTCTCTCTCTCTCTCTCTCTCTCTCTCTCTCTCTCTCTCTCTCTCTCTCTCTCTCTCTCTCTCTCTCTCTCTGTCCCCCAGTTTCAATCTGTAAAATACTATAAAATATCACTGCCCCCCATCATTGTCTGGTGAACCGATCCATTCCATTTACTGTACCGTGAAATGTCCATGACGGACGGTCCATGTGACGACAAGCTTACAAGTTTCCACATTTCTGAATTAGCATGCATTATGCATGTCCCATATGAATAGAATTATTTAGCCGTAGTGATATATTTTGTTTTCTTACATTTCTAACATTTCGGGTTTAAATGCTTTAAATCCTGCTTCCTCCATGCTTTACTGTATGTAGGCCTACAGTATAGTTTTTTTTTGTGGAACACATTTCAAACACTGATTTAATGAGAGCAACCACATTTTAAAGCCTCTGGGTTTAGCTTTTGTCTCGTCTGACGTGTCTCCGCAGCTTGGGGAACAAAAATGGTTGTGTAGACTGTCATTATGCTGAACCTCGCCATACGCTACAGGAATATGTAATGTTTTGAAATAATTGAACAGGCTGTTATGTAACTATTCCCCAGGCTGTTACATTAATATTTACAAGGTATACAGCCAGAGAAGCGCGGCATGCAGCAACAGTTAGTATGGATGATGTTGGAAATATTATATCACCTTCATTCGTATAACAGTATATCAGTATAGCCTATAGGCTATTACTGTAGGCCAGTGGAATGTATAAGTAACTATAAATTACAGGTTATAGAGCTGTTTCTGTTTAGCCTGCTCTTAGATCTGCTTTAAAGTTGCCCAGTAGGCTATACAGCATGTGCGTAAATCTGCATTACAGTAAAAACACGTGGTATTGGAAACAAGTCTGCAATCTAAGCGCTTTCCCCTAACCCCGTAATTTTTCTTTTTCTCTCGCATTTCAAGACGTTTATTAGGCTCGTGCAGGACTTGGTGGAGCTGGCCGCTGGCTAAAATAAGAGAAAATGGACCCATCAGTCCATTTTAATTTGTTGAATTATCGATCGCACGCGTTGTAATCAGCTAGATGCCACGCTGAGGGCGAGGAACACACGAGATAACAAATAGTTAATGGCAAAGTCTAATTGCTGGCCTGAGACATACATGTAACAAATTATCCCTGTATCTCAGCACATGCACAAATTCAATTATTTCCATTAGTTTGCACAGAAGCCTCACAGATCATCAAGTAATGGTTCATTAACCCGCCCCCCGCACCCCCCCCCCCCCCATTATCTATGAATAATATAATGTTAGTTTATCATAGGAAAGCAAATAATCCCTCGTTCAGATATACTGTAGGCTACAGTATTTTAAATGGTAAATTCAAACTGTATACCCACAGCCCACCACTTCTACACAGCAACACCTACACTATACAGTAGACAGCTTGCCATATTAAGTATATCTTATCAATATTCATCTCCTAGCTACTGCATAAAAAAAGCCAGCAGCACCATATGTTCAGCCCCATGCTTTCCTCTCTTTTACACCATGTGTTTCTCACAGTATTCTGTTGAGGGAAACTGCACTAAATGCCAATCAATAGTTGCCATTCTTAAGCATGCTGCAGGATGTTTCCAAGTAACACGCTCTGTTCTCGGGAACTTAAAAAATGCAGTGTCTGTCTTGGAGACATGTCACAGATGCAGCCACACAGAAAGGTGTACCATGATGCAAGGAGTGTCTTAAAAAGATGGCTACCCTCATGGGAATTCTTCTACCTTTAAAAAGCCTGAACTTCTTCACATTCTTGAACACCACAGTTCTCAGAGTCAAACAGATTCAAAATTATTATTTTTCTAAATTTTTCCCCAAGATATTTCAAGATACATTTTACACCGTGGCAAGTATTGTACAATTTTTAGGTATTTTTTACTTTTGTGAAGTATTTCCAATTTTCTGTTCTTTTATTTCTACTCCACAACATCTCAGTGGCAAATATTGTACTTTTACTCCACTACAATTATTTGAAAACTTAGTAGGCTAACTAGTTACTTTGTCGTTTTGTTTTATTATTACAAAACAATGCAACACATTGTGAGCTTGTAGATCTGCTATTTTCAAAAGATCTTTATACTTTTATACATTTGAAAACTTAAATAAGGAAATAGGACATTCTGCATAATGAGTATACTTTCTAATGTTGGTACTTTAAATACATTTTGATGCCAATACTTTTGTACTTTTACTCAAGTAAATGTTTAATTCTGGACTTGTAACAGAGTAGGCCTATTTCTACATTGCAGAATTGATACTTTTTTATTAATTAAAAAAATGTAGTAGCCTACTTTTACCACCCCTGTCTAACGCTGTGGTGTGTATGTCCCTTGAGTAGACCATCTGTCTGCCCCAAGGAAAGTAGACCAATCTCAGTGAACTACACAACTCAGCTGTTAGCATAACAGTTATTTAACATTCCCAGCCAGAAGAAAAGCCTGGAAAACAATTACAGCCAAAAGTGTCAAGGGCAGGACATCCATATGTACTTCCCCTGGAAACATTCCCCCCCCCCCCCCCTGACCAATCACAAAACAGTTTTCATGACCTGGGAATGTACTGTAAACAGATCTGCTCAGCAAGTTCTAACTTCCTTTAGGGATTTAGGACGGTACTTCTTGTAGGCTACTTGCTAGCCACAGATTTCACAGGGAAGCCTGCTGTTATTAGACACTGTCTTGTTTTATTTACAAATACACAGAAACTTGGATGATGCTCTACACACACCACTGCTCAGAGCACAAGGTCGGGGCAGTATCAATGCAGTTTGCTTCAGCCAACATTCATTCTAGCCGAGCTGGACTCCCGGGGGTCTGTGTGGGAAAAGGGCTGCGATCCATAATGATCAGTCTCTCAGGCTCACTGAATAATGCAAGGCTTTATAATAGAACCCACTCTCTGATGGCAGAGATAGATAAGGACCATTTCACACACTGGCAGAGCTCTACTTGCTTATTTATCCAGCATCCGCAGTAGCAGGACGGGGAGGAGGGAGGGGGCTATGAAACTCAGACTACAGCGCAAACACAGCAAGAAAACAAGAGGCATGCTATTGAGGGCAGCAGCTGAATGTAGATTACATTATATTTGGGGTGAGCTAAATAAAATACTGTATAGAGCTACTACACTACACTAATATCAGTACTATGCACAGAAAATCAAGTACAGAGTAGGATCTATTTATGATCTGTCCTTGGGTTCTCAGTCTCCACATATGGGTCCTCACTTATGTTCACTATAGGATGGTATCATGGTACCATTTCTATCTACTTGCTCAAGATATCCACAGCCTGTGTCTCAGACTCATGTTGATGGAAATGGTAGGCTACACCATCCTGTAGTGGCCATTAGTGAGCACTGGTATATGGAGATATGGTTGAAAAAAGTGCCCCTTTAAAATGGATTTTTAGTAACCATTGGGCATGTTAATAAAACACAGCATTGGTTTCAAATAGTCACTTCCTATAGCTGAGTGTTCAGATTTATATATATATATATTTAAAATAAAACATGTACCGCATTGCACCACGATACGTTGTGAGCTTGTTATTTTCAAATATATTTAGATTTGTGGTTAAGTGGTTAATATGCACACATTGTTTGGCCTGCTCATGATGCTCAAAATAAGTGAGATTGTCTAATATACACACACTATATCTGTGCACTTCTCATTGCATCGCATTAGTCCTCCTGGCAGGCAAGTGAAGCTGAAGTCTATCAGAACATTGTGATGGTTTCAGGTTGTACCTTCCCCTGTCCCTCCTGCATTGTTATCTCCCTTCCCATCATGCCACACAGGGTGGAATATAAAGAGACAGCCAGGCAAGAGCTGTCCCACCGGATATCAGCACCAGTGCCTTATCTGACAGAGTGGTACCCGGTGTGTGTAAACCCATGGGAGATGGCTTGGAAGAATGGAGTTTAAAGGACTAACAGAGTCAATACAGGACACATCATTGTCTGTTCACAGCCTCGGCCATACAGTATGTTATAGACCATTTCCCCGTTAATGGCTCTATTTTTTTTTACAATGCATTTGTTCACACTTTGTACAAAGTTATCAAAATTCTAATGAACTTCATTTAATAATTAAATCAACAATGGCCAAATGTAATTGGACTGTCGATAAGTATTGGTTGTTTGAATTTAGTTTGTAAATCAATATTTCCTCCAGGGACTATTTTCAGCTAGACTTTTTAAGTCAATCTCTAAATTAAAATGTAATAAAATGCAAAGATGACATAACTTTGATTATGGGAACGTATAAACTATACCTTGTAAATGAGTCTTTCCTTCTGGCAGTCCATGTGTGTAGATGTGGGGATATGTGGGCGAATGATTCAAACTTCAACTCTATAATCAATTGCTCACAATATCTCACATTGGAACAGGGCTTTGTTTTATTGATGTGACAGACCACACAAGAGAGTCACTCTGTAACTTATTCCCTGCACATTAAAATACCAAATAAAACTAACGAATACCAGTGGCATTGTGTGGCATCCATAAGCACTAAAGCTAACCTCATCATAATTCTCCTGAGTTTGCATATTAGCGCTTTTGTTATGACAGTGCAGTTCATCAAGTTGCTTGTGCTAGTCTTGTTGGACTCCATCCAAAAACAACATCTTCTCCATTAGGCCTTCACCTCAACAACAAGTGTATACGGCCAAAATGTGTGGAGGTAGAAGCAGGTAGAGTATTCATCATGTCACAGATTTAAAAGACAATTCTGCACTAGTGGGCCCATGTGAAAGATATGTATGTATATTATAGGCTATTTACCTTGAGATAACTGAAGAACCGTGGATGTCACAGATGATGATATTGTTTTACTGATGTCTTCACTGACAAGATATATAAAACTTTTGCTCATTGTAACACTACTTTTGTAGTATATCGTCTTGAATGTCTGTGTGGTTGTTTCTATGTGGGTAGAACAAAAAGACGGCTTAAAGATAGATTGGGTGAGCATAAAACTGCCATCCGAACAAATAACCCGAATTACCCTATGGCTGTTCACTATAATGGAAAAGGACATGGGAGCCCCTCTTCTCTTAAAGCTGTAGTCTTAGAAGTCATCCCTGATGACAATAGAGGTGGTGATAGATTAAAGAAACCGCTCCAAAGGGAGACTTTCTGGATTGTCACTCCACAAGCTGCTACATTTCCAGGCATAAATGATGAAGTTGACTTTTTGCCATTCTTATAGCTGATTCCCCGATATTGTGATGATTGGGAATTTTTGTCTCCCCAGTTAACTATTTTTATTGGTGTTGGTTTGATCACTTATGGTGTGCATTATGTATTATGTATTTATTGACCTGCATACGATGACGTCTGCTGTGGATGTTAAGGCATCCTCTGATGTGTGATGTATTCATTGGTCGGGATCACTTGAATGCCACCCAGAGCCTTTACTTAAGCGGAACTAATCACCCCTGATTGTCAGACCCTGTTGAAGACCCAAGTGTCGGTCAGCTGTTGCCTTCCCCAATAAATCTATAATTTATTTTCGCCGGAAGACAGAGTGCCTCAGTACTTTTTTTCCCTATACAGTCTGCCTCACCACAAGCAGAACTTTGGGTTCCTTTGCTTCGATGATATTGTTTAGACAGAGCATATAAAATACTATGTGTAACTGGTACAAACTGGCTTAAAGACAGAGAGTACATCTCTTGCATGGGTTTTAGCTAAGAAAATCTACAGCAACAAATAAATAAATGAGTACATAGTATATTAAGAAACTATGTTTCTTAATATATAAAATTCCTTATCGTTTACCATTATTCTTTGTTGCATTCACAAGAAACTGCGCATACGTAGACTGCTTCTACAAGCTTTACATTTTTATTCCAGTCTCCTGAGTAATAACAACATTTTAATAAAGTTCATATTTTAGGGATTATGCTCACAGTTGTGTTGTATTTGTGAGTCAGATCTGTTAACTTTCTTACTGCTCATTGTATTATGCATTTGAATGTACCAAATGGTATCGCAAAAAAAAAACTAACTACGTGGCTATGGAACTGTTCACATATTCATAACAATTTCACAACCTGCTGCAGACTGCAGTATCGCCCATGTAGAAAAATGGGCTACGCGCTCCAGATTTTTATACAGCATCATAACAGTGTGCAACAGTTCCCATAGAGGTGCTCTTTAAAGACAAGCTGAGGCACTCAGCAGCGCAAGGCCTGTGGAAGCAGACGTGTTTTAGGGCTTGGTAATGATGTGGAGACAGAATCTGTAAACCAGAGAGGCCAGAATGTCAGTAATATACAGAGAGAGAAAGCCAGACTGGACTTTCTCTACATAGATTCGGGCTCCAGTGCCATGGTGAATGATTCATGAACATGCCATGTTCCTCTTCATTGCTGGAGAAAACACCTCAATAACTTCAGCAGCACATTGTTTTGGCACCTGTTTGGACATGAGTTGCATCACCAACGCTGTGCTTTATTCAAGGTAGCTTAACTGCCTCCTGGCCAGGAAGACAGACCCCAGGATGCACCTCACCAGATGGCTGGGCCTGCAGCAGGTGTTGAGGTGGCCCCGTTTCTTGTTTTGTGACTTTTCGAGACGTGAGTTGGGTTCCGTCTCTGCAGAGAATTGGCTCACTTTAGGGTGTCTTCCAAAGGGGAGCCAGCATTGTGCTGCTTTGCTTATGTAATGTGAGAAGACAAATTAGCCAAGCAGAAAACTTGATGTCATCTTTTACTTTGGGAACATATTTTTCCACAGTGACCAACTTGTGCACAGTATTTCGTACTATAGTAAGGCTTAGAAGGTTAGTACGTAGAAAGGTTTTCCTTTTCTCTATGAAAGTTAAACTGCTATTACCAGTGGTAGTACATAATTGTACAGTTCTACAACATCTGAAAGATATAAACTTTGTGACAATGATGCTGAGCAATTGTGTCAAGAATGGAAATGTCATTAGTTTTGGATTGACACTTGTGCTAGTGATTGCCCTTGTCATTTTGTAGATTGCAACATTTTATTTCTTGATCAAATATATCTAATCAATCAATCAATCAATCAATCAATCAATCAATCAATCAATCAGTCAGTCAAATATATATATAAATATAGCACCTTTCATACAATTAAAGGCTACACGATATACTTCACATAATATATAAAATAAGTACAGTTACATCAACAACAATGAGGAAACACCAGCAAAGAGACCAACGCTCAGCACAATGTACACAGCAAGAAACAATACAGACTCAAATACTAAACAAATAGTATTGTTTATATTATATGGTTGATCCCTGAATCCCATAAATATATCTTTAGACGCTGCAGCTTGTAATTAGGAATAGTCACGCTCTTCCCCATAATATTTGTATATGTTTACATGTATAATGCACACTGTAATCAGCCAACATATGCCGATCCAGCTGTTACCCTTCGTCAGATCTTACTATTGTCTGTAGATTCAATGTCTCACTTGATACAAAGCAACAAGGTTCTTCTCTTGATGTGCACATGTTTTTACTGTACTGTATGTGCACGCATTAAAGACCCTGAATGACAAGTGGGTTAGTGTTTGAATATCAAAAGCAGCTCTTTTATATCTGTTTGAGTCTCTGACTCCACCATGTCCCTTTGATGTGATATGAAAGGCCACTTGACATTCTCCCATCTTTTACAAGGAACCCTTGTAAAAACCTCACCATGAAGAGCTTCCCCGTAACCCTTTGCTGCTCTCACGTCTCATTATTCTCGATTGATATCATACAAAGCACTCACTTCATCACACTCTTAATTCTGTCAACCAATACGCTTGTTTCCCTGAGAAATACATGTATGTTATGTATGGTTTTACCTGCTGCCTTTATCCTGCCTTTAATGTTAAGCATGTTCGTATCGAACATTCCTAATTCCTAGATCCAATGTGAGTATCAAAAAGTGTAAGAAGTCTATTGGTCAAAGAATAGATCACAGTTATTTTAATCAAATGGATCTTTGCGTTTGTCATGTCATCTTCAGTGATTTTTTCGATTTATTCAGAGGCAGTGGCATCTATAGTATGCAGGCTTAGTGAGCATGCATTTTGAGCAAAAAAATAATAATAATCTCAATAAACACTGATTTGAAATGAGCTCTCAAAACAAAGCACTCTACATCCCCTACACCTGTGTTCTAATTGTGAACACATGGTTTCAATTTTTTTCTTCTTTTTAGTTTATTTCGATCATCATCACCCGAATCCATAACATCACGTCACATAAATCAACATAACTGTAACATGTTTTAAGGTGACAAACTGTGACATGTAGCTCTAAGCGTAAATTCAATAAGGAAGATCTCTCTCCCACACCTTCAACTTTATTGCTGGGGAATGTGGGGATGCTTCACAAACATCTTGTCATTCACAGCTTGAAGTGTGAGCCTTTCTAGCTGGAGTCTAATTGCCAATTTTTTAAAATCTTTTATTCAATAAAACTTTGGTTTGCAACAACTTGACCTCTCCTTTTATTTAAATGGTTTCATAGCTACAGTATGTAAGTGGCCGGCTTATCTGTGCATTGTTAAATAGCCATTTCTACTTTTGTGACATTCACATTTTAGCTTGTTGAATATCCTTTCATTAGCTGTGTCCTTTTGTTAATGTTCAGTAACATTGGTGTCACTTAGAATATCTCCTCTTTGATTCAAGGTTAATGTAATTCATCTGCTTTCTCCTCTTCTCTTTTCTTGTACTTGATCTTGTCTGTCCTCTATTGAACAACAAATTAACCTTATAGGAAATCCTCATCTGAAAAAATTTCATGAGTTTATTAAGTGTCAGCAACCTACAATACTAATGATAATAATAATAATAATAATTATTATTATTATTAATAATATGCTTTATTTGTATGGCGCTTTTTGAAACAGGGTTACAAAGTTCTTTACAAAACTAGATTACAATTACAGGAACATAACTTGGAAGAGATCAAAGATAAAAGTAAATAAAAAATACTGAACTTCAAATAAAAACAAATAGATGGCAATTAATGCTCGGAAGAGAGACAACAAATTAAGAATAAATTATCTGCCTGAGGATTATTTATAATTTATGCCTGGGGAACCTTAGATCCTCAGGCTCGGTGTTCCAAAGCTTTACTCCCCAGGCCGCAAAAGTCTGACCATGTCTTGTAATGAGGCAAGTTTAGAAACAACCCTACCGGGGTGCCCGCTGGCCTAGCTGTCCAGGCGCATACCACATAATAGGCTCCAATGCAGCCTGACAGCGTGTCACAGGTTTGATTCCCGATCCCGAAAACCTTTTCTGCGTGTCACTCCCCATCTCTCTCTCTCCCTGTTTCCTGTCTACCTCCTGTACTATACTATCAATAAAGGCAGAAAAGACCCAAAAATATATTTAAAAAAAGAAACAACCCTATCTCCCAGCACTCAGACTAGTACAAGACCAGCATATCTAAAAATGTAACTAGGAACCTGGTACTGTAAAGCTTTAAATCTTTAAATCTATTCTGAAACTCACAGGCAACCAGTAACCATGTAAAGAAAGAGAAGCAAGGATAGGTGTAATACAGTATATTCACTGAATGTTTCTTAGAATTAGTTGTAGCTCGAAACATCACGCAGACACTTGTGGGTGCAATAAATGATCATCATGTTTTTCCCCTTTTGTTAGAAGTAGTTTACCAGCTGAATTATGCACCAGTTTTATGATGTCAAAGACTGTCGTTCTTCATTCTAGTTTGTGATCTGTCTATTATTTTGTTTAGATTTTGTATGTGGCACAGACAGTAGGGTTAGTTAATAGTGGTTAATATTTGGTAAGCAAGATGAATGTAGATTGGTAGGTTTTTTAACTTAAAACAGGCAGTTGATATTAACATAGCCATATATCAATATCCACTTTCGGTAGTTAACTGTTCATGAGCTCAAATAAGTATCATGTTCAAAAGCATTTCTTTCTTCTTCAAAGTAGAACAATATAACAGCAGCTTATAGCTTACTGACAGTGAATAGAAGATACGTGTGTGGTGTATCTCATTCACATTTGTAAGAATCAGAATCAGAATGAACTTTATTAGCCTACTTTGCTTTACTTTATTATGGATCCCCATTAGCACTTGCCTAAGCATGGCTAATATTGGCTATTCTTCCTGGGATCCGTCACACTGGTTTACAGACTGTAAAGAAAAGTGGGAGAAATTCGTTTTTGTGTAAGCTCCATCATTTGTTGTTTTCCAACAAAGGGGGAAGAAGAGGGGGGGGGGCAGGAAAAGAGAGTGCAGGGAGCAAAACAAATCAAACATTAAATAAGCATGTCAAAGAGAACATAAAAAAGATCAGGATATCTACACACAGTATACACTATATACGCTTAGTATAGCATAAGGTGCGAAAGTGGTAACACATTGGAACTGGTCCACATAGCAGCAAGTAGGCTATGTGCATGATTAGACATAAGGTGCAAAATAGAAGACATTTTACAGGTAAAATAAAATCCACATGAAGGGAGGGGAAAGAACTGTCTGTTTCAAGTTTTTTTTAAAAGTCCAAGCCTTGTTCAGCAGTCAGATGGTGTTCAGAAATCTGGTGGTCTTGCACTTGATACTACGGTAGGCCTCCTTGCCTGGCCGCAGTCATAGTAGGGGTGTGAACAGTTTGTGTCTGGGGTGGTACATGTCCTTGATGATACGGTGGGCTTCACTACACACCGCTTCTCGTACAGCTCCTGGAGGAAGTGTTGATCAAGTGCAAATGGATACATGGACACGTGATCCATGATGCCTGTACGGCCATGACAGACAGGGCACATGTCTAAATGGCTATTGATTATCTTGTCTGTTGGGGCCACAAGTGATTATAGAGAAATGACACGAACACAGAGTCTATCTGTGTATCTCTCAAAGCTAATTAGTGGAAAAGCTATTTGTTCTAATAGATGCTAGATGCATTTATGGTTTAGAACCTGCTTACAAGGCATGTTACATTTTTGTACAAAAACTTCAATCATGATTATAAGTTTCAGCCATGACTTAAAATGACAACAACATATCTTTTGTCACCTTGTATAGGACAATGATATATTGATGTCTAATCCCCACATTGACTGAAAATGTATGTATTTGTGTATTTTGATTTTGTATTTTATATGTGAAAATACTCTGATGTGTGTATTAAGTAAATGATGCTGCAATCACCTTTTGAGGTGCAGGCTCGATAGACTTAATTTATGACCAAATCAACCTCGGATGAGAGTTATGAGGACAGAACCATTCACTGGAGCTGTCTGGGAAAGTAGCTGTACGTTGGGAAAATACTGATCATCATATACTGCGGAAGAATCCCAACCATTAATCACTGCACCAATGTTTTTATTGATAGACTGTAAACTTGGCTTGAAAACAGCAGTGACATGCATAATTAAAACTGGACGACGGAGAGCCTGGCCTTTCATCCTGTAACCTTTTATCCTTCTCCCAGACTTCCTCAAAGCAGTTTGAAATGCTAAGAGCTAAACATTCTAAATCATGTTATGCAGAAAGTAATGCTTAGCCGGAAAGCTATGAACTCTGATCTGTGTATGTGTATCGTTATGTGACTGGCCTAGAGAAGAGAAGAGGCTTAATGCTCCATTACAATTCATGCGTCGAGAGGAGTCACTGTTCTGTTGGCATCCCATTAGAGGATCACATGATATAGCATAACTTCCTACAGTATAGTGAAATAAACCCTCCAACCATGTCATTCTCTCTCTTCCATCTTGCCGCCCTTGTTGTAATTAGTCATCTGAGAGTTTTTTCCTTTCTCTTCCTCTTGTTTGACTCGGCTTTGGGAACAGGTCCAACTTCCGGGGTCCAGCCCAGTTGATCATGTCACCCTGCTCCCAATCTGAAGGAGGGGAGATGGGGGGGAAAGTAGACTAATCTCCTCCTCCACCTCCCCCTTGCCAGATATCCCAGGGTCCCAACCTCCATCACACCTAGGAGATTAGATTGTTTTCCCCACTGCAGTGGAAACTGGGGGACCGGGGGGTGGGGGGCGGCAGATCTGACGCGATGTATCTATGGGTTTCACCAGATTGCGACTGAGCTGTTACTAGTACGGCAAACCAAAAGGCCACAGCAATGAATACTGTGCTGGTGAATGCAATGAGGGACATTTTCATGCCCCATCAGTTTGGTGTAGCATTTTCATGTTTTCTGATGAGATGACTGCACGGAGAAAAAAACGTATTTGAGATTTCAGCGCTGCATTGTTCTAATCTAGAAAGACTGTTGTGGCTGATTGAAGCTCTGGCTGATTTTCAACACCTTAGAAGAAGGTTTGTTGTTGTTTGTGAACAAATCTGTGTTCTATTTACTGCATCAATTAAATGGCTTTCGGTAATGTAACACATTTTTAATTTGTACTTTTTGCAACAGTTTTTTCCCCCTGGATCAGAGCCAACTGAACTTTTGCTGCTCAGTTACTTACACCATATACTCTCACTGTTTGAGGAATGAGGGTGAAGTGTGACAACAGAGGATACAAGGGGAAAGGTGTATCTGTTCATTAACAACATGGTGAAGACGTCATATTCCCAAACAACCAAAGGCAAAGATGTCATGAATATCACAAATAAAAAGCCATTGAGCTGTGTTTTGCAATGTGTTTAACGGCACATTTTCGAGCGGCCATTTTCAAGTTGATTCATTGCTATGTACTATTGTATGGTTTCATTCTACCAATGAAACATTTTTTCCCCCTGAATTTTGTGCAATTGAAAAATATGACAACTGCTTGTCATTCATGAGTTATAAATATCAGAGTGTGTAGCCTGTAGGTTGCCTTTAAATTGCAAGCAACCTACTGTAGTAACCCAGGGTGTGCCATTGGACAAGGAAGGACTTCCCAGTATGCCTCTGGGTGCACACCCTTATTGTTTATTGTTGTTATTGCATGTGTTATTGAGTTGGGAATAACACAATAACTGCCTCTCCGCAGCATTAACTACTAATGTTGGTCCAGGGTTGTGTAAGCTCAGCTGTACTTTTCACCCTTTATACTGACAGCTGTCGTACTGAGGAATGTCTGTCTGAATGTCGCACTGACAAACCAGACCAATACATTCTAAAGTACTCTGATGATACAGTTTTGATTTCTCTTTTGGATAGTTCCAGTGATCCTGGACTGCACCAACACAGAGTAAATAAGGTGGTGGAGTGGAGTGATAACAACGCTCTTATCATTAACACAAAAAAGACAGAGGAGATTGTTTTTGGTGCCCCACTAGAGATACACAGATCCCCCATTACTATTCATAGTGAACAGATCAACCAGGTATGTTCGTATACATACCTAGGAGTAGTAATTGACCACCTTCTGTCATGGAAAGACCAGATTGAATCAGCGGGTAAGAAGACAAAGCAAAGAGTCTATTTCCTTCGCCGTCTGAGATCTTTTGGTGCTAGTAGACAGATTCTTCTTTTGTTTTTCACTTCTGTTATTATTATGAGTGTTCTTCAGTACTGTAGTACCACCTGGTATGGATGTCTGTCTGTAGCCTTAAAGTCACAACTGCTGCAGCAACTGAACATTTGTTCAAAGATCGTTGGACAACCACTTCAGAGGCTCTATACATCTACTGTACGTATAATGACAGTATGATAAGGTTGGCAAGGAATATCACTTCAAACACTAGCCATGCTTTGTATGGAGAATATAGGTTGCTGCTTTTTTTTTGCTGTTTTATTTAGTCTAAAATGTTGTGAAACCGTGGGCGAGTTGCCGTGAGAACCCCTCCCTTCTGTTGCTCAAGAGCTTACCTATTGTTAGAGCCTTTTATATGCGAACACTGCAGTCAGAATCAGAATCAGAATCAGAATCATCTTTATTCTCACACCACAGGTTTACAGGTGTAAAACAGTGGGTGAAATTCGTTTTTGTGCAAGCTCCATTGTTTTGATTGGATCCAGAAAAGAGAAAGAAGAGAGAGATGGGGGGGGGGGGCAAGGGAAGAAAAAAAGGGACAACAATGTATCTACACATTTACACGTAGCATATCCAAACATTTATGTACATGAGATTTCGAAATAAGGTGTATGAGCGTAGCAGCTGGTATTTGTTCCTAGACATTATTGCACGAAGAATATCAATGCATGTACATGAAGGTTAAGGTGCTTAGAGCTTTATTATCCATCTTTGAAAGGTGTGTAAAAATGATCAGGAGTGTGGTCTTTTTTTGGAAAAACCTTTGATAGGTCAGTCCGGTTAAAGTCTCCCGTGGCTACAATAGCACCATGTGGTTGACGATTCTCCTGTTCACTGATAACTCGGTGTAATTCCTTCAGTGCTCTGTCTTTGTCGGCCCCCGGTCTAATAGATAAGATAGCGAAGATAATCACCAAACTGAATTCACAGGGGATCCAGAGTGGATGTCAATAGAAAAATTCCATAGACCGGATCTGTAAAGAGAGACTTGTGTAACTGTCCAGGAGGAGATAGAATGCAGGCCTTTTTGGAAGGACTTCGGCCTGACCGTCTTTTAGAGCAGGTTCAAGATTCAGGATTCAAGAGATTTATTGTCACATGCACTGTGAAAAACTTAGGTTGGGGTGCTCCATAATACACAATAAAAACTATACGTAAATAACAGTATCAGAACAGCCCTGAATGCAATTAATAAAATAAGGTTAAAAGCAAGTTAAAAACCCAGATCAGCATACAAGGCCATAATGCAACATATTTATTTAGCAGTCTTACCCACCTTATTCTTGGCCCTTCTCCGTGCGGCGTCATTGCCCTTTTCTGCTGCTTCATTCAATATCTGTCCACTTCCTCCCTAGTAGGCTACAGGTCATAGATATAGAAACCTAGATACCTCATTGACCTCTGCAGTGCATTGGAGCCCGAGATACAGACGCCTCAGAGCCGGAGGAGGCGTCTACCTTTATATGTCTATGCTACAGGTGTAATCAAAGATTGTTAATTTAGGAAGACACACCATCCCAATTGGAGCCACTAGAGGCGACATGGTACACAAATCCTACAAATAGTCTCCTAAGTGGGCGCCGGCGTCTGACGGCAAATCTCACGATTGTCCAATGTTTCTCTGTTTACTGGTACTAGATCCCGCGAGAGTGTGTTGCTGGGACAGAGAAAGGTCGATAATAAAGTTAAGGTGTATAGCCTGGGGGAAGAAACTGTTCCTCAGTCTGCTTGTGCCAGCTTTGAGGATCCGATACCTCTTCCCTGATGGCAACAGGGTGAACAGACTGTTGTGGGGGTGTGTGGGGTCTTTGATGACCCTCAGGGATTTTCTGGGACAGAGAAAGGTTCGATAATAAAGTTGAAAATGTGTCTCTCTGAAAAAAGCCATTTTAGTGTCAAAATGTTCAGAATATTGTGTGGTAGTGGCGATTGGGTCCAATATTTAGTTCAGTGACCATGGAGCTAAAGAACGGTTCAGAAGCTGTGTTCATGTTCACTCTTCCATTGGAATCAATAGACTCCAACCTACTTCCCATCTTCTAAAAAGGCCTGCCGGCATGAGGCCGGATCTGGGTCACACAGGTCTGCTATGTTAGGGATATAGGCTACTTTGACTCAACTATGGTTGAGTACTTTGTCCACCACTGGATATAATGTCAAACTACCAAAAAGTAACCACATTGTCGAGATATGAAAATATATTTATTGTATAAGTCAAATTTATTGTATAAGCCATTTGAAAATAGCCGATCTACAAGCTCACAATGTGTCACGATGCAACGCATCGTGACACATTGTGAGCACATTGTGAGCTTGTAGATCTGCTATTTTCAAAAGATTTTTATACATTTGAAAACTTGTGAAATGGAACCTTCTGCATAATGAGTACTTTACTTTTGGTACTTTAAGTACATTTTGATACCAAAACAAACTGGTAAGGCTACTTCTTGGCCTTACATCTACAACTCATCTAACCCCTGCTCACTTTGCTAGGGTCGGATGGCTCAGCGTAGAGGACAGAGTACAGCAACTTGCAATGGGCCTGGTCTACAAGATACACTACACCACAAAGTCACCCATGTACCTCTCAAAATACTTCACAAACGTCAATGAAGTCCACAATCACAACACCAGAGGAAGCTCCACTAATCACGTCCAACCGAGATTTGGCTGTAACAAGGGGTTAAATTCGTTCTCCTGCTATGCCACAAAAATGTGGAATGACTTACAAAAAGTCGTGAAGGAGTGTAAAACCCTACTCTCCTTCAAAACCGCTCTAAAGGAGCACTTACAGGTGGCTGCAATTCGAGCCTAGCCCCCCCCTGTTTACTGTACATATTTCTGTTTTCCAACTGTTTATATGATGTTTCTACATAGTAGTGTATATTTGTCTGTCATTAAATGTTTCAATGAATTGAGTACAAAGGACCCCAATGGAAACAAGCCATAGGCTTTCTTGGGTTTAAAATGCTCTTAGCAGACCTTGTATTGAACTGTGCTTTTTTTTTTGCAAACTGCTAATAAAGTATTCAAGCAATACTTGTAACAGAGTATTTCTACTTTTACTTAAGTAAAAAAAATTGAGTACTTTCCCCACCACTGTTTACATTTTGCATTTTGTGTACTGCTACATGTGTTTGTATTTTGATCAGTCGGGACAGCCCATGGATGTATGACGTTTCATGACACATCCACCACCCACAGAGGCAGCGGTGGTGCATTCTGGGTCTATCCCAAGATGGCTGCGCCCTTGCAGAAGTGCTGAAGAAGTGCCTCTCTTGAGAAATTGTTGGAATTTTCAGCCGATTCGGACTTTAAACACTTTAAGCACAGAATCAGCTGTGACGACGCACCGCCGCACACGAGGACCCCCGCTGTGACCGAAGCGACGGACACGGGCTCGAAGTCGGCGCGGTTTGTTTGTATTGTGTGGCTGTTGTGGCAGAGTGTCCGTGCGAAGATGATGGGCCTCGTCTCCAGCCCCTTCCCATAGCGAAGAGCGGTGGGGAGAGAACCCGCAAATTCCCCTGCAAGCACATCCCCGTGGAGCTCGGACTTGACGGCTTTGACATCCTGACCAGGCTGTGGGCGCTGCCGTACCATTTCCTCACGCGAATCGTCTGCGCGACCGTGTCTGTCATCGTCCGGAGACGGAGAGGAACCCGAGCCCGGATTGAGGAAAACCACACAGCGCCGACCAGGTCTGTCTGACTCTGCAGCCTTCCCTACAGTCCCCTTTGCACGCTTCACTTCCACGAGAAGCGCCATTTCTTGCACATGTAATCTTATCAGTATGTGTGGCCACCATAACTACTATGTTGGGAGTGTTTTTGCAAGCTGCTAAACTGGGAATGTTTACAATACTAGTAGTATGAGACATGTCGACAGGAAACGGAATATCAGCAGCTGCAGACAGAACTGTAAAATTAGCCGCCGGGGGACCGCTAGCTTTAGCTAACAGGTTAGCTATAATGTTAACGTTGGCTTATTTATCTATCTATCTGCTGTCTGTCGTGTCTGTCTGGACAGCTGTTCTTCTTAAGTTGTGCCCCTTTCCATAGCAGCTCACATGGCTGTCACGGGCTGGCAGACTTAACAGTAACGGCACACGTTGGTTCGCCGAACAGAGTAGGTATATATATATATACTTGATTCGAGCTGTGTTCACGTGGCCAGCTAGTACAGTAGGAGCATTGAACTCTCTCCTCAGTAGAACATGATCAGTATAGTATGCTCATTGGATGGCTGTAGATGTGTGTGTGAACTAGCGGAAACGTTTAAATTAATACAGTGTGTGTGAGTGTGTAGTCCGATGTGTCTAGTTAGGTTTGCAAACAAGACTGCACACAAGTTTTCTGATATTCGTATTTTTGTCATCCAACCAACCAGGCTGTGGCATTAGACTCCATGTCCAGCTCTTTACACCAGAGCAAAGTAGATAAATAGCTACACACCATTAGTCTTATGTTGAAAGATCAGTCAACCCACTGAACCCAGGAAAAAGACAAATAAACCCCGCCCCCACTGCCAGTCCTAGGTCAGAGGCAGCATGTGTGTTTAAAACGAGGGCACTGGCACAGCACAGACACATGTTTATAACTTAGGAGGAGTAAGAACTTTGCACACAACGGTGGACTGGACGGAGTCCCTCAGGGCTCTATGCTAGTGTATTTTCTGGTTTCTGTTATTGTGGGGAAAGTTTTCGCAGAAAATAGCTGATCGACAAGCTCACAATGTGTCGTAGGGCGGGTGCATTGTGAGCTTGTCGACCTGCTATTTTCTGCAAAAGCTTTCCCCACAATAAGGGTGCTGGGGTTTTAGTGGTTAAGAGCAAGGACCAACTGACAAACTGTCTTCAAGCTGTTGCTATTCTTTGATTATTAATTGTTTATTGTTGTTGTTGTTACTAGGGCGATGCCCATTAGGACTGCATGCCCCCTGGGTTATGCAAAAACGCGCAGAGTACTTAGCAGTACTCATTATCTGTACTTGGAGGCCGGTCTATGATGTCAGTACTATGATAACATTGTTGATTGGGATCTCTATATGGGCATAAAAGGAACACAGAGAGACAGACGGACACACGCACAGAGATATACAGAGTCAGAGATGCTTGGAATTTTTGCTTTTTGACAATCGCTGTCGCTGATCCGACTGACTTCCAACTCGGACCTAGACACCCTTGGGTCCTTGGCGATACCCACGCAAAGTTTGAAGTCGTACAGTCCTCGAGTTATGCAATACACACACAGATTCCGTGCATTGCATTTATACATTGCAACAAACAAAAGAAAATAATTTTACTCTTATGTACCTGTACACAACATGTAAGAATAAAGAAACTTTTTAAGTCTGTCCTCATAAGATCCTGTGACCGAGGACAATTTAAGCCATTTCCTTCAGGCCACAGGCAACCACAGACCAAATAAAAAAGATTAACATATTGCCATACATCTTCTGATTTGTGAGCATTCAATATATGTGTTGCATACAAATAAAATGCCCCAATTTGTGACAATGTGTTGTGTGGTTGGATACTTGAGATTGTAGCCACAGAGTAAACAGACAGTCAAAAGTAATTTTTGTCTGACAAATTCTGTGAATTTTGGCTGATGGTTCTTTTCAAGCCCTGCATGGATGGACTACAAGCTACAGCCACAGCTATAACAACTCATCAGACTTAACTCATGATCTGTTGTGGCTCTCGCTTTGTAGGGCCCAAATGAAAATGGACTCGGACATGCTGCATTCACCGGCTGTAGGCCTTGCTGAGGAAGAGGAGCCGGACATGAGTGACTGGAAGCTTCCTCTGGCCTTCATGAAGAAACGACACTCGGAGAAGATTGAGGGCTCCAAAGCCCTGGCACAGAGCTGGAGAATGAAAGACAGAGTAAGTGTTGTACTTATTCAGAGTAATTCAGCAGGTTAATGATGATCCACATCCATCAATGTTGCTTCGCTTTACCTCATACATTGTGATTCAGATTTCTTTTGATTTGTTAATGGGGCACTGTCACCCTTGTTGTTGTATTGTTGTTCTGTTTGGGGGTGGTCCAGGAAGATTAACTTAATTTTTTTAATGCAAATGGTTTAGATTGTCAGCTAAAATAAAATGTAACATCCTGATTCTGAGGTGGCAGTTTGGGGCTTGAGGAATGTTTTGTCAAAGACAGAGACGTGGTTGCTGCAGATTTAATGTTAATGTGTTTGCTCAGCATGCATAAATTGTGGAATAGTGTCTAGTAAAAGATTTTGTTTGGTGGCTGTTCATTATTTGGCATGTGTACGACCCTGGTTTGAGTGTTTAATAGAGAGTATGCACACATGCGTCACTTTTCCAGGGACACGCCCCCCTCATCTAGAATGAGTGGCAAAACATTGAGCAGCATGGAGTTTGGAAGCACTCGTTGGAAATCACTCAACGCTCCTGCGCACCACCTGTTTCTAAAATGCACATAATGCAGGAGGCAGCAGGACGTTGCGTTATTGAAAACGAGCGTGTCCAAACTCTGACACATAAAAATAATCACCTGCACAAAATGTATTGACAGAAAGTAGCTCATAACATGTCTACGGTGGATTTCAAAAACTTTGCAGATAGAGGATAATTCAAGCTTTTCGTACAGCTGCCATGTTGGTGAGTTTAACGTTGTTTAATACAATCAGATAGGACTTTTCTGTTTGGATATTATGGGCTGCCTGTCAAGGCCAGAAAGTTGTTTATTTGCCACTCAGTAGGCGTCCCCGCATAACTTCCGGGTACGATGATGTCACACGCATAGCCTCTGTAGTGTACTGACCATGAAAACACATTTCCTGGAAACACTTTACTTAAAGGTTGGGTCTATAATGTATTATAAAAATCACATTTGTAATGCATTATAATGCAAGTATAAGGCATTATAACACTCGTTATAAATGTTTATAATCATGTATGACAACTTATAACAGTGTTTATAGAACATATAGCACATTATAACTACCTTAACTTAGTTATAAAGCATCATCTTTATAAGTTGTTATGCATATTTATAAACATTTATAACAAGTTATGAAGCATTCTAAGTGCATTATAATGCATTATGATGCACTATAATGAATTATCAATGTGATTTTAATGCCTTATAGCCCCGACCTTTAAGTAATGTGTTACCTGGTAGTTATATTGTGCTGTTCCACTGAGTTTATGACCAGCACTTATACATTATATTATTATAAGTTATAATACTTCATAAACCTTGTTAAAGTTGTTATGCATTATTATAAACATTTAAAACAAGTTATGTTATGCCTTATAAGTGCATTATAAATGTCAGGTTATTACGCATTATAGTATTATTATGTCTTACCCATTTCCTCTATGGAGGACAGGACGATAATGAATTAATTTGAATCTGAATCTGAAAAGACCTTAATAAAGTGGCTCATTTTAAATTGAACACTCATTAGCTGAGTAATGTCTTTGTAGAAAACTACTGTGCGTGTGCAGTTGGGTGCACACTGTAGTGCTCACTTTAAAAGCCTCATTGTAAACGTATAATTATCATGGTAGCTGTTCACGGTAGCTTGACAAATAACACATTCACAAATTAAAAAAGTTTTCCAGTGGAAAATATGTCAAGCGTGTTTTTGTCAAGTGAAAGGGCAGCCTACAATGAATAATAATGGTTATACATTGGCTATAAGTCTTCTGGCCATGCCAACAAAAGAGAGGATTTTTAGATTGTCAAAGGAATTTGATCTGACCGTCTTGCACGAAGCAGCTTGAAGTCAAATATATTTTGACTCGAGGGAAAAGTTAAACACATCTCATCCTCACACAGAGGACATCACTCCTCACAGAGCCAGGTTCTAGCAGTAAACTAATGGTTTAGCCTTGCCTGTATTATTATTACTCTCCATTTGTGCCAATTCATTTAATTCTGCTTTAAGCTATACACGCTTGGCTGTGACAGGGGAATCTCAAGGCTTTACTGGTGGACCCTCTCGGGTGTTCGCCTCCCATAAAGCCAGAGTTTGATCCACTGCAGTGCTGCCTACCTGATTATTTCCATGTCTCCCGGCCAAGGAGAGCTATAGTTTCAATAATACCAAATGCCACATAGTCATACATAACCTAGGCAGGCTCCACACACGCACGCCCATTGTAGATGTTCCCTCAAATGAAATTTTAACACCCCTCTGCTGTTAAGAAATCTGCTAGAATTACACCGAGGTGCTGCTTGGCGAACATGATGCTTCAGGGGAAAGTTGAACAAGAATGTGTCAGTGAATTTAAATTACGAGTCTGATATTGATTTAGAAGAGGTGATAGGGGGCTGCCTGAAATCTTCCAATTCGTCATCACGCACTCCTAATAAAAAAATCTTACAAAATTGACTGTGTTAAAATGTATGATCTCCACACATTCCTGGGCTGAGAGTTTTCAGACATTGGTGCCCTTATGCACTTGTAAAAAACACATCTTTACTTATTTCTTCAAAGAAGAACAGAACCGTAGAGAGATTTCTTGACTGTAAAATGGGTAGAATCTGACTTGAAAGGTGACCCTGGCTATGGTTCAAAGCTAGCTGTAGGCCGCTACTTCTGGAAGTGGAAAGATTCAAAGCTGCTCTTTGTCTGTCAACACTACACAGACTAGACTTGAAGGACAGAAGGAAAATGTTTCTTGTCATTTTTTGCTAGTATATGACAAAGAAGGATAATGTCTTTCCAGACCACCGTGACTGGTAAATCCTCATCCTCAATACTAATATTCCGGCCCTGAATTGTACAGCTGCAAAGAAAATAATGTTTTTGGTGAGTGACATTCTGATTTGCATACCCCCCCCCCATTTCATACACTCACTACTGTTGAGCAGTTAATGCTCCCCGGTGATTGAAGCTGATTGATAATAATGACAGAAGCGAGAGTGTCTCTCTCGTGGTATATGAACAGTCAAGACTGTTGGGAGCTAGTGTCCAGTATCAGCACTATTGAGTGGGCTGTAAATTATGTGCTGCACCGTGGGAAATCAGACACACACACACACACACACACACACACACACACACACACACACACACACACACACACACACACACACACACACACACACACACACACACACACACACACACACACACACACACACACACACACACACACACACACACACACTTTTCTCATAGGGGAGAACAGAAGGGCGGAGAGAAGGAGGGGGTTGCTCAATTACGAGGCCCATTGGTTAAGATTGGTGGGTTACTCTCTGTGGGGGGTTTCTGTTATTGAGTTCTAACCGTGCACATATGCATGTGTGTACATGTGTGATGCACACGTGCTTTGCAGGCCAAGTGCAACGTGTGATAACAGTGTTCACGTACTACAAGAATGGTTATCAGCACTTTTAGAGTACATGGCAGCTTTAGATTGCTTCCATCAGCCTTCTTTTAATTCATAATTAATTATTGATTAGGAAGCTATCAAGATAACACAGAGTTGCATACATTGTCAGCTCACCTTGTGGTTACAGGTTACTGGTTGGTGTGTCCGCCCTGAGAGAGAGAGGTTGGTAGGCCTGTCACAATTATTACATAATTGTCTAATCGCAATTATTTGAGAAAACGTCATCGTTTCCATGTTGAAAAATGCTCATACAAACGTTATTATTTACATTTTAAGTATAACATTAAATATGTATATTTCTTTGTATATTGAAGTTATTTGTCACATCTGCCCTGTGCAATTTCTGATTACGAAGCCTAAAAGGGAAACGGAAATTAAATTTGTATTCATATGTTCCCAAGTTCACAATTTAATCGTTAATCGCAATTATTTGTGTGACAATGAATCGTCAACTTAAATTTGTACTCGTGACAGCCCTAGAGGTCGGGGTTCAATCCCAGGCAGAGTCATACCAAACACTATAAAGGGACACCAAAATGCCTCCCTGCTTGGCACTCAGCATCAAGGTTTAGATTGGGGGGGAAGTCCCTGTGACATCATACTGGCATCATGTCCAGGGGTTGCAAATTAGAAGCCAGCTTCCTGAATGTTTTAATTTTCATAGATGATAATAGCTTCTGTTGTCTGTTTGTGATTCTGCCGAAAGCGATACTTTTGTTAAAAGCGGTGTGGCCGCTTACATTTATTTATGTTTTCTTTAATCAGAAATATGCGTGGCTGGTAGTTTTTCAAATCTACCAGCCACTCAACTTCTACAGATTCCACTCACCTCTATAATGACTGAATTCCGAACATTGCTGGCCCACAATAACTTACCTGACCTGGCGGAGACCTGTGCTCGCTGCTTGGGGGAGAACTTTTTCTAGTTTATACTATGTTGTACAATGGTGTTGTGATCAGTTATTGTCAGCAAACAACACCATCATGTGGTGGAGTATAAATTAAGCTTAATTAGGCTGCACGATATATCAAGACCACAGCCAAAAACATACGACCCCATTTTTGGGGATTTGAATTGTGACTCATATAGTACACACAGATAGGGTTACGACGGTCTCCCCTTATAGTCTTTTTTCATTACTTACAAGAGATGCTTTATTTGGTTAGACTCAAAAGATTGTCTCCAGCACAGCTTGATTATTACTAGGCCAGGGATTCTGCATACAGTGCATACTATCAGAATGTTATTTAGAGCATTATTTGAAACAACTCTCCTCAGAAAATATGACAGCCTCTTGAGACACAGATATTGCAGCAGCCAAACTTCTGCATGTATTATTAATTGTGCAGTTTAATGTGGAATGCTTATTTTTGGACATTGCTTTTGGAGTTGCTAGGGCTTGTTAAGTACGCTGCCGAATAGAGCCTTACTGAATACTGATGGATGTGGTGTTCTCTGGTGGGGATAAAGATAGTCTTGTAGAGACTAATTTGAGGCTACTGTTGTGCTTATACAGGCTTCTCAGACAGACAGAGCAGTATTTTCTATAAGAGAACTTTAACCCATTAAGACCTGGAACGCATCTGTGTCACTTTAGATTTCTTTGGCTATTAAAAAATAGCAGATATACAAGCTCATAGCGCGGCACAGAGTGCTGCGTTATGAGCTTGTAGATCTGCTATTTTTTTTTAAATCGTGATTTTTTTTTAAATTTCTTTTAAAAAAACTGTTAGGATTTAGACAATTTTTTTAAAGAATCACCTCAGGTCTTAATGGGTTAATTTGTATTTCGCCAATCATTGCCACTGATATGTTTAGGCCCTGCTAGCGGCGGGGCTCTAAAGAATGGTGGCTTGTCTGTCTGTCCGTTCGTCCAGCAATTTGCTCACAGGCCCTCATTGGAAACAAGCCCGCAAGGACTTTCATGAACGTCCTGTTAAAAGGAATTATCTTTATCCTAATTTGGTGTCAAACATAAAATCTCCAAATAAACTACAAGCTGGATTGTCATGGACTTTTTTGTGCACCTCCATTCTCCCAGGAAGATGAACTATTAATGTAGGTGTGCTCAGGTCCTTTCCTCTAACACCACCTTTAGGCCAACATTTTCACTTGCACAAAAGATACTGTTTATCAAAATCTAATGAATGGGAGTGGAACACAATGGAAACGAGCTTTGTTAATGTTGTATTTTATTGATTGATTTATTGAAAGATTTCTGGCACAAGATGCCATCCTCTACTCCAGAGTCAAGACAAAAAAAATTGGTTGGCTTTTGGTTATGAGTATATTTAGTGCTTACACATTATTACATTGTATGTGGGGCACTTTGGCATCTGTCAACAGTCAACTTTAGACTTGGGAATAATGATGTTGCAGAGTCAATATGTTAGCTTTATGTGTGGTTTGGAGATGTCTGTTACGGTGACAAAATTGTCTGCACAATTAGGGCATGTTCATTAAAAGAATAGAATAGAATAGACAGTGCCGATTTACATAGCGGAAAAAGTGAATGCCTTGGTACTTTTTTTTATATATTAGTTTTTATTGTTTTTTTATAAGACAAGATTCATATAACAGACAGATACATCAACAAGACATAACAGTAAAACAAACAAACACCAGACTATAATGCATGATTAACGTGAGTAATTACCCTATCATGATGAGGTACTTTATAGGCAACCACAATACAACAGTTAGACACATTTTGTACTTTTTTGGCTGAGTGCTGTGCTTTCAAAAGTTGAAAATAGTTAACCTTTTGAGAAATGCGCATGATGTGGGCCGCTTTTTATCAGCTGACCAATCCTGATAAATCTTTGCTGCTTTCTTGAGATTATTGTCACTCCCAACCCTCCTCAACATGTCTTCAAATTAGCCTTACGTGAGCTTTAAAAAGAGTTTTCCACAGTCCAGACGGAGCTCCTGGACGAGGTTGTCATATGCCCCAAAACACGTTCAGCTGCGGAAGATGCCATGCGTGCACCCTCCTCTTCTGCCTAAAAGATAATCAAAGCTAGTGAAGTTCTTCTCCTCTTGTTAGACATGACCATGGCAATATAGGCAAAAGTGTTAGACAAAATGCAAGGTTAAGATGCAGACGAATGCCGATCTGATGGTCTCTAAATTATGTGAGCAATATTATTATGGAAACAAAATGCGCAATGCATGATCCTTTTTTTATTATTATTATTTTTTTCAGCCGATAAAGTGCTCTAGGCAGCGCTTTTTCTTCATAACTGGCGGACACTGTGAACATACCCATAGGCTACAGGCCAGGGGTTCCCAAAGTTGGGGTCGGTGGGGTCGCGAAATTATTTTGGGTCATAAAAAAAAAAAAAAAAAACGAATGGATGAAATGCAATCTAAAAATGATTACAAATAGTACATTTTACCATTTTAATACGTTACAAATGTGCACCGAACGTGCAAGTTTATGTACATAAATTACCTCCACGGTTAGGTGGGGTTGCGAGTCAATGGCCGCATTATGGGGGTCGCGGGCTGAAAAGTTTGGGAACCCATGGGCTAGATTACTGGTATAATTTCCCATCACAGATGCCTGTTATAATGCTCAGCAAACTTGAGTCACTGGTTTTATTTTTCCCAGTACATAGTGAACACAGTGGATAACCGCGTATTGCCACTTGCCAGTGAGACTCTTTGTTTTACTTACTAGACCATACCCGTTGGGGGATATGAGCACCCACGCTTGTTTCACGCACATGATTTGGCAACCCGGGAGACTCTTTGTTTTACTTATAAACTCAAAATTCGTCATTGACAATGCAGCTCTTTCCCTTGCAGTGGGGCTGCATTTTTTGTTGGCTTGCAAGAGTTTCTAAAGCAATATACTGGATTTATAAGATGCAATAATTTCCAGAGACAGGGGGGGTTTGAATATATTTAAATGGAGAGCTAGTTGTTAAGACTTGATTTGTTTTAGGTGTAAAGTGAAAGCCCTTTTGGGTTGTTATGTGTATCAGATGTCCAGTCAGCCAGCCATGAGTTTCCAGACAGCTGTTGGTACATCAACCTCACACTTCCTGGGGCTCAGCATATAAGTGTGTCATCATGACTCTCCAGGGTCAGATAAACACACACAAACACACTAGAGCCACTCGCCAGACCGATTTTGATCGGTCAGCCTGATATCGGCCATTTGACTTTTCTTTTTAATGACATCGGTATAAGCAATTATGCAGACGATATGTAGTAAAAAACGAAATCTGAATCTTTCAAGGACACTCGACGTCACGGCGCTGTGAGCTTGTAGACTAACTATTTTTTAACATTCTTGAAAAAGGGCTGAAGTGGTTAAATAAAATTACGTTCAGTTCATGTGTATTTTATATTTACTTGTTTGCTTGTTCATTGTGTAATTATATTCCTGTTTACTTAATTAAAAAAAGGTTGTTAAAAGGTTGTTTGTGTTAATCTTATTTTTTTCCGGTTGATTATATATTCAATCTTCTCAAATATAATCTCAAATCAAATCTAAGTTTTTCCAAATGGATTATGTTGCACTTTTTGACAAAACATCAGTTATTGGGGTCTAGGACTCATGGGGCCCAAAATCTTGCACTGGTTGGGCTGTCCACCCCTCCCCCGAGCAGTGCAATAAGTAGGTAATTAATTAATCAACACATTATCAATAGCCAAACCACTTGTAATGATGAGGAAATGAGTGTGCTGCTATTCTGTGGTACTTTACCCTGTGTATCATTAGTTCAATTCAATCAATGTACACAGCCCCATTAGCTAGAATAGATTTAAAGTCATGGATGGATAAAACGATAATGGATTTGCATAGCACATACAAATAAGTGGAGTCAGTCTAGTGATTCTTATACGAGTACAACAGCCATTTGTCATGAAGTCATATTTCTCATTGTATGCGCTGGGGTAGACGCTCTTTTCATTTTCACACACCCGTGGGCATCGGGGACTTGGAAGACACTCTTCAGAAGGCAGGTAGCTTTATCAAGTCCACTAATTGCTTATCTGGGTTTCAGCCTGCTGCTTTCATCCAAGCAATCACTCCATCTTAGTTCATATTACCATTCCTTTCCATGTTTTATTGTCATAGCAACCACAGAAAGGTTAATGGTGAAGGCTTCAGATTGACTGAGGAGGACTGCTTGTTAGTATGAAAAATAGGTGATTGTAGTCGTTAGATGTGGTGAGCGGAGTGGTGTAAACTGCATAGATTTGGAGAGGGTGATATTTGTCACTGCACATTCTCCTACAGGCTGGGGCGGCACCTGTCACCAGGGAGTGTTGGGCGGGAGGAGTAGGACGGAGGCTCTATGTCCTCCCGGTGGGGGGCTCCTCACTGGCTGGTGAGTCAATAGGACTCAACAGCAGTGACGACACACAAATGTGTGTGGGGAGGAATCAATTGGCATAATGATTTAAATTGGGGAGAAAAGGGGGCAAACAAAAAACACCCCTCTTAACCAAGCCCCCAGAACCCAGTGGTTTCATTGAAGCCAATTGAACATGCTGGCCATTTGAGGTATTGCAGGTGTGGCCAATGTATGTGAACGAGGCCATGGGGCTTCGAGAATCTTCAGTGACGCGTTCGAAGCCCCAAATAGGCCGCGCCCATCACATTTTCCAATACGTTTCCAACCCGGAAGAAGGGTTCAAATAGGCACATGCGTTGGGTGAGCAACTCAATGCAAGTGGATGGGAGGCGATATCCGGTGCCCTCTCTATTATTTTTAACTCTATGCTCTTAACCCATTAAGGCCTGAGTCCGATTCTTAAAATGTTTTCTTAAAATGTTTTCTAAATATAAAAAATATTGTTTTTACGATTTTTCAAAAATAGCAGATATACAAGCTCATAGCGCGGCACAGTGAGCTTGTATATCTGCTATTTTTGAATAGACAAAGAAATCTAAAATGACACAGATGCGTTCCCGGTCTTAACACATTGACTGGCAATCACGTAGATCTACGCGAACCTATTTAAAGCCGCCACGTGCCAATCGCGTAGATCTACGCGAAGTGGTGTTTTGTTTGCACCCTATGGCCAGAAAAATAATGAAATCTATGTGTTTGACTAGGGTTTGACTGGACTGCTGCATTACTACAATGACCATAATGCTTTGGTGCACTGCACCTCCTTGTGGCAGGGGAGGTTCCATGTGGGTGTGATCTCCAACAATAACATCCAAACAGCATGCCAGCGTTGCCATGTCTGCTTATTAGAAGCGGCTTCTTTCTAAAATGTAGTTGATATTTGGGCTTGTTTCCAAATGTTTTGATTGTTGTTTAAACCAGTGGTTCTCAAACATGTTCATGTATTTTTCCACAGACCCCCATCTGAAATTATAATTTGTGCCAGGGAGCCCCTAACAAATATGTGTCAAAAATATTCCACATTTTCCCTTTATATGTTTGTATTTGTATGTTTTGTATGTTCGGTTTGTTTGTTAGTAATGTGCTAGTCTTTTCTTTTTTGTGTATGTTTGTTTTCATGTTCTGAAAAATCCAATAAAAAGTAAATGAAAAAAAAAAAATCCACATTTTGCACTTTTCCCCCTCAAGATTTTTTTGTAAATAGCAGATCTACAAGCTCACAATGGGTCGCGAAGCGTTGTGAGCTTGTAGATCGGCAATTTTCAAATATATAATATCCCATGTCTAGGTAAAGTGCTCTTGGCCTAGTTATCTTCTTTTGGGCTTGTTTTCATAGACCTGGCTGCTTATTTCTCTCACAATATCTGGCAACACTGGCTGTACCTCGCACACGTTCATCTAGTTACATATATGTCCAAGGATTCGTTAGTGATGTCATATCACTGACACATCCTTGGTATCTTTATGCAGTTCTACTTCCGTGTCGCATAGTATTGACATCACTGTCGAATCCTTGGTATTATGATCCTAGCCTTTCGCGACGGTGTTTGTTTACCAGCGCTGCCACTCCACGCTGTATTTTTTTTCAAGCTTGCGCTTATGAAACACTACACAGGATTATTATTTCATGTCAACATTCAAGTACAACTATCAGAAGATAACTCAGGTAAAGTAATGCCTCACTCTGCAAGGGGGGTTGCCCGCTGGCCGCAGCTAATGGGAGTGGCCGAGTGGGGAAAGAAGGTTGAACAAAGTGTTACGGGGGCTGTCTTTGGAGCTGGTCTGACTGAGACGCGCCGAGACATGTAGTGCGGAAAGGAATGAGACCTAGCTCTCGTGACGTAAATAACGTCACGATGTACGTGAAGATTACTAGATATCTAAAAACACAGATTTTACACACAAAAAAACCAGGATCTTGTTTCTTGAGTCCTAAACTTCATTAAAACAAGTTTTCGGTGAAGTGTCCCTTTAACACATCCACCGCCAAGGGCTAATCTCATAATGTACTCACCAGTGTATTGTTGTTTTTTGTTTTTTTCAGGTCGCCATAGGCCCCGTTAAAATCCTTTAGATTGCGCGATCCACTGTTTGTAAACAACGTGCACATGTCCTGGTGTCTACTCGTCGAGACCGCGTGTCAAACGGAGCCGCCATGTTTGAGTTCTGACCGTTTATGTTAACATGGGAAATGCGAGGATGAAAAACTACATAGGTTTTACAGGGCTTTTAGTGTACGACTTAGAATGGAGGCCGACGGGAAACAAAAAACGGGACCGCACTTCCGGTCGACTTTCGGTGGTGTTACACTGAAAATGGTCCCCCTAGAAAATTGAAAAAGAAAAAAAAAAGGAAAAAACACCCGGACCGTAGTAACAGTTGGATTTAACGGACCGTAGGACTACGTTCTTGGCGGTGGATGTGTTAAGGATTTTAACAAGGTCTATGGCGACGTGAAATAAACAAAAAAACAACAATAAAACGTTGGCACTGGTGAGTACATTATGAGATTAACCTCTGGCATGGAATGTGTTAATGGGTTAAACTTTAACCGTTAAAGAAACTGGAGATGCACCGATATGGCCACAGATCGCAATCGGACGGTTTTCAACTGATCAGCCGTGATCGGTGCTCGGCTGGTCTTTCTCATAAAAAGTTGAATTGAGCAGTTGAATTGTCTGGCAATTGTTCCTTGGTAACAGGAAGAGGAATTTAATTACCTCATGTACGAGTTGGCTACTTTTAATTTGGTCAAAGCCGGTGGTGGACAGTAACTAAGTACATTTACTTAAGTACTGTACTTAATATTTCGTAAATTTTTGGAGTATTTGTTTTCTTTGCAAGCACATGAAATAGAAATATTGTACTTTCGACTCCACTACATTTCTAGGAAGGGATACAAAAATGTTTGAAATTTCAATGCAGCTATGCATTGATATTAAAAAGAAAATGTTCTTGTTTTTTTACCAGCTTGCAAAGCACGCTGGTATAAGAAGAGACTGAGTCTAGTCAACATTTTCTCAACACTTTTTCATCATTGGCTGTCCTTTAAGCCAATGGGGATACTTTCCCATACTCTGAACGGGCGGTTTTGTCCTCCCAAGCTATGGTACTAGACACGCCTCTTGCCTCTATGGCAGTGCTGCCAGATTCTGCGAGAGAAATAAGCAACAGGTCTAAGCCAATGGGGAGCCACTAGCAGTGTTGCCAGATTCTGCGAGACAAATCAGAGAAAACAGAAAGCAAGCTGGTATACATGACTGAGTCATGTCTTGTTTACTATTGAATACTTGAGATTTATACCTCTTTGCATGACTGACACTTTCGCTGTCGCTGAAAATAACAGATTGTCAAGCTAACGACGCGACCTGTCGCGATGCGTCCCGTTGTTACTGTAGCTTGATGAATTAAGCTTTACTGTCGTCCAGATTTGCAGCAGAGGTCTCCCAATGGCTGACCTGTTGCCGCAAGCTTGCCATACTGTAGCACGCCTGAAGGAGATCAATGCTCCGCATTGTTTTAATAGCCTTCATTTATTGCGGGCCTAACAAATGGAATAATCAGGGGCCATTGATCCACATGGTGAGAGGTGCTCGGGGCCGCACTGGAGTGTAAAGGACTCCCCTGGAGCCCCATGCTTGGTTATTAACCCATTAAGACCGGGAACACATCTGTGTCATTTTAAGATTTCTTTGGCTATTCAAAAATAGCAGATATACAAGCTCATAGCGCGGCACCGAGTGCCACGCTATGAGCTTGTAGATCTGCTATTTATTATTTTATCGTGGAAACTTTGTGGAAATCTTTGAATATATGTTTTAAGACGAACATTTCTAACTCCGATCTCTGCTTCTGGGGGTCCCTGGTGGAACAACATATTTTGAGATGGGGGTCCGCGGCCAAATACATATAATTTTGGGTGGTCCTTGACATGGAAAAGTTTGAGCACCACTCATATAGCGACATGCGTTTTTCAGAAAACTGTTCGGATTTAGAAGACATTTGTAGAATTCCCAGAAGCAAAGATTTTTGATACAAATGTTTGCTTTAAAAAAATATATAAATTCAAACATTTGCACAAATTTTCCACGCAAATTATTTTTTAGCAGATCTACAAGCTCATAGCGCAGCACTCTTAAGTGCCGCGCTATAAGCTTGTATATCTGCTATTTTTGAATAGCCAAAGAAATCTTAAAAAGTAGACAGATTCTTTCCCGGTCTACATGGGTTAATGAGAGCAGCACCGCCACCAATTACACACATGGGCCTACGCTGGAAGTCGACGCATGCACGCAATGCACATGCACGCAATGCACATGCACGTTCTCGTCTGTCTTTCTCGTGCTCGCTCGCTTTCTCTCTCTCTCTCTCACACACACACGCTCTCGCTTCCTTTTCAGCAAAGGCCAGAGAGCAGAGCATGGTTAAAGCCTGTGGTCATTCCCTGCTCTGATGTTCTGTCATACTTCCTCCCCTACCCCTCCCGCTCCCCCTCTCTCTCTCTCTCTCTCTCTCTCTCTCTCTCTCTCTCTCTCTCTCTCTCTCTCTCTCCTTTCTTCTCACACACAGGCAGGATTTATGAGATTATCGGAAATCCATGAGGTCCAGCAGGCCGGTATTAAAATGTAATTTTGTTTAGGCTTTCCCCCTCAGATTAATGATAACAATCAAATTAACAGTCACTGCTCCACCCACTTGATAAAGAGCCACTTGTTATAGAGGAACAGAGCCCTATAGCCCAGTGAGAAGACTTAACCATGTTCTCTGTTTCTTTTCCCCCCTGCTCAGCTTTTCCTCTTATTGCTGGTCCGTTTTCCTTCTGCCTCTCTTCCTCTTTTTTAGATCTGATCACACTCCTGCTATTTTCGCTTTGGTGTGTATTTTACATAAAAATACAGATGTTGCTTATAAACACATTAAGCTATTTTTAAACGTGCAATACACTTTTATAGTATGCCAACTATTATCACCCCCTATGATTAATAATATTCTTTTCGATACACAGTTTTACTCACGCACTTAAAGTATGTAACCACTTGAACCCAAGCATCCCTGTTTTGGGGGATCATTCGTAGAAACCGACGCGTCGTGAGCATCATGTAGATAGGCTATTTCTGCGGTTTTGGTGTAGAGGGGAAAAAAGAACGGTCCAAGTACAGATTTAACCCTGGTCAGCCCAAGGTTTAAGTGGCTCAAGTTTTAACGTGTCTATGTCTTGCATTTTGTGCTGGGTACTCAAGTCATTTATTTATTTATTCTCATTTCCTTGTTCATTTGGCTTTTAAGCAAGAAAATCATGAACCCTCTCTTAGTACACAAAGTTGTGGAAGTACAGTATGTTGGAACTTCCAATGGGCCTTGTCCAAGTTTGGAGATGTGATTTCCAGCCAGGGCAAGAACGTTTTAAAACGTTTTATGACATGCCACACCGGTTGGCGAATCCCCAAACTCACTAGTTTCTTCCACTACTCAATTATCCACTAGATACTGTATAGTGTCACTGTCGGGTGGAAACCTTGTACTGTATGCCAAAATCATTTTTTTTTTTAGTATTATTTTTTTAAACATTTGAACACATTCCCACCCAGGTATTAATTAATTCATTATGTAGCTTCTGCCAGTTTTTTTTTTACCTTATATTGATGATCTCTTCAGAGCCACGGGAGCCGTGATGTGTGCGTGCACGTGAACAAAGCATGTCTGGTGGATGGGGGAGGGTCTGATCTCTCCACCAGAGGAACAAAAAAACTCCCGGTTAGCAGTTGTATAACAGCCGTTTTCACCCAAAAAAGAGAAAGGGGTGTTTTTCTAAAACTGATAAAGAAGGAGCGCACGGGAGTGTCATTCTTTGGGAGGATGTAACATCTGTCCATTTCTTCTTTCAGAGTCCTAGGATCATTCCGAGCTAGAGCGCCCTCTTGTGGAATTGTCGAGAAAAAAAAAGACTGAAATCTCCGTCAATGGCGGTCAACAGGTGGATTCTCCGTCAATGGCAGGGAATGTGTTAAAATGGTGAAAATAGCCAATGTACAACCTCACTTGTGAGCTTGTAGATCTGCTATTTTCACTTGCTTTTGTGCGACACTCTTATATGATGAAGTAAGGCATTCATTTACGAAAAAAACACAAAAAGTTGAACCATTGAGATATGAGGTCTCTACCGAAGGCAATGATAGAGTACAATAGCAGCACTGAATGAAAGATAGTTAAAAGTAGCTGGTAGATCTTACCATCTACCTCTGCAGTTATAGAATCAGACAGGTGTCTTGTGTTAATTTGCCACCATGGTGACTCCATTGAAATAAATGTTGGTGTGTGTCTGTATGGGAAAGTGAAGGAATGGGGAATAAATGAGCTGACAAATTAAAAAGAGTGATGGGAGCAGCATCTGGCCACCGTCACACCTAAATGCCACCCTGCAATGTAATGATGGGATGGAACTGAAAAACACGATCTCCCATTCATCTCTATTATTGTTATGTAAATGAGTATCAAACGTAATATTAATTGCATGTATTCGAAGCTGGCTGGAAACAAATAATTTCATTAAGGCTGTTTATATTATGATGTTAATCATCTTGGCATCGAGTTCAAATCGGCTGTGTGTTTATAAGGGATTGTCAGAGGGATTAACTCCTGGAACGAAACTAGAAATGAGTATTATCCACTAAACTCTCCTATTCAAATATTCTGTTGCAAACAGGTATAATGAATGTCCTTGTTAGTATGACAGTCCTTCATTACTGCTGTCCACTGTGCAAACATTGACTAAATTCACCTTGGAGCCTAATGTAGACCTCGTTATAATGCAGCCAATTATATACCCAAATCTGCGTCCTTGTGCATGTGCACGCACGCACATAATCCCTTTTAAGAGCCGGTGCATATTATAGGTCCATAGTGACGGGTCTGGCTTGTGACTCACCGTATATTCCTGGCATTACTACTACAATTTCCCAAAGGATACTGTCTGTGGTTTGTTTGATTTTTGAGGATTGGATTAATTAGTTAATTATTGAAGTGATTAAAATCAATTTGCAGACAGTTCGAAACTCACTCAGCTGTTTCTGTCTAGCTGATAATAGTCTGGAAGACAAAGGGGTGCCTTCATTGATATTCCCATTGTGTTATCTGTGAGATAGAAACACGAAATGCTGTTTTACCACTTGTTCTTCAGCAGATTTCCCTGACATTTTGCCAGACATGGGAGTAAAGGCTTTTTTTCTAGGTGGACTGTGGCCTTAATATCTCCTAGGGGCCAGTTGTCAATTCAGTTGTGGTGTTTTTAAAGGGCAAACACCAGCCTGCCTTTTCCCCAATGGGGTCAATGTCTTAGGCCTGTGTCCTAGCCATAAAGTTTTTCTTTATTACCAGTATTGTTCTGTTATTGTCTGGCCAGTCCTATTGTACTGGCCTACATTAAACCATTAAAACCAGGAAAGCATCTCTGTCATTTTAGATTTTTGCGCTGGCTATTCAAAAATAGCAGATATAGAAGCTCATAGCACGTCACTTTGTGCTGCACTATGAGGTGCAATTTTTGAAAATGTGTGCAAATCTTTGAATATGTATATAATTTTTTTAAGCAAACATATTTAACTCAAATCTTTGCTTTTGGGGGACCCTGGAACTAAATATTTTGAAGGGGGGGAGGGGGGTATCTCTGGCCAAATACATATCATTTTTGCTCCTTGACATGAAAAATGTTTGAGCACCACTGATCTTGCAGTTTTTCAGAAAACTGTTTGGCCTCAGGTCTTAATGGGTTAAAGAATGTGGTCGAGCTGTTGTAATTACTATAGTCATTATTCTTGTGAGCTGAGACTCATGACATGAGTCATCTTACAATAGATTTCCAACCGTTGGCTGTTGTCAGACGGCAGAGATTTGTGGTTGACCAACTTGACCTTATGGCTAATTGGAGCCAAGAGGCCGCAAGGGTTCAGATCTTTCTAAAGGTTGAGGTTTTCTGTTAGTTAAGCATACTGGTAGGTCTGTCCCATGGCTACTGACATCGCTCACAGGCTCTTAACAAGGAAGACAAACACTGATGAAGCTGTGACGCGGCACAGCCCCACCTGAGCACGTCCATCAGCAATTATCTTGCCCTATCGATCCCTGTCATTGACTGAGTAGACAAGCAGTCACAACACCAGTGATTCAACGCTTTTAATGCTGCAGCCCACATAACCCCAAGACAATTTTATGATAAAACATAATGGCAGATACAACTATTCTACTATCCGATCCCAAATGGAGAAAACATACTGTCTGTCTGCATCTATTTTTCTCCTCGATGGGTAGGCCATTCAATGTGATATTGCTCATGGGCATTGAGCATTGGCTGATTTGTCAATTTTCCCTAGTTTAAGCTGTTAGCATTTTTGTGAAATGCTAACAGAAATTCCTGTTCCTCAGTCGTGAGCAGTGATGGTAGTAGTGATGTAGAGAACTGTCACTGGGGGACATTTCTTGGGGTGGCTGACATCCAGAGGATTGCTGGGGTGACAGTGATTGTGGATTGACTGAGAGCTCTCCTGTGCGAGAGGTTTGCTTTTTAAACTTCTTGTGGGAAGTAGTTTTGAGTTCTTGGCTGCTGTAGGGCGCGTGTCTGTGTACATTGTCACTGTGTACATTTAAATGCTTGCCAATGCATCCTATGGATAAATGTGTGTCCTATTTCCGATGCTGTGTTTACTTGACCCAACTCTCTCTCCCAGTGGAGTACATTTGAACTACACTGACTATGCTGTCTATAGCCAAGTCACTGTCAGACCTGTGTTCTAGGTTTGGGAATATGTCACTATTTTTCCATTTACTGTATGTGCATTTGATGTTTGGCGTTGGGATCTCACGTCATCTACAGTATGTTTGACCATGTTAGATCGCCATGGTTACTCAAGAGATTAGAGCACTCCTTATATGGATCCTTATATGGGTTGTTTGTGGTATGATAGCATATGCTATTTTTGGGTGTAGCTGCAGTGGGAACTCCATATATGGTTAATTATTTCTGAGTCATAGTGACGGGGCCCACCGACTGACCGATCACATTACCAATTAGGCAATTTTAATGTTGGATTTAATGGCATCTGGAGGTAATCGAATTAAATCAAACTCATGTTGAATTGGCACAATATGCAGGCTGTTTTCCCTCCTCCTGTAACACTGTAACACCCTATAATGCTAATAATAATAATAATAATAATAATAATAAACAAAGACACTACTAGGTCATATTTCTAATATGTTTTAGTTAATGCTAGCCCTATTTACAGCTTTGTCAAATGCCCCACTCAAAGATGTTTCCATTTATGTATAGCCCTATGTTACAAAATGGTCAGTAAATTACTAATGCTTATTTGGCTTTTTTGTCTCCGCCACTGACCGCCAGGCCGAAGGCATGGTGGAGAGTATGTTTTACCCTCCGTGTGTGTCCGTCTCAGCCAAGCTAACATTGGTCAAGCTTCACGTGACACGTGACAATATGTAATATAAATAGGTAAGACAGGATTAATCAGGAACAGTACTCGCCTGGCGGAGACCTGTGCTCCGAGGAGCACATTTTCTAGTTCTAAATATGTTATTCTTTATTGAAAACCTCAATAAGTGATTGACTTTTATGCCCATATATGGAGTTCCGTGTCAGCCATGCCCAAATATGGAGTCCAGGCCCGTCTATGACGTCAGTACTTTGATTGTCATATTGATAAAATCAGGGCACTCCATATATCTGGATTTTGTGGATTTACATCACTCCCTCGGGTCCTCTGGGATACATATGCACGTCTGAAATCGATCGGTCGGGCAGTTCTCGAGATACGCGGGGGACACACAGACATTCGCGTAATTTATAGAAGGATGGTTGGTAACGGACTCATACTCAACCAGGAGGTTTATTTAATTGTATGTTTTCTTTATTATTGCTCAGTGTTCATTTCTAAAATGACTTGATACCATTAAATATGTTAATATTATAATAATATGATAAGTTAAAGGGGTATTTCCCTTTAAACCTCTTCTGGGGTCTTTTTAACGTCTACTCTGGCTTTTGTGTGCACCCCAGACAATATTGTTTTAAATTAAAACAATAAAATAAACGAAAAAAGCAATTGAGAATCCACGGCCCCCTCGCGCATTAGAAGGATAATATCAGTCACCACAACCAGGGACGTGTTTTCAATCAGTCTAACATATTCAAATTGAGTTTGAAGTTACACTGTTTGCAAGATATGTATCTAAATATTCAATCAAGCAACTTTGGGGTGCACACAAGCCAGAGTAGACGTTAAAATGACCTCGGATGTGTTTTAAAGTGAATTACCCCTTTCAAAGTTATTTGTTTAAGAAAACAGCCTTCTGAGTGTGTCAGTGCAGAATCCATACACAATAGATAGACCATCAGGTTTGTAATTGGCGAATTTTACCCTTCTAAAATCCTTAAGTCTCTAAAATCCCATATCGTTCAGGCTCCATCATCATCACCATGTCATCATCAATCAGCACAACCCTACTGTGCACAACAGCACAACGCTATATGCCTGTCAGACCTTGTCGGAGGAAGGTGCACGATTCTCTTCTGCTTCATATTCCAGCCGTCACAAACATTCATATCTAGGAGCTGTTCAGTAGTACATCTTTTTCTCGGCCGGTCTCTGCAGCTCCACAGTGGGAAGCAGTTGGGGAGTTGAAATAATAGTTAATGTCGTCAGCACAATTCCCGGGCCATGGTTTGACAGCGTTGTCATCATGCTGCACTATGTAGGTAGACGCTTGATTAACACTTAACGCTTGATTGTTCATTAGAGTCTGATTAGTTTTGGTGATCTCCGGCCTGTTCGTAGAGGGTGTATATATAGAGTTGGGCAATGCTCATTAACCACTTGAACCCTAGCATCCCTATTCTGTCCACCCTAAGCTATCCACAGCCTATAACAATAACTGTTATTCCCTCTTGTCTTTTCTCAGATGAAGACGGTGAGCGTAGCCCTGGTCTTGTGTCTCAACGTAGGAGTAGACCCTCCTGATGTGGTCAAGACCTCCCCCTGTGCACGGCTGGAGTGCTGGATAGGTGAGTGAATATGTAACGTGCACAGCACAGCACAGCAGAATATGTACACAGTACACACTAGTGGATCCCACTGGTTGACCTGTGGGTCCACTGGGTTTGGGTAAGCTTCATTAGAAATGATTGTGGTTACTTTCGGGCGTGCCGGTCAACGCAAAAATGAAAAAATCTCTCTCTTTCTCTCTCTCTCCTCTCTCCTCTCTCTCTCCTCTCGCTGTACAGCCATGTGTACCTATCTTTGAATATGTCTTTTAATGTTGTATGAGTCAGTAATCGTATGTGTACTGACCAATTTTTGGAAGGGTTCAGGACTAAACTTCTATTCTATGAACATCCAAAATGCTGTGCTTTGTGAGGGGTGTAGGAGGAGAAATTGCTGGTACCCCTCCAAGTCAGATAAACTCCTTAGTTAGTAGTTACCTTTACAATCTCTTCGAGTCGCAAATGTGGAGGTCTGGTGGTGTTCCAAACTGTGAATGGACATACACTGGAACAAGGCTATTACATATTCCATTACAAAATGACTGAACAACAATGACACGGCCATGAGAGAGCTGCCCAGAGCCTCGATCCTGGTGATTGGTTCCTGGGCTTCAGGAAAAAGCCCTGTCCTTGGTGTTGCCGCTGTCCCTGGTACCGTGTCAACACAGTAATCAGCATCGCATCTGTGACTTCTATTGACACTGACGGATTGCCACGCAAGCTTCCAACAGAATGCTTAAGAGGCTCTAAAACAGTGATTCTCATCTCAACCTGTCGGTCTGGACTCCCAGGGGGGTCCCACAATGATTTTGGGGGGGTCCCCAGATGATTTGCTTAATGTGCAACATTGTTTTCTCACTCAATAGTAAACAAACAAACCTACAGTATGAGTGTATACAGGGTATCTGCACATTCCTAAAGTGTCAATTTAATACCTCTAAAATGAAAACAAAAGAAAAATATATATACTATAAATAAAAAACATCACGTGGATGCACCTGGGACGTATCATCAGTGTTGTAGCCTGGGGTCGACGGGGCTTTCGGGTCTCGCAAACATACACCCCCGCCCAGTTGACCCAGCTGGGGTTGATCAAGCCCCGACTTACGTCCCAGTAGCTACCCACGTTCAGTCCTCTTACGGAAAGACGGGCCCCTCAGTCCGCTTCTCCGGAACTACTCTGCCAGGACCGGGGAGGCTCTGGCACGTAAGTCAAAATTAATCAACAGTATACTACCAAAAATTGTTAAACATTGGCCAAATTTTCAAATATTAGAGGAAACATTTTTTTAAATAGCCGATCTACATGCTCACAACACCTCGCAACACGAGGCGCTGTGAGCATGTAGACCGGCTATTTTCACAATGGAACCAAGTCAAACTAAATTGAATGCCTCAATTCCTACAATTCCAAGAGCTTGTCAGGGTGGGGGGTCCCCAGTATAAATATGATTATTTTGGGGGTCGCGTCCTGAAAAGGTTGAGAACCACTGCTCTAAAATAAAACCATCAACTGGAATATTGGGCTAGTTTGAAGCTTCTGGGGAAGTTTCCCTGTTGGACATCTGCTGATCACTCCCTCTCCATTCTACTGTATGCAGTGCTGCAATTGGAGAGGACATTTTGTCCATTACACTGAAGGCACGCTTGCAGGTCCTTCTGACTAAATACAGCATAACAATTTGGTACACAATTGCCGACAGTTGTAATGCGTACAAGGGATTATATATAGCCAGACATGATCAAATTGTAGATCAAATTGCTAAAGAAATATTTTCTCAGAGGCTCGAAGTTTATAAATACACCCGTGTTGAGAGTGACTTCTTTAGGAAATGTCTAGGCAATTATAATATGTATAACGATTTGACAGCAAACACACCTGATATTGTTGTTGTAGATGAGAGCCACGGTGTACACATTCTAAAGATTGGCTGTTCAACTGATTTTTATTTTTGGTAGCTTAGCACATTTACACAGGCTAGTACGAGCTCTGCAGATGACATGCCTCTCTAAGAGTAAAGCCAAGTAACTCGCAAAGAACAATCAAGTACAAGAAAAATTATATATATATATATATATATATATATATATATATATATATATATATATATATATATATATATATATATATATAAAATAATCAAAATCAGACCCAATACATTAAAGGTTTGGTAAGTGATTTACTTTGGTTATAATAAGTGTTAAATAGCTCTATATTCTGATAGTACTCATTGCTATAGAGTGTTTGTTCAGTAAAATGAGTCTCCCATGTCTCCCCAGCTCTTTATTAAACAGAAAATGCATTTTCAGTGCTCTCTCCTGATTGGCTTAAAATTTGTCACCTACCTGAAAAAGTACTATATTCTGTTTACTAAAGAGCTGGAGAGACCCCTGTGACCGAACACAAACGCTCTGTAGCAACGATTACTATCAGAATATAGTACCGTAAATTTCGGACTATAAGCCGCGACTTTTTTCCCATTTTTCGACCCTGCGGCTTATATAACGGTGCGGCTTATCTATGGATTTTTACAGCTAACGGCCACTAGGGGACCTCCTAAATCTATGGATTTTTACACCCGCGGCTTATAGTCCAGTGCGGCTTATATATGTTCCAAACATTCAATTTAGCTGCTGCGGCTTATAGTCAGGTGCGGCTTATAGTGCGAAAATTACGGTACTTTAACCTTTTTTTCTTTTCTTTTTTTTAAAGAAAAAATCACTTACCCTACCTTTTTAACTTGTGAAACAAAAGTAGAGATAACCAATGACCAGTCAGAAACTATTCATCTGAGCACAGTTGATTTGATTTCAACCATAGTTTGAGTCCTCTGTTAAACACATCTGTTAAACAATCTGTCTCTATTTTTTTTTTTTGCCCCCTTTACTTGTACACTCATAGTTGAGAGCAGTGTTAGGATAGATAGATAGTTTTGCAGCCACTGATATGCGTTAATGATTGTTCTCAATTGAATTAGATAACCACAATAATATGTTAACTGGTGTAATTGCAGAATGCTACTACTTCTTATGCACATTTTCATATTGAGTATCACATTGAAGCCTTGCAAATAGACTCATAATGCTGATCTACATTTTCTTGTTGAAGCTTCATTCATCATCACTACAATCACAATGCTTTAATTGTCCCTGCATAAAGGATATCAATATCTCCTGCAATTTTGTCAATATGTTATTCTCTGCCTGCTGGGCATAATTTGATATCCCCTCAATCTATATCCTGCAGCTCTTTATGCCATATTGACATTCTCTCATCATTATTTCAACCTGTGGTGCACTTGCCACTCTTCCAAACACCTTGTCTGAGGAAATGGCAGATATATATATAAAGAAATGCCTGGTCACGCTGATGTTTTTCTTCACATTGCTATGAAGTTGGTTCTGTATTAATGGGGCTAGATTTGTTTTTCATCAGTCACTTTAAGATATAAATTATATGGGTTGATGAATTTGTATTTGCCTTATTTTTTATAAGGTTCCTGTGTTGAATAAAGTGTTTGTAACTCCTGGATATAAGTGTGCTCACACTACCTCTTGTGTGTTTACTCGCCAGACCCTCTGTCGATGAGCCCACAGAAAGCCCTGGAGACCATTGGGGCCAATCTGCAGAAGCAATATGAGAACTGGCAACCCAGGGTGAGTGAGTTCCCATGAAACTCTTTCTCCTCTTTCTGCCCCTTCTCTGTGACATGTGGTGTTAATACTCTGTCTCTCTCTCTCTCTCTCTCTCTCTCACACGCACGCACGCAAGCACGCACACAGATGAAGCATGCTACATACAGACCTGTGACAGTAGTTTATAAACTATGCCATTGTTCTACAATGCTTTGTATACCAGATCGGTGGAGTTTCTATTTCAGGGCACAATTGAGATATTTTCAGATAAGCTGTCATTCCTGTGATTGTCACCTTTACCTATCCACACGCCACTCAAGTATGTGCTGAAAATAATTTCAAATGCTTTCCTTCTACACCACTGTGTGATTGCACAAAGTGTCAGAGTGCATTGTGTCACATAAACCACCCAGCCTCTCAACTGGTGTTTGCGTTCTGCTCTGTTCCACAAGCAACAGATCCCAGAGCAGAGCAGTGTGAGATCAGATGTTGCTTTTAATCAGACTTTCTACCCTGAAGACACTCTTTTCAAGTCTGAGAAGAGTTACCAGTGTGACAGACACTCCATATACATTTTCCTGTGTTTGTGTTTGACTCTGTGACTGTGTGTGAGTGTATATTTGATGGTTTGACTCTGTGACTGTGTGTGAGTGTATATTTGATGGTTTGACTCTGTGACTGTGTGTGAGTGTATATTTGATGGTTTGACTCTGTGACTGTGTGTGAGTGTATATTTGATGGTTTGTTTCATATGTTTATGTGTACAATGGTGGAAGTTGAACACTTGTGCAACAACACAAGAATATGAATACAAGCCGTCAGGGACCGAGTTGGTCGGCAAGAGAGTTAAAATGTAATTTTTGGGTCTTTTATATTTCCAATAACAATGTGACAATCAATAAATCTGGGCCCAAAAACAAAGGAGGTCAACTTAAACAACTGAACTGGGGCGCCCGCTGGCCTAGCGGTCCAGGCGCATACCACATAAGCTGGTAATCCAGTATGGCAGCATGTCGTGGGTTCGACTCCCGTTCCCGACGACCTTTGCTCTATGTCTCCCCCCCCATCTCTCTCCCCATTTCCTGTCAGCCTACTGTCCTGTCCAAATAAAGACTTAACCCATTTAGACCTGAGGCCGATTCTAAAAACGCCTTCTAAAACCTAACCATAGTTTTCTGAAAATGTTCAAATTCTTACTAAAAATAAAAAATCACACCCTGTGTGAAGTGGGCGGTGTCTTGCTAGCTAATTACAATACTGAATGGAGTCAACCAATCATGTACAAAAAATAAATACATTTATTTAAACACTCTTTATGATGGACGGAACCATAACTTGAAAAAAACAATTTATGTTTTCTTTTCAAGTTATGGTTTCTTATATAGGGCTATGCACATGTGTCATGTGACACTGGCCAATCACAGTCCTGAATAGAATGTGATTGGCCAATCACAGCGCAGGATAATTGTACACATTTCCTGGGCCTAGATCACAGTGCAGGATAATTGTACAAATTTCCAAACCTCACTTATAGGGGCGGTTTCACCGCCCAAAAATAAAAAATGATGTTACTATATTATAACAACAACTAATGAGACACAGAGGTGGCATCCGGATTGAAAGGTATAACAACGTATAGGGAAAGAGAGAAAAAAATAAAAACTTAAACAACTGAACTAAACGATAAAACAACTGAAATATCAAAGTACATTTCTTCACAATTGTAATAATACATTCAAACTCATAATAAACCCTTGCCCCTCCCCATAGGCCAAGGGGACATGGTGCGGTCCAATTACCCAGCTCGTTATAAGGCGATCTGAAGCAGCTGGCAGCAAATGAGGAGAAATGGTCAAAGGGGGACAAATTGAAAGAAAAGAAGGATGTTTCCTCAGTGAGGAGAAGATGTGCGTACTGATGATGGATGTGTTGCATGGAGATGGGGGGGGGGGGGGGGTTGTGAAGAAAACACTTGTCACACCCAAGCTCACATGCACACTAATGGAATAGAGAAGGCAGGGCATGAGTAAGAGGATTTGACAGGAGGCGGAGGAGGGCGAGTATGGAGGAGAAAACGGCGCCGCGCAGGATAGAGGAGGCAACAGGGGATGAGTTAACCCAATGAGCATATACTCGCATAATATCGTTGCTTTAACCCATTAAGACCTGGAACGCATCTGTGTCATTTTTACATTTGAGCTAAAAAAGCATTATTTTACACTTATTTTTGAAAAATCGAGAAAATGTGTGCAAATTAATATATTTATATTCTTTTAAAGCGAACATTTTTAACTCAAATCTTTGCTTCTGGGGGTCCCTGGAACAACATATTTTGAGATGGGGTACGCAGCCAAATAAATATCATTTTGGGGGTCCTTGACATGAAAAAGTTTGAGAACCACTGATATAGAAACTTAGGTTTTTCAGAAAACAGTTAAGATTTAGAAGACATTTTGTAGAATCGGAACCTCAGGCCTTAATGGGTTAATCGCACAATAACTTATCGCAAGGAAACATTTTGAACACGTATACTGTACTTATGTCACCCGTTTTCTGAAAGCCACCTCCTACCCCCCCAAAAAAAACAACTCTTGCCATCAGCGGTGAAACACTAAACCAGGAGATGGAAATGTATTTTCGCAGGATGGAGCGAGATAGAGAGCACATCTCGAGAGAAAGTGCGTTAGGAGGCAGAGGAAAGGCTGAGGCGAAAGGAGCACAGATATTCAGAGATGGAGAGAGAGAGAGAGAGAGAGAGACGGAGAGAAAGAGAGAGAGCGCGCAGCTGAAACAGCATGGGCTCACTGTAGATCACCCCGTGGGGTCGATTGTGGAGGCGGTGTGTGGGAGGGTGAGAGCGCTGCTCTTCCTTCTAGCCCTAGGACTCTGTGCACTGCAGGACCGATGCACGAACAGAGCAGTGCTTCTCAGCGCTATACACCTAGACAACTAGAATGTTCATAATATGTGATTACTTGAAGCCTAACTGCTCGGCTTCTTTCAAAACGATGACAAATTGCACGTTAAGTACGAGTGTAACTTGAATCGGCAGAGGCTACACTGTAAATCGCGAGTGTTCATTTAACTCTGTGTAAAAATGTAAAAATTTTACACTCAAGGGTTTAAATGAACACTCGGGATTGTACAGAGTAGGTAGGCCAATAGTAGCACCCCCCTGTTCATGTCATATACTCGGTGAGTGCTGTTTTGCAGTGACTCAATCCCTCAGTTTGCCCTCTGGACTCACATTGACCCTTGTAGTCAGTGAACACAGTGTAAACACTGTCGTGGCTGCTGCCCTGTTTCTTTACCCTATACCTCCTCTTTTAATCTCTCTTACCTAAACTTTCATCAGCATTGGTTTTCTCCATTTTCAATCAAGCCTCTCTTGTGTCGATCCTCAATTTGCTCCTTTTCTTGTTTGCTATATAAATGTTTTTTTATTGTCTGCTTTTTACTTGTACTAGATTGATAAATGATGATATAACGGCCTCTATCACCGCTTATTCCTGGCTTGGAGTCGACCGCTTGCACTGTGGATGCAAATTACCCCTACGTACTGACTGTCCAACTGTGCTTTTCCTATTTTGGGCCTTGGATGTGCCCCTGGGGTGCAGCTTGCAATAGCTCGCTTCCTGTGCCATATTTAGCTCGCTAGTAGTGTCCAACCAGGTGCAATGAAAACATACTTTTCGTTGCTGAGTGATTGGCCTTTTGGGTGAAACAATATCATTGCAGCATGACATGGCCAAGATGTGGCACATACGGTTTAAAACGGCAATTTAATAGATTGTGTCCTAGGGTTAACAGTACATCGTAAGTATGCAATTTAGCTTTTACAAGTTCTGCATAATCTTTTTGTGTGTGTGTGCTGTGTGGTCCCTCTGATGTAGTGCTATCATAGCTTGCTAGCAGCCACTCACTCATAAAGAGTTTGAATGAAAGTGACACCCAACTGCTGGCTGCAAAGCTGCTTCATATACATTCTTGGCAGTGGGCCAACAGAGGCTCAGGTTAAATGTCTTCATCCTTCGTCACTCTAGCCCCACACGCAGACACAATAGTCTCTTACAGGATTTGTTTGAGCTTCCTTGGTGCCCTCACTTTCCAGCTTACAGGCTCCTTTAATTTGAGAAGGTTTCGGGGTAGGGTTGGCAAATAATGGAAATAATCTTTTTAAATAACAATAATAATAATAATAATAAACTATTTATAAGACATGTACTGTATGAAAACAAGGTTACATCCCATAAAACTTAAGAAATCATCAGGCCAAGCCTGACTTTTCTGCTCTAAAAGTAATCAGAAGAGTCTAACCCATTTAGACCTGAGGCCGATTCTAAAACCTGACCTAAGTTTTCTGAAAAACTTCAAATATTTATTCAAAGATTACAACAAATGTATGTTGCTATATACTGTACATAGCAACAAGAACCCCAAAAGGGGTTCCCGTCCTGAAAGGTATAGTTACAAATAGGGGTTCCCGCACAAAATGGGATAACCTAGCAACAAGTGAAGTTAAAATAGGAGTAATATGTTCTCTTCTCCTTGTTTTAGTTCTGTGGAAGTGTACTACAAACCATGTTCTGTTAAACAATCCTGTTTCATGGCTTAATTCTGATATCATCACAGGGCTTAAATATGGGTTTCTATTGGAACCTCAAGGTGCCATGCCCATCTAGTCTATCTACAGTATGTAAGCCATTGGTTCTCAAAGTGGGGTCCGGGGGGGGGCCCTTGGTGGGGTACCAGGGGGTCCCCAGCTAAATAAGTTAATATAGCGTCACAATCAGTTTAACCACTTTAACCATTATTGTATACTTTGGCTATTCAAAAATAGCAGCTATACAAGCTCATAGCGCGGCACCAAGTGCCACACTATGAGCTTGTAGATCTGCTATTTTTTAAAAATCGTGAAAATGTGCGCAAATCTTTGAATATATATATTTTGAAAGCCAACATTTGTAACTCAAATCTTTGCTTCTGGGGGCTCCTGGAACAAAATACTTTGAGATGGGGGTCCGTGGCCAATTTTGTGGGTCCTTGACATGAAACAGTTTGAGAACCTTTGATGTAAGCTATCCATCAGCCTTACCTGACGAGACTCTTCTGCTTGCTGTTTTCCCATGGTTGTCTGGCTCCAGCCTCTCCAGAGGCATGCAGATATAATAAAAGAGCATGGGGGCAGATTCAGCCACGGGCAGATAGTTTTAATTTTTTGTTTTGGAACCTTGGGAGTCTGGGACCATAGAAATGCATGAAATGACTTATATTAAAATGTCTCACTTAACCCTCAGACTCTCTGCATTCATTCTCTGTCCTGGTCTGCGTGCCCTGCTTTTTAAAATTCTCTTTCATGCATTTTTCTTTCCGTCAGTCTCTCTCTCTCTTGCACCTACCTGTGTTCTGTCGCTGTCTGAAGCTTTCAAGGCAGGAGTTCTCCCCATTGCAAGATATCGTTTGATTATATAGTGACACACTGAGAAAGGCTATGTAGGGCATGCTGTACGTGCATCTATGAATTAAAAGTACCAGAAGAAGGACTTCGGAGTGCTGGCTGTTAACTTTCTTATATTGTGAAATGAACAGTGGATAGTTGTTTGTAATTTCAGTTGCCACTTAGTAAAGTTCCTGCTGAAGGAATAACTTAGCTGGAGAAGAAGGGAAGTCAGCGCACTGATCTGTAGCTCCCAGTGGAACATTTTATTAGGTTTCGACCCGTGTGAGTCGAAACCTCTAATAAAACGCCTAATATAATTTTCTACTGGGAGCTACAGATCAGTGGTGCAGACTTCCCTTCTTCTCCATGGTACGTATTTTTGTTCAGCACCTGTAGATTGTTTTTTTTAGATGTGTGTGCTTCCCTCTTGGACTCTTATTAGGAATAACTTAATAGTCAACTGTCAAAGAATGACCTCAGACATGTCTCGGATAGGGTTTCTGTGTGCCAAATACACCCAATACCTCTCACCCCAACCTGTCCCACCACCACCACAACAACAACCCCTTTCTCTGCTGTTAGCCCCTCTGGCCTTGATGTAGCCATTGAATCCCTGCTGTCCACTGTCTACTAACTGTCTCTGCATTATTTATCAGTGCACTGCAGCTCCAAATACTTAACCTCTGATTGGCTGTGAGGCTCTGCTCTTATCACTGCAGCAGTTCCCAAAAGCAAACGGCAAGAGACAGAAAGGCAAGGCGAGAAATGAAGGACTCTAAAGTGCTCACACGGGCAGTATGCTTAACACTATGGCAATGTCAGTCCAGTTGGGGCTTTTCTGTTTCTCCAACAAATAGGATCAGGCCTTGTCACAGTAATGGTAGTATACAATTTTGGATGTCAAGCATTTGCCATCGATGACTGGAACAGGCGGTGATCGTGCTACCTTCATTCAATTCTCTAAATTCCCAATGTACAGTACACCACATAAGAACACATAACGTGATTTACATAATGACAAGAGCACTTTCTCCTCAGTTTTTGAAGAAAAGCCTGTGGAATGAATAAAAAATAAAAAATGCCGATGCTCACCTATGTGGTTGACGACAGGTGCGTAGGACAAAAGGGAAGTCCAACTGCACACAATGAGAAAGGTCCCGCACACCGTCTATGACTTGCGGGACCTGTCTAAGGACCGAAACGTTGTTTGGTTATTAGCGTTTTTTTGGCAAAACCTAGTCTGTGTGCGGGAGTCGGACCTTTCTCGTTGTCTGGATTTATTGAATTAGAATTCACCTCAGATCTGGTCTGGGGTAGAGGGGCTTGCACTTGCAGTGACTCGCCCACTGTATTAGCCCCATTTTGAAAGCCCCTTAAGCCCAAAAAATATATCCTAAATTCTGGTCAAAATCAACGGATGCAACAATATGCAGGAATCTATGGAGTGAGTAAATCTAATGCGGAAACGGTCTCAGTGATCTAGCTCCTGTGCTTTGGTCCACAGGGACTTCTAGGGAGAACAAAAAAACATTAGCACACCGGAAGACTTATGGACAACCCACTGTGAAATCCATAAACAACGTGCTTAGCCGGAAAAGATACAGGTCAAGGCAACGGGATCCCTATGGGAAGGATGCAACGATACAGGGAGTGAGGTTGAGACAGTGGGGTGGGGGGGCATGGAGGCAGAGAGAGAGAGAGCGGGAGAGAGAGGAAGAGAGAAAAGGAGAGACAAAAGAGTGAGAGACCAAAGGAGCAGCAGAAAAATGGAGAGGAAACCCAGAGAGACACGGTAGAGCGGCTATTGATCAGTTTTCGCAGTGCCTGCTGATTACCTCATAAATATCCCACTAGAAGACACTTTGGAGACAGCAGGCCATCCAGCGTTAATCTGTCTGGTTAGGGCGGATTACCACTAGATTATGGTGATATACAGGTTACTGCAGTGCGGTCATGGTTTATACCCCAGCCCCTGTTTATTACCCAGTTAGTAGAATCTATTGCTTTGCTGTTGTTGTGAATGTTTTTCCTTTCAGCCTCCTAGGTGTTGGGTGATTATGGTAGTGCTGTGTCTGTAATTCCTGGCCCTAAACCTAGCATGCAATTTTCTGTTCTTTATAAAATGCATTTAAAGTTGTTGTTTTTTTTTGTGCCAAAGAGAAAGATCACTTTAAGCTTGCTGGTTGAGAGACTTTGCACAATTCTGTTTGTGTGTGTGTGCATATGAGAGAGACAGTGAAACTTGAGAGGCGCGGTATTTAGTATGTGGCTGCCTGTCTTAGCAGGCTGTGCAGTAGAAGTGTTTTATGACAGCTCATCGCCACACTGCACATGTATTTGTAAGCGTTTTGTCAGAGGCATGATCGGGACAACAAAAAAACGGGAAAGAGAGCAAGAAAACCGGATTCATTTCTAAAATGAGAGACAGAAAAATAAAATCTCCATGTGTGTGTGTGCGATGGGTGGGCTCAGGGATGGCTCATTAAATGTCATAAAAGTGATGAAGCGAGTGTGCAGTGCGACAGAATGCATTGCAATTATCACACAGTGGACAAACGGTACAGGAGTATTGAAGATTGATATGGTCTTTGTTCTATTGTTGAACAAGCCTTTTACTCATCTGGGGGGGTATCTTATCAATTATTTTAATAGCCATAACACATCTAGTTATTTTGTGTTGGGGGTTTCATGCCTGCACATTCTCCCATCTGAGTGTGTCTGTGTGTCTTAAAGGAGCACCAAGTGATTTGTTTTAGATAAAAATACAGACGGGTGACAAATTAAAGGAAATATTCTGAATTAGTAAGTGGAGAGACATAGTAAATGCTGTTGCTTCTATACGTGTTGTATGGTTAAAAACACTACTCACTTCAGTCACTCGGCTAGTGTTTCAATAAGAACGGTGCCTAAAGTCACATCTACATTGTGAGCTATGGGAAAGGCAGTAGATACGTTTTGAAAGTGGCGGTTGAAAATGCACATTCAATAACTGGGATGCTCATGAATGAATTTGATATGTAAGGGAAAAAACAGACACAGTTCTGAGAAATGTCAATGCAGGACGCGAACAGACAGCGAGATCAGCACACCAACAACTACATAGAGAGGGATATTATAGTAGGGTTGCAGTGCAAAACCCCTCATTACGATGACCAATGCACATTTGAGAGTTCAGTGGTGCAAAAACCATAGGCACGTCTTTTGAGATGTGGGAAAAAAAGTGATATTGGTTAGAGATGAGTCATCCTTCACCATAGTCTCCACAAGTGGGCGAGTGCATGTGTGGCAGGCATACACCCAAGAGAACAGTACAGGTCTGAATGCTTGACCAATACAGTGAAGGGGGTCTGGTCTGATAGCTCTGTTATGCTGTGGGAGGCATTTTCCTGGCATAGTTTTCGTCCACTTTTCCCCTTAGAGGGGAAGCATCAAGAATGGCTCTTTCAGAACGCAAAGGAAGAACCTTTGGGGAAAACGCTTAAAGCTCTTTAAGGTCCGTTGAACTCTGTATTCAGCACGGTTGTAATGATTTCCTCCTGTGTCCTGGACAGACTCCTGGCTCCTCTCCACTAAATGAGTCACCTCTCAGCTGCTGGGCCACTTCGTTTCAATGTCCGCAGCGCCTGGGGACAAATGACTAGTTGTGTGACTATTATTACTACACCCTAGCTGTGTGTGTGTGTGTGTGTGTGTGTGTGTGCGTGCGCTGGCAGCGAGTTTCCCGGAGACAGACCGTGGAGAGGATGTAAAGCAGAAGGGGACAGGGTATGACTCAAGATGGTACCTGATATTAAATCTACACTTCCTGCATAACATGGAGTTTTTCTATTCTATCATGCTGATTTCCACTCACATTACAATCCAACAAGTTTCATTCTTTTGAATAAAGATTTCGGTCAATGGATCTGCACAAGGATAAGTGTGAAAACTGTGACAGTCCTTCCTGGCCTGGCTGAATCTAGGTTTACCACCTAGGGGGGTAATTCAGACTGCCTGCGATTTTTCTCTTTTGTTTTATTGCTTAATTTATGCTCCATCGTACAGCGGTGTCATGCACGAAAAACAGCGGATCTGCAAGCTTATAAATGGCCTATTTTTGGCTCATAACACCAGTAAAAATCTCGTCGTGAATTTTTGGTCTGAACTAGGCTTAAAAGTAACTGATTAGAAAATCCCTTAGAAAATCTGCCCCAAGTTTATTATAGTTTTACAGTGAGCTCTATCCAACTCTTGCTCAAGTCTTACATCTAGAATGCAAGATTGGTTGATTGGTTCAACAGTTGACATTGGACTGCCAAATCAGATTCGCCCTAGTTGAAAGTTTGAAACCCATTTCATCTTCTGAGCGGGCAAGAGTGGCCACGGTGCCAAATTTCCAATAAGACACTTTTGTCTTCTTGTCAGTTATTTGAGCTACTCCACTGATCCCTAGATTCCCTTTCTACCTCGACTAGTCCACTGTGCTCGTCTGCACAGGCTAGCTCACCCGCAATTCAATGATTCATACATACAGTACTAGGAACCCCAGCGCTCTCCCCCTATTTGTTCTCTCTGGACGAATGCAGGGCTTAATAGCCATGCATGACTGTTTGGAGAAAGTGGAAATTGTTTCTGTCAAACAATGCAGTACACCAGTGATATGTCATGCATCATACAGTGTTGAGACTTTTGGAATGCTGCGGGTTACATTCCAGAAATGTTATGTTATTTTGTTTCAGTGCAATGGCTTAAAACTTTTTTATTCAAAGGATATGGTAGAAAATATAATATCATTGGCTAAAATATATCTATCTTTAGTGGATGATGAACTAGTCAGTCAGCATACAGGCTTGTCTGGCAGTCAAATGTGTCTCGGTCAGTGATGGGTATGTGCGTGCCTGTGTTTTTATGTACGTACGTATGTGACTATTTGCAAATGTGAAGGTATTGCCATTGAACATAGACATTGTATACACTTACCTTTACCCAACGTGTTTGGGGTTGGTTGTCAAAGTCTTGTATCCTATCCTTGTTCCCCCCAGACAAGTAGACTAAGTCTGTGCACGTGATAGTACTGCTCACACATAATACATTGGTCGCTAAGAACAGGATGAAATGTTAACACACACACACACACACACACACACACACACACACACACACACACACACACACACACACACACACACATTGTTGGTAGGGCATTCCACATTTTGGTGGCATAATAATAGAATGAATTCAACCCCATGTTTTTGCCGAGTCTGGGGAGATCAGTGGAGCTCCCTCTGGTGTTGTGCCCGTGGGCGTTTCTCACTCTTTTGAAGTAGTTTGACAGGTACATGGGCATCGGTCCCTTGAGTGTCTTGAAAAACCAGGCCCATTGCAAGTTGCTGTACTCTGTCCTCTACCCTGAGCCATCCCACCCTAGCATAATGAGCAGGGCTTAGGTGAGTCCTAGGTGTGAGGTCTAGTGGTAGACAACTAGTTTGTTTTGAGAAGTTTTGATTTTAGTATCTTTTTAACAAACACATTTCGTTTTTTCCCAAAAATATCTACAGAATAATTCGACCATAATTCAGTTTAGTTTAATTTAGTTTTTATTGAGAGTATGATCATACTTCAGAGTGTGAAGTGGAGGTATTGTCTTAAATGAGGGACTAGGAAGACAATTTTCAGGATAGTTGGTCATTAAATCTCGTAAAGCTTTTCTTTTTAGCCCAGCTAAGCAAGTGGGGCTTGGATGGTGGGTGGTGTTGGCCTTAAGTCAGGTCAAACAACTTTGCTCCTGGCTAGAACTTTCAATAGGTGATTTTTGCCTATTAAAGTTGAGAAAATCGACAGCCAACAGAACACCTGCTCATATGCAGACACCTGTTGGGTACAGGTTTAGCCCCATTTAGTGAGACCATGTGACTCATAGCACAGTTGGTTGCCTCAGCTACTTTGATCAGGTAGGATGCAAGGAGCCACACAACCGATAGCAGGGCTTTTAGATTCTTGGTTTTGTTATTCTTCTGTATAGCACAGTGGTTCTCAACCAGTGGTTCGGGGACCGCCAGTGGTCCTTGGGGGGTACCAGGGGCTCCCCAGTGAAATTAGTTAACATAGCATCACAATCATTTTAGCCACTTAGCTTTGGCTATTCAAAAATAGCAGATATAGTGCCACGCTATGAGCTTGTAGATCTGCTATTTTTGAAAAATCATGAAAATGTGTGAATTTCTTTGAATATATATATCTTTTAAAGCAAAGATTTTTAACTCAAATCTTTGCTTCTGGGGGTCCCTAGCACAAAACATTTTCAGATGGGGGTCCACGGCCAAATGTATATCAATTTAGGGGTCCTTTGCATGAAAAAGGTTGAAAACCACTGGTATACTGTAGCAGAATCAGAATCAGTTTTTATTGTCACATCACAGGTTTACAAGGTAAAAAGTGGGTGAAATTCTTTTTTGTACATCGTTCCCATCGCAACGTTAGTTTCCATAGAAAGAAGAGGGGGGGGGGGAGAAGAAGAGGGTGGGGGGCAGGTGGGAAGGAGATCAAAAACAAGAGAGCAACAGAAGGCCAGACAAGTTATCTACATATTTACAAATTACCTGAGATAATAAAAACTAAAAAACTAAACTAAGGTGCCTGAGCGTAGCAGCAATGTATTGTACTGTGCATGTTATACTTATACTGTGCATGATAGACAAAGGACGTTAAGGTGCTTAGAGGAAAAGGAGCACAATAAAAAGACCCCAAAAAAGTCAGTGCGTTATACAAGGGATTAAGGTGCAAAAGGTCAGTGCGTGTCCACCTAGAGTGGACTGACCCTAGTATAATCCGCATGTAGCTCCATGAGGGAGTGCAACAAAAAGTCATTTTTTGTTGCAAAAAGTCATTTCATAGCACGTTTGATATATTATTTATGTAGGTATGGCACTGTCAATAGTATTGATACATCAACTGTGCAGATAGGAAATGACTACACAGTCTATGCTACTCCTTAATGGCTCGGTTGAACAGTAAGTTATTAAAGTCATCCGACCCACAGATCGTATTATAAATGTTAGTGCCATTGCTCTAATTTGTCTAACCAAAGTGCAGTTGGGTTTATATGCCAGGACACCATACAGTTCAATTATCAGTCACTCGGTCACACCACAACCGTCTCCCACTGTCACTCAGACCACTTTGTTCCCCATTTTAGACCCATGACTCCCCCGCCAATTAGCAGGACTGCTGTTCTTATAAATGATTAGTGTTCTCCTCCCCGCCCTGTCGATCGTTAGCTAATGTTCTCCATCCCCTCTCCTCGCCTCTCTTCCTCCCCCAATTCCCTGCATCCTCTATCCTGGGCTCTAATGGCCTGCTGGCCCCTGGAGTTTTCTCATCATGTCTGAAGGCACAAGCCTGATATCTGTATCAGCCACTTGTTCACACTGCTCTATCATGGGCTCTTTTCATAGCAGTTTTTTTTTTACCCCTGCTGCTCATCTTTGAATTATTATTATCACAAATAACCATAGCTTGTTAGCAGGATACCAAAGAGGATGTTAGGTATTTCACCCTCCTGAGGTGTGGAAATTGAAGTGGTTTTGATTTGTACTTTGTAATTTGTTCGCTTAAAAAGAAATATATATATATTCAAAGATTTGCAAAAATTTTCACGGGTTTTTCAAAAATAGCAGATCTACAAGCTCATAGCGCGGCACTCGGTGCCGCGCTATGAGCTTGTATATCTGCTATTTTTGAATAGCCAAAGTATAAAATCACAAATAACCACAGCTTGTTAGCAGGATACCAAAGATGATGTTAGGTTTCACCCTCCTGAGGTGTGGAAATGGTTTTGATTTGTACTTTGTAATTTCTATGATATGATTGGATAACACCAAACTGTATCTTTGTGAAGTTAAAGGTTTTTAGCATCTATCACTGTTATTCCCAACCTGTTGTCTGTAAATCATGTCTGATCATGTCTCACACAATTTGTAATATGAGATGAGATATACTTTATTAATCCCAGAAGGGAAATAGAGGCGTTACAGCAGCATAATGTGATCAAATAAATAATCTCGCAGACAAACAAACACAGATGGACATAATTGCCAAGACCAAGGCCGACACAGAACCATAACCATAACTCGCTTTTCAGACAATTTCTAAAGAAATTGTTACCTAAATCAATTTGCAAAGATGCCTGACAGGATGTTCCATACTGCAAGCACTGGCCGGATGGACGTACCTTAGAGCAGTGGTTCATGTCAAGGACCCCCCAAAATAATTTGTATTTGGCCGCGGACCCCCATCTCAAAATATTTGGTTCCAGGGACCCCAGAAGCAAAGATTTGAGTTACAAATGTTCGCTTAAAAATATATATATATTCAAAGAATTTGCACACATTTTCAAGATTTTTCTAAAATAGCAGATCTACAAGCTCATAGTGCGGCACGCACTATGAGCTTGTATATCTGCTATTTTTGAATAGCCAAAGTATAAAAGGTAAAAGTGGTTAGAATTATTGTGATGCTATATTAACACATTTGGCTGGGGACCCCTTGGAACCCCCCCCCCCCCCCCCCCCCCAAGGACCCCTGGGAGTCCCCGGACCCCACTTTGAGAACCAATGCCTTAGAGCATCTCCAGGCGGCTACTTTTTATACGTGAAGTGAGCTTTACATCCAGTTGGGTCGGAGACCCAAGATATGTTATCAGTAACTGCACTTATGTGCATTTTCTCACGTGAGTTTTATCAGTAATAATTTCATCAAGTTTTCTATACTCCCATGTGCTAATAGTAGGCCTAATAGTAAGTTTAATACACCTGATTACTGCAGTAAATGAACCAATTAAACCCTCTCTAGGCTTAGTAAACTGGACCTGAGTTGGCTCTGTACTGTACTGTGCTTTTTCATTTTTAAAGCGGCAGCTGCCTCCACAGGAGAGCACAAGACCATGTTCTTCCCTTGAAGATGCACTGTATTATGTTGACTAACAGTGGTATGAATTTCAATGAATTAAAATAGATCCCGCTGAAACACCCACTGGCAAAACAATGATTGGAGCACTTATGTTTAAGATACCAAGCATTTCTGTTTCATAACCATCCTAAAGTGATAGAAGCTCTTCAGAGCACAGTCGAGCGTAGTGTGACTTTCTTTCTCCCTCCCTCTCTCTCTCTCTCTGCCCCAGCATCATTAAGAGGAGGGGAGAGCCTTTTCACGATTAGAGGGCTTGCAGACCGCCACAGGCTGAGGAGGACACGTGATCCATACACGTCTCTCCTCGCTGCTCTCTTCTCTATTATTTTCCCCCTCTTTTTGCTGCCTTGCTTTCTCTTTCTACAGCTTGCTGCATCAGAGGCTTTAATTAAATTAGCTTGACAAGAAACCTGTGCTACTTAAACGTCACAGTGGCTATTAGTGTGTGATGTCAAAAGAGGAGGAGGAAATGAATGTGGTTTGGTTGGCTGTTAAATGTCCTTCGCAGGACTGATGAGTGCTAACTCCGACCGGTGCATACGAGTGTAATAATTGCATAACAGATCTGGTATCGACTAATAACCACAGCTGTGCAAATACTGGACAGTATAACAGTACAAACAAATCTATTTGTTTTAAACCGCATGGGCTACATGGACTTAGGACCTTACATTAGAGATGAAGCCATCGATTTCTGACATACAGCAGTATCAAAGGTTAAAGTGTCAGCCAGGTGTTCAGTGGGAGCAATGTCTATGGCTAGAAAACCATGGATCCATTGGTGATATATTTTATTGTGATGTAGCATGTCGTCCTGTGGGGCAGAAACCCTTATATGTCCAAAAATGTTACTTTTCAGGAAAAGGAAAAGGGTATGTGTGTGTGTGTGTGTGTGTGTGTGTGTGTGTATATGTTACAGGGAAATTGGCATTCCAGGGAAATTGAAAGGGGTAGGCTTGTTTTCACCGCCCCTCAGGCAATTCTGTAGAATCAACGCTAGAGGGCAATGCAAGCCAGACATGAGCCCCACACCACACACGCACGCATGCACAAACGAACACACACACACACACACACACACACACACACACACACACACACACACACACACACACACACACACACACACACACAGCACAAGGGGGCGGGCTATGTTAGTGCAGTGAGTGAAACTTGGGGCAAACGCAGTCCACACAACATCATTTACGATTCTGTGCCTATCGGTACATAACTCGGACGGCGCTTAAGTCGACTAGCAGACCATCGGCCGGTCGTCACGGGCACTCGCGCCTGGAGGCGCTCGGGCGCGACTCCTCGGCCTCAAGGTCTGCTAAGTCGGCGCGCCTCCGTCATGGTCCAAAACTATACTTTATCAGCGAAAAAAAAGTAGTCCGCGGTTGTTTGAAAAAGTAATGTCCGAAGCGGGAGTCAAACCCCGGCTCTCAGTGGTAGTGGGTGGGGAGTCCAATGATTATCGAAGTGCGCCACTGAGGCTTGTACTAGTGGTGTAAAGCAACAAAGTAGATTTACTCAAGTACAATTTTGAGGTATTCGTACTTTACTTGAGTATTTCTCTCATATTATCCATTTTATTTTCAGCGTTCCCCTAGCGTAGCTTCCTGGTTACTATGTTGTTGTTAACTCTGCGTCGTCCTCGCATCAAAGCCCCGCCTCGCAGCACCGCCCCGCGCCTATAAAACAAGCGCTCCCCTGTCAATTTCCCTGGAATGCCATTTTCCCTGTGACATATATATATAGTCACAAGCACTTTTCAATACTTTTCATTGGTTAAACATTTATAAACCCCAGAGATAGACTTAAAGGGATACTTCACTCTCGGGCCGGGGACACATTTAAAAAAAATATTAAAAATAAATGAAAAAAGTTATGGAAAATTCATGGCCCCCTCACACATTAGTAGGACACTCTAATGCGTGAGGGGGCCATGAATTTTCCATAACTTTTTTCATTTATTTTTAATATTTTTTTTAAATGTGTCCCCGGCCCTAAAGTGAAGTATCCCTTTAATCACATTCATACAATAATGAAAAAATATGAAGATACACGATACTGCATGACAGCTACAATGTTGTAGCATAGGCTAGAAACATAAATTCAATAAACCACATTTTTGGAATTATTAAATAGTTTTTAATCTTTTGTGTTATTTGACTGTATTTGCATGGACTTCAGTGGCACTCCATCTGACATGGCTTAGCCATGAACTATCAGTTTTTGTCTGGTTTTAGATGCGTGTGTTATTAGAAAGTGATATTAGTTTGAATAGGTAATTGATGGTTGTGGATATATCCCTGTTACGTTATGACTATTTTTTACTATTGAGAATAACTTCGGGGGTTAGACATAGTGTAGAAAACCACTTGTCCAGCCTCTTCTTTTCACCAGACAGCAAGGAATTTCACATATAGAGGACCACGCTATCCCTCTCAGTTCTACTCCCAGCTGAAGAGGCTCCCTGACCAATCTGTGGGAATCAGAGATTGCCAGCCAGTTGTGTTCTTTGGAGCACCCGGCCAAGCCGGATGCACCGCAGAGGATTTGAACCTGTGTTCTCCGTGCTGCTGGTGGTGGTGGTGGTGGTGGTGGTGGGCGGCAGGAACTTCACCCGGACGCCCTGGTACTTAACAATCACTTTAACCCATTCAATCCGGGAACTGGATCTACAACCCATTCAATCCGGGAACTAGATCTACAAGCTCATAGCGTGGCACCGAGTGCCGTGCTATGAGCTTGTAGATCTGCTATCTTTGAGGGAAAGAAAATGTGTACAAATCTTCTGAATATAAATACATTGTTAACGCAAATCTTGCTTCTGTGGGTCCCTGGAACAAATTATTTTGAGATGGGGGGGGGGGGGGGGTCCGCGGACAAATACATATCATTTTGGGGGTCCTTGACATGAAAAAAGTGTGAGAACCACTGATATAGCAACACAACAGTACTGTATATCTTTTTTTAAACTGTTAGGATTTAGAAGACATTTGTAGAATCCCCAGGGGCAAAGATTTTAAAAATGTTCGCTTTAAAAAACATACATATTAAAAGATTTGCACACATTTTCACGATTAAAAAATAAATAAAATAGCAGATCAAGTACTGCGCTACGAGCTTGTTGTATATGTGAGATTTTTGAATAGCCCAAAGTATAAAATAATGGTTATGGCAAAAAAATCTAAAATGACACAGTAGGCCTATATATGCGTTCCCGGAATGAATGGGTTAAGATTAATTCTGTCTGCATGCTTTCTGTCCTAACATGGAGCTGTTGAAGCGTTACCATAGCAGACCAGAGGCCCCTGTTCCCTGTCACACAGGCTCTGCTGGACAGCCAAAACACTAGTGTGATGGAGGGATTTAGTTTAGTGTGTGTGTGTGTGTGGGGGGGGGGGCACACACGTATAGCCTTTCAAAGCTCCTGTGCGGTGGTCTCAACCCCCTGACAGGGTCATGGGCCATGGCAGAGCTGTAGCCCTGGGTGGTACGCCTCGGCAAACAGAGGCAGACAGACAGGGGTGAAGAGGGTTGAGGCTGGCAAGCCAAGGAGAGACCAAGATGGGGCAGAACAGAATATACTTTTTTTTGTGTAAATGTTTATTTCGAATATGTTTATAAAAACAAAACAATGTTTTGCACTTTAGAAATCACAAAGAAACACTAAACTATTAGAATGAATATCATGTTAAAATATAGGAAAATTAGTAATAAAAAATAATTATTATATACTATTACTGTATACTGTATATACAGCTTCATTAAATGAAGCAAAACTAAATGGGAATAAAGTTGCAATTGCCAGTGGCGTTTTTGCTATTCGGTAAAGCACACCTCCCTGCCCAAGGCCCCCACACACACACACACACACACACACACACACACACACACACACACACACACACACACACACACACACACACACACACACACACACACACAGAGAGACATCCCTGGCGCCCTCTCCTCGAACAGCCTGAATTAGTCAAAAGGTCCCCGCTCATCGTCTCTTTAAGTAGATAAAGCGCAAATACAGGCTCCCCTTAGAGACCGATACACATCAAGGTAATGGGATGGAGTGCACGGGAGGGAATGAGGGAATAGCGAGACAGCACGGAGATACCATCAGATGAATCCAGCCAAAATGGAGAGGATGAGATGTGAAAGAGGGAGGAGGTGGGGTGGGGAAAGAAATAAGAGCATACCGAGTACAGAGGAAGCCATTCATCAAAGCCACTCCACGATTGTAGACAGCTTTAATGAAGATAGATGGGGGGCTCTGGCTGGTGACACGGAGGGCTTATCTCTATATTAAGCAGTCCCACAGTTAGGAGAACATGCCAGCCACATGCTTTGGCCTTGTTCTGGAGCTTTTTTAATAACTGGGCGAATACTCCAATTAGACAGTTAGTTTGTCAGCAGGTTTCATTTTTGCCTTCCTTTCCATCTGATTGTCCACGTTAACTCAGTTTATAACAGCTATATTATCATCTCTTCTCAGAGCCGCACTGATGTAACATGGCAGTACATCTACAATAAGAAGATGCTAGAATTAGGAATTAGTCAAGATATGGTTAGAGAGACCATCCTTTTATTTTTTAAATTGATATATTTTTGGGGCTTTTTCTGCTTTTATTGATAGGTATACAGTAGACTGACAGGAAATGGGGAGAGAGATGGGGGGGGGTGACACGCAGCAAAAGGTCGTGGGGATCGGGACTCGAACCCACGACACACGCTGTCAGTTTGGATTTCCAGCCTATAGGTGCCCAGACGGCTACGCCAGCCGCTCCGGGCCTGAGATACCATCCTTCAACTGTAATTCTCTATTATCAGTCCCCCTTGACTTAAAGTATTCATCATCTTCAAGTGTCCTTAAGTAAGAACCCCTTCCAGCTCAAAGAGCACTGATCTTCTCTTGACCCTGTACCTTGACCTCTCTTTGGAGAGTGGCAGACCAAATAAGATGAGTCCCTGATGAGTTAATATGTTGTCTTAAAAGTTGTCTTTTTTGGCAAAATCAATTTACTGACATAGGTTTGAGGGCCTCGACCCCCACTTAGAAAATCTGTCTTCTACATCATTGCCTCTCTCACCTCCCCTCATCTCCCAGTCTCCCCCGTCTCCCTCCCCTTGCCTCCTTCTGCTTTTAAATTCATCACTCCATCCCAGCAGGAGCTCTAGCTTGGCCCCTTGAGGATGCCTTACCGAGGCGATGATTATTCTCCTCTTTCAATCCCACACCTTCTGCTTTCTCGCTCCTCTAACCCCCCCCCCTCACTTCTCTTCTCTTTTCTCCCTCTTCATCTGTCTTTACCTCTTACCTCCCAACCCTGACTGACATCTCTAGCTTCCTTTGCCCCCATTTTAACCTGCTTTATTGAAGCAAAGTATGACATTTAGTTAGAGACGCGCGCACACACGCACACGCACACACACACACCTGCCAATCTTCATGTAAAGTAAATATTTTTACAGCGCAGACAGAGCTCTGAACTGTTGCAGTGCTGTGGAAGTGAGGCACAGAGACAGATAGAGAGATGGAGGTGTTTTTTGTTTTTTTTTTACAGGTAGGCCTACAGCTAAATTCGGAGTGTCAATTTTAACTTTAAAGTGTAAACATTTACCCGTACTATTGTACAGGTGCAGAGGGTTCATGAATGTTACCTTTTTAACTAGTTTTTCTTAGGCTTGTGCCGGTTTAGTAATATCCAAACCAGTCCGATTTTCATTTTCAAACAGGACAGAACACGCTATACCGAGAACACTCGGGATAGCACAATAATTTTTCCAATAAATGTGATTTTTTTTGTCATCTTCAAATCCACAATGATGCCATATTATTGACACAATTTGACACTTAATGTGTCACTGCCATGTCACTTCTGGTTTCAACTTTCAACGTGAAATACAGAAGTACCTTCATATTGTAAGGCCCTCTTGATGAAGAGAGGTGATCTTGTTAGGCAGGTGTGAAAGCTGAGGTGATGGAACTTGATAAAAAAAACTTGTGTTTAAAAAATATATATTATAATGGTAATAATAATAATAAATAAATATGTATATAAATATGTAATTAGCCTACTTTTTACTGTCTATGATATTAGCATTAAGACCCTTTTTAACCCTCAATGGTTCATTTCTGAAAAAGGAGGTTATTGTAAAAATGTTCCCCCATAATATGGATGCTGGGGTTCAAGTGGTTAAAATAAAAACCAAAATAGAATGTATTGAAAACGAATAATAATAAATAGAATAGAAATACTTAATGAAATACAAACACATTGACAGTCATCAGAGAAGAGAAAAACCCTGCAGATCACTTGCACTTGAAGACGCCTAATGAGGACGCTTGCTACAAGTGCTTCATTGACGTATTGGTCTAACGACTTACCCCAGCGTTCTCATTTAGACCCAAATGTCAACAAAGTGGCCTCATTAACCCATTAAGACCGGGAACGCATCTGTGTGTGTGGCATTTTAAGATTTATTTGGCTATTCAAAAATAGCAGATCTACAAGCTCATAGCGCGGCACCGAGTGCCGCGCTATGAGCTTGTAGATCTGCTATTTCTTTTTTTATCGTGAAAATGTGTGCACATCTATGAATTTTTTATTTATTTTTTTAAGCAAAAAATGTTAACTCAAATCTTATTGCTTCTGGGGGAATTCTACAAATGTCTTCTAAATCCTAACAGTTTTTTGAAAAAAACTTATGTTGCTATAATATCAGTGGTTCTCAAACATTTTTCATGTCAAGGACCACCCAAAATGATTTGTATTTGGCCGCCAAAATACAGTATGTTGTTCCAGGGACCCCCCAGAAGCAAATATTGGAGTTAAAAATGTTCGCTATAAAAATATATATATATATTCAAAGATTTTCAGAAATGTTCACGATAAAAAAATAAATAATAGCAGATCTACAAGCTCATAGCGCACTCGGTGCCGCGCTATGAGCTTGTATCTGCTATTTTTGCATAGCCAAAGAAATCTACAATGACACAGATTCTTTCCAGGTCTAAATGGGTTAAAGGTGTCTTCTGATGCAAGCAGTGTTCGGTTGAATCCTTTCTCTCATGGTGGCTTAGCCCCAGGGAACGTTCACCCACTTTTTTTTTATCATTTTCACTTCTACATCTTGACCGTGAAATGGAAAGTGCTATCTTCTTCCTTTCTTTCTTTCATTTCATTTTCTTACACCAAAGAAAAAGTAAATGAATTCTGCTCATAATCTCCAACATGGTAGCTGGTAGAATTTGTCCGTGTAAGTGAATTCAGCAGAAAGAGGCTTATCTCATGTAATTTTAATTGAAGGTCGTTGAAATTGCGATGACTCATTGAATAGAGTGGCCTCAAGCCATGCTGAGGGATACTGCTGGAAACAAATAGGTTGCTTCAATAGTAGTTAATACGCTTGATTTGGGCTTTTTAGGGATTCATATCAAAAGCAAGAACTACAGCCTTAATATCCCTGAGCCACAGAATGTATTAGAAACCATTATTGGAAAATGGGCGTTCAGTTTATTAATACTGTGGTTAAAGTCCTTCATTCTTACATGTCTTCATTTGTACATTATTACATGGCACTGAGAAGCAACGGTTTGTCAAAATGGAACTCTTTACTTCCCATTTTTACCCTTCCAGCATATAAACACCAGTGGTGGAAAAAGTACTAATTTTTTTTACTTACCGTAAGTAAAAGTATCAATACTGCAATATGAAAATACTCTGTTACAAGTAAAAGGCCTGTGTTCAAATTTTTACTTGAGTAAAAGTACAAAAGTATTGGCATCAAAATATACTTAAAGTACCAATGCGACACGTTGTGAGCTTGTAGATCTGCTATTTTCAAATAGCCCATGTATAAAATAGGGCTGAAGTGCTTAACTCATTCAGTGCCTGACTTATTTCTGTCAGTTTGGCTCTTGAGTGCCAGAGCCAAAAATACATTGTAAAAAAAAAAGTGCTTAGGAAGCGAGATACAGCCTTTTTCAGTAAGATGTTAAACAAGAAGTGAATGGAGCAGCTAATCTTCAAATCATGATATCTTGGGTTCTGAACATTTTCTTAATTTTTTTTTTATTTTTTATTATTATTATTTATTTATTTTCATGACGTCGGCGACGTCATTGGCACCCTGGGCTTATAAAAACGTGACGTTGGTGACGTCAATGGCACTGAATGAGTTAAGTGAAAATTGGAAATACTCAACTAAAGTAAAAATGCCTCAAACTTGTACTTAAGTACAGTACTTGAGTAAATGTACTTAGTTACTTTACACCACTGATAAACACCCAGTAGAACGTCAAGCATTCCTTCCGAATGCTTTTTGACATTCTTGTCTTTGCGATATCCGGAAGGAGCCGCATCAATCTGATAACGGCCCTCTCCGGCCTGCCGGTCAATCTGATTATATTTAATGTGATATGAATGTAGCCTCTTATGCTGGCATTATTCTTCTCAATGGAGAGGAGGGGGTATCTTTTACCCGTCACTCCCCCAACAACACCATGGCTGGACTCAAAGAGGCTGTTAGACTGCAATTTACGGGAGCTATTTTGAACCCAAACATGTACCTCAGTTTTCCAGGAATGAGGCAGGAGGAGTGCAGGGAAATGCACTACCTCCATCTCTCCCTGTGCTGCAAGCCCTGGGGGAGCAGTAGGTGGAGGTGTGTATTAAGTTTACAGTAATGGACACACACACACACACACACACACACACACGCACGCACAAACACACATATACTGTATATATTGGAAGAAGGTCATTTTCATGCATCCGTGGTCTCCACAGGCACCAATGCCCCGAGGCACGAAGGCATAATCATAAAAACAGTGACGCACGCGCGCACACACACACACACACACACACACACACACACACACACACACACACACACACACACACACACACACACACACACACACATACATTTAGTTCATTAATCACGGCAAAGGGGACTCGCCTGACGTACCCACTTACGTGCGCATATATATCTCTCTTACGCATTTGTGTAGTTTTCTCTCTCTCTCAAACAACACACTACCATACACACATTAATCACTAAACATGCCAAAGGGCTCCACAATTAGAGTTTTTTTTTGTGGGGCTTTTTTTCCCCACCTCACTGACCCCTAGTGTCCTTGTCGTTTGTCCTTGCTGGCAGCTATACTACACGTGCATTTTTTGTTCATGAATACACACATACTCACAAGTAAAGATGCAGTTACATTTGCAGGTCTGTTATAAAAGGCTGGGGCAATCCAATTAAATGTTGATCCATTTTCATACCATTATGATGTGTTAACATCCTTTTCAGTTTAAAATACCTGCATTTTGTCGAGCGACATGCTCCAGGACACTTTGTCACAGAAACATAAATCAGGGTTAATTGTAATTATGTTATTTTATTAGTAAGTACTAAGTAGCCACAGGCGAAGAGCAGCATGTGACAAATCCAGCGTCCCAAACTTTTTGTTGAATTGTGGACTGAAATAGAGGTGTGTGTGAAAGGAAGCAAAGACATCATACAGGATTTTGCCTTGTTATGTCCCAATTTGCCATCCTTGGATCATAATGGCAGTTAAACTATCTGTGAGCACTAATCGGTGGACTCGGAGAGCACACACACACACACACACACACACACACACACACACACACGCACACGCACACGCACACACACGTAGCTAAAAGTGACACATTGGCATGGGTAACAAAGACACATGAACATAGACATAAAGACACACTGTACATAAAAGCATAAAAGCACACACTAGGGTATTTCACTAAAATCGCACTAAACTGCACAGCTACTGCACCACACACACACACACACACACACACACACACACACACACACACACACACACACACACACACACACACACACACACACACGTAATATGTTGTTGTTAAGCTATGGAGATATGTGGGTCAGATATAGCCTCATTGATCCAGTTCTAAATATGTCTCTGGGACCCCTTCAGGGGTCTCACTAAGTTATTATTAGTGACAGAACCGGCAATCAATACAGATGAGGAAATGAGGGCCGGGTTACCTTCTGCTGTTTGTGTCTCTGTGTGTGTGTGTGTGTGTGTGTGTGTCTATGTGCTCGCACACACATACTGTGCCTGTGAGGTTGTGTATCAGGTTGTTTGGCCAGAAACCTTACGCCACTCCAGATATCTCCTGGGACTGAGGGAGCATGTCTCTTATTGTACCATAGACCTGTATCTGGAAGCTCCAACACAAACATCCGCCGTGTGCATCACATTGTGTGTGTGTGTGTGTGTGTGTGTATTATGTCCGGTGGTGCCCTTGTTCTGTGTACTGAATTACAGGCTATTTCTGAATGAAAGGAGGATTAATTACTGTACACGGTGTGTCCCATTCATCTGTGTGTGTTTGTGTCTGTTTTCTCCTGTGAGGGTCCTCATTTTCCTCAATTGCCCTACTGGTCCACTTTCTAAAATTAACCCTGAAACATGGCTTCTACTCTCTCATTCTCTGCTGACCTATCCGCTCTTTCTTTCTTTTGCTCTGTCTCTCTGTCTCTGTCTCTGTCTTTCTCTCTCTGTCTCTCTGTCTCTCTCTCTGTCTGTCTCTGTCTCTCTCTCTCTCTCTCTCTCTCCCCCCTCCTGTCGCAAAAAAAACGTTCTTTTCCGTGTTCCAGTTCTTTTAATTTTTGTGTTCACTGCCTAAGACTCCTCGCTCACACACACGCACACGCACACACCCCTCAGTCAAAACACAGCACACCCAGCCATCTCTCCCAGAGTAATGGTCTGTGCTGCCCGTGCCCATTTCAATCCCTCCTCCATCACCAACCGCTGTAAGTCTATTAGCTGGCAATGGGGGGACGGCAGTCGATTAGAGCAGAGGCAAACGCTGTAATGGGCAGGTGGCAGCTCAGGAAAGAATGGCCACTTTGAGCGAGCCGGTTTGAACTCAGTTTGTTGTGACTGGCTGTCTGTCTGATGGCACAGCAGCAGCTGCTTCCCAATAGCAAGGCAGGGAGGGACTGCATGGGACGTTCGCATGCGGTCCCTGCCTTGTTGTATCAGTTTTTGGGGGATGTGGGGGGTGTCGACCAAAATGTGTCCCTTTTACAACGGTGCCATAAGAATGAAAACAAGACATGACTCAGTCATGTATACCAGCACGCAGAACGGATGCTACGCAGCGCGTATGCAGAGCACGGTTGCCAGATCTGCTCCAGATCTTCCCCGCAAGATTTTATTTGAAAATAGCCGATCTACAAGCTCACAACGCGTCGCATCTCAACATATTCAAATAGTATATGTTAAAGTGCTCATGTGGCCCATAGTCGCTTCTTTTGGGCTGGTTTTCCTAGACCTGGTTGCTTGTTCCTCTCACAGAATCTGGCAACACTGATGCAGAGGTGTACTAAGTACATTTACTCAAGTACTTTACTTAAATTGTGTCCTATATATTGCTCTGTGTCACGGCGATTTGAACCGACGGCAGGCGTGTATATAGTAGCCTTAGAGGCGAGCGGCGTGTCTAGTACCATAGCTTGGGAGGACGAGACTGCCCGTTCAGAGTATGGGAAAGTATCTCCATTGGCTTAAATGATAGCCAATGATCGAAAACAGGTCGAGAATATGTCGAGAAATGACTAGTGCTGAGTCTCTTTGTAGACCCGCATTGCATGCTGGTAAAAAATAGTTATTGCCTAGTAATTCGAAACATTTTCGAAAACAAACAACAACCCCACAGCTGTGTTTGAATCAGTGTGTGTGTAGGCTGGTTAGTTTGCTGCCCTATTCCTAGGGAAAGTTCTGTTGCGTACATTTTCACATGAGAACCAGGTACAGAACGTACTCCCAGGATTTGCTTGGTCGATGACTTTGAATTTAGAGCTGAAAATTCTTGTTGTGATTCAAAATATTTTGAATTCTTGCTTTATCTCCTCTGAAAAGATAAACTCATCCTCACTCTCTCTCACACACACACACGCACGCAAGCAAGCACACACACACTTACAGACACACCCCCTTTCTCACCATAGAAAGAAATCCCTTACTGGAAATGCAATGATACAAGACAATAATAGCTGTGTGTGGATGCATAAACAAGCTATCAATGAAATCAGGAAGGGGGAAGAGAGGCATGTATTACTATGCTAAATATTGCTAAGAAGGGTGGCTGGTAATGGAGTCAGGAAGTGAGGTTGGTTAAGGTCATCGGAGTAGACGTCTCATTGATTTATCTGCTCTTTCTCAGTGGACAGGCTCAATCATATTCCTTACAAACTAGCAGGCTCAGATTACCATGCCAAGGGAAGAGTGAGATTTTGTGATTTCTTTGCCTTCATGGTTTGACTTTTTTAGATTTTGTGCGTGTGTGTTTCAAGCTGAGTCACCACATTGTCCTTTTCATCTTCAGAGGCACAAGCCCATACTGCTGAGACCTTCTGCCAGTTACATAACCCACATTCACTGAGTCAGAGGACTCCTGCTGCTCTCCTCAAGCCTCATAGCAGCTTCTCATGGAGCAGGGATAAATAAAACAACACAGGCAATGAAGAGACGGAATAAACACTTTTTTTTGTTTTCACTGTTTAAAAATAATGGAATTTTATATTTGTTCATCCTTTATTTAGCCAGGAAGGTACCATTGAGATCTAATATCTCTGTACTCCATGAAGTTACAGTAGGGTGTAGGGTGAAGCTGGCAAGATCTACATAAAAATGTCACATGGTCATATACATTTTTGGGGGAGCTTTTTTTTTAAAACTTTATTTTAGAGAGACAGTGGAGAGAGACAGGAAATGCAGACAGAGAGAGAGTATGGCTGTAACATTTAGCAAATGGTCCAGCTAAATAACGGGGAATTACTGCACCAGACTTTAGATGAGGTTTTAACTGGTCCTCCAAAGTGCAATCGCTTCCTGACTTTTCTCACTCCCCCTGAGATAGCAATGCAGTTTGCTTGACCACTCTTCATTTTAAGACCAAGGGTTATCATGGGCACTGAATCATCATTTGAAAACTAACAATTACACTTGTGCTGCACTATGCATCATTTTGCACCGGGTGTAAGATAGGGCCCTTAAGTAATAAGTTAACCAAGGAGTGAATGGAGCAGCAAATCTTCGGATCACGATATCTTGGGTTCTGAGCGTTTCCCCCACCCCAAAAGAAAAAAGTTGTCATAAGTCGTTCTTGGCAGCCAGGGCGTTATGGCGATGTCTCGTCATAAGTCGTTCTTGGCAGTGAGAGAGTTAACCCTTTTTGGGTCAGGTGTCTCATTTTAGCAATACACAAATACTTTCCAGAAAACTTCCTCAGGATCGTGCCTCTGAACCAAAAGTGCTGTGTGAGAAAGAATGGTGCGTGGGAAACGTCCAAACAGGTGGTGTAGGCTAATGTCAGCAGGAGGGAGGGTGACGTGTCCACTTTACCCTCCTGTTTCATCCTGCCTGCTATGATGTGACTCAGCCTGAACACACTGGCCCCAATGGGAGGGTTGTCACCCTGTTTGGGACTACTGCTGTGTGTTGGCCTGCTGACCAACATGCTCACTGCAAATTTCTTGAGCATGTTGCACTAAAAGCTATAAACATTTTACTTGAGTTATGAAGACTCTTGATACCGTGCGTGCGTGCGTGCGTGCGTGCGTGCGTGCGTGCGTGCGTGCGTGCGTGCGTGCGTGCGCATGAAAGAGGGATAGTGTGTATACAGTGTGAATATTTACACAAACTTACACTGGAGTGTACAGTGTGTATTTAGATGTACACAAACTGACACTGGAATGGATAATCAGCATTGCTGTTCAGATGCTGTTGTTTTTACTAATTAACGAGGCTGAGATTCTAAAAGCCCCGTTAGTGGCCCCTTGTGGGTGAGTGGCTCCTTACATGCAAACAGATGAAAGTGGTTTGAACTAACTGGTATTGCCATCCATAGAGCTCCATGATCTAAGGCTTAACATTCCAGTGGTAACTGGTGCTTGCACATACTGTATATCTATAAATAAATTCACAAAACCAGCATCGGGCACGCAGGTCTTCTGGCAAGGCATAGGGAGGGACCAATATAAGTGGTAGTGTGTACGGTGAAACTCTGCAGGTCCATCTGTCTTCCATTTATGCCCATGTTCGTCATCAACACAATGTCAGCAGTTTTTGACGATATCAGGGATCACCATATCTCCATATTTGGATATCACCCATTGATTGTAATATCTGCCGATATTAGTACTGTGGTAACAGGTACTCTACTAACAACGGATTCAGCGAGTACTCTGACAACAGGTACAGCAGGTATTGCATAACCAGGCGGGCGTATGCATTTCCACCTCGCATCGGTCCTGACTTGACTTGTGTAGGCCCTGAGTAAGCCGGTGCCCAAAGGGCTTTATTATATAATTACTAGATGAGGCGTTAGAGAAAAGGCTATGGGGTCACCAAAATCAATAGGTTTCTACCTTGTAATACTGTCTATTAGATTATGAGATATTTAGTGTGCAAAGTTAACATTTTGGCATATGGGTATTGCTAGAGGGAAGGTTATGGGGTCGACAAAGTCAATAGGGTTCATCCTCTGCTTAGCATGAAAGTGCACAGCAAATTCCACTACAATCCAGCCAGTAGTTTTCAAGATCAGGGGGGATGCTCATGTCATTAGTTTTGTCGCCCTGCTTTGGTTTGGTCAGATAGTGAGTTAAATGACTGGGGGGTGTTTGGGCAAAGAAAATATGGGCAGCCGTGTTTATAGTGTTCATAAATAGTGTTAGATAAACCTTCAAATGAACCCGGTTTAACCCTGACAAAGAGATGGGTGCCAAATACTACAGATGGTACATCATCGTGAAATATCCACACAATCCTTTGCGTGATGAGTTGTTATCTCCGTAACGGTGCACAGACAAATCCTCACAAACAGATACAGAACTACTGGTTCTTCTGACAGGCTGAAAGTATCATATTTCAGTCCATCAACACACACACACACACACACACACACAAGGGCTCTGAGGGTTTGAGGAATCCACTGGCAGCTTCCAGTGTTTTGATCCTCTGAGTATCGTCAAAACATTTGTTTGAAAGCACTAATTGTAATCGATGGTGGGATGTGGAAGAGGTTGGCTATTAAACCTCATCAGCTCCTCCTCAACCAGATATCATATCAGTAATGGTGTCCTGGCTGCTGTAGCTCGGCAGTAATTAGGCGATGAAAGCTTTGTGGCTATGTGTCATGTGTGTAATTTGTGGATATGTGTCATTAGGGCTGTGAATTGTCTGCTATCTCACGATAAGATTAGATTCCAATTTTTGGGGTCACGATTTCCGTTTTTTTCCGAAACAAACGAGTCTCGATTATTTTTTCTGATACAAAATCGATTTCTTTCCCGATTCAGCCCAGAACTTGCCACTTCTCAAAAATGTCATTATACAAAAATACTGGAGAAAAAAAGTATATATATAAAATGAATCGTCCAACATGAGAATCACGATTCGTATTTGTTTTTTTTTCATGCCCATGAATAGGCATTCTAAAATGGAACGTGTTGCATAGCAGGTCATCTAAGCACAGAATCTCACATTTATTGCAGTTCATTTATTATATTGATTCTGTATTCTACGTGTATGTACTGTAGGTAGGCGATGTCGGCTCAATACAATGTTACTGTAATGTAACTAACTCCAGCAATCTGTCGTTCTTTTTAACACTTCCATGATGGCAGTTTCTCTACCTACTGTACAACCGGCCTAGTTTGACCCTTTTTTCTGAGCTTTTCATTGGCTATTGTGGCCACTGTCTTCCCTCGGGGGTTTAACCCATTAAGACCTGAGGCGATTCTTTAAAATGTTTTCTAAATCCTAACAGTTTTTTGAAAAAAATCAAATTTTTTTTTTTCAATATTTTTCAAAAATAGCAGATCTTCAAGCTCGATGAGCTTGTATATCTGCTATTTTTGAATAGCCAAAGAAATCTAAAGTGACACAGATGCGTTCCTGGTCTTAATGGGTTAACACATTCTCCCCCGCACAGCGGAGATACCAGCGGGAATACGATTGTATTTTAAGTGTCAATTAGCTTTGTTTACACAATATTTAAATCCTACTCATACAGCTCACAGGAAGGCTTCATTAATTTGTCCAGAAACGGAACGGTAATGATTGTATCCTACCTGAGCTGACAAAGTGTGGTGCTTATATGTTGAAGTTGATATAAACCTCTTCAGGTCATTCGTTGTTGATATATCCAGGTTTGTTCCACTTTGAATGTACTTTTCCTAGTTTCATAAGTTATACAACTTAGGGCAGAGGATGCCTCTCACGTGGGGCTCCCTCTGTGGAGCTCGTTGAGGGAGTAGGTTACATTTACCCTCTCTTGAGTTAAAAATGGATAAATGAACACTGAGGACGTTACTGTGCAGTGTGCCGTGCGCTGAGGTACAGACAGACGGAGAGAGGCGCTTTGAGATCGTGTGAGTGCTTCGCCTTTTTAATTCTTTATATCAAAGTTCAGGGAAGTTTGGAAGCCTTTTGCTGTCACGCACAACACGAACACGCCCCGTTCCTCAGCCAGCAAAGAGGCATAGTGGATGCAAATGTGCTCATATGATTACTAAAGAACCCATCCCCAGGCGGTCCGAAGTTTGAACCCTGGGGTAGAGTAGGTGGAGAGAGGGTAGATCCATTGATCTGACCGCAAATTCAACGTCGGTTTTGGTATTAAGTAAATTGGCTATTTTGTTTGCCGAAATGTAAAGATACGTGTATATATGGCATATTTAAGAAAGGTCAGGGAAGGGGAGCCTTCTGAGAGCTCTGTGTGCAACTGTAATTTACTTCAAATTCTCAAAATCGGCCCGGTTGACCACTCCGTGCTGTAAGTGTTAAGAAGCAAGTAGCAATACTCCATTTGATAGAACGGTTCATTCAGTTCAGTGAGTGTAACCTGACGCTCACTATCTATCTCTCTCTCTCTTTCTCTCTCTTTCTCTTTCTCTCAAATCACGTAATCATGGAAACCCAGCTTAATACAGTATATATCTTGCATAAATGTGTAAAAAAAAAGAACTGATTTGATATTCACCTTAAAAGTGTTTGGATGATCACAACCCCATTGACTTATAAAATCTTAAGTTTTATATTTCAGAAATTATAAATTATAAAACATACTTTGTCAAAATGCTGATCGATCCAGTGTTTTACAAGAATAGCTCCAGACACTCACTCACGCACACACAAACTCACGCTTATGCACGCGCGCGCACGCACGCACGCACGCACGCACGCACGCACGCACGCACGCACGCACGCACGCACGCACGCACGCACGCACGCACGCACGCACGCACGCACGCACGCACGCACGCACGCACGCACGCACGCACACACACACACACACACACACACACACACACACACACACACACACACACACACACACACACACACACACACACACACACACACACACACAGTCATAGACAGCGAGCCTCTTGCAGAGCCACACTGTATTGTGTTTCAGCTCACCTCTGTAGTCAGCTTATCCATAATGTTTTCATATTGGTGCAGTTTTCATCTACATATCTATACATTCATGGAACCTCTGTGTCTGACCAGAGCATAACTTTGGCGCCACCGATGATTGACCTCAAACCTCCTGTGTGGTGGTCCCAGGTGACCTCTGACCGGGGGGTGGCAATTTTGATTGCCATTTTCCGAGAACCACAAGTATCTGTCTGTCCGCGGGTCTGTGGAGGACGCACCAGATCTTTGAGCATTTGTGCTGCTGCGCCTATATAAGTGGCGGGGTGTACAATGGAACAAATAGTACGAGTTCTGTGCAAAAGTATTGCACAAACAGGCAGGCCTATATTCCCAACTTGCAAGGGCACTGGTCTAGTTTTCTTTTACAATAAGTAAGTCGCTGCCATGTCATGACAGATTATGGTGTTTTACGTGTTTTGACACCAGCTTTCCAGCAGTCCGCTTTGTTGACAGAAACAATACATTATCATTTAATGTATTGGCTGAACAGGCTGGTTTTAATTAGTGGATAAGATCAACCTTGTTGATTTTAAAAAAGCAGCCGCTCAGCTAGGCTCAGATATTTTTTATCCCGCTTTGTAAATAATACGCCATTGTGTTTTGAAATCTTATCTCATTCTCCTCGTTACTGCTCAGTTTGATCGTTCTTTTTGCATAGTTTTCCCGTGTTTGATGTGTACAACTATAGCAGCCACAAGCTGCTGTAATATACTACTGCTAGGGATGCTTGATTCATCATATCGGACGATATTGGGAAAAAGTACTCAAATTCTTTACTTAAGTAAAAGTATCAATACTGCAATGTAGAAATACTCCATTACAAGTAAAAGCCTGTATTCAAAATGTAGTTGAGTAAAAGTATTCGCATCAAAATGTACTTAAAGTACCAAAAGTAAAAGTACTAAAATGTTTGAAAATAGCAGATCTACAAGCTTACAACGCGTCGCAATACTTAAGTACAGTACTTAGTAGTGAGGGTGTATGCTGTATACAGTATACTGCAAAGTTTGACACAATTACACAGCCATTTCAATTTCCTATCGAGTCTGAAAGGTGACCCAATGTCAAGGAATCTTGATAGCACACAGTGGCCCTCATGTCCCTCGTGTCTGAAAAGCTGCGTGAGTGTGTTAGAGAGAGGGACAGTGTGTCACTGAACTTAACAGGAAATGGCGAACTGTACTGTAGGTCAGAATGGTTTCCGGTGTCTGTCTGTTGACAAGCCTTGTTAATCCCGGAGCATAGAAAGTAGCACAGAGCCCAGATATTATAACAGCACGTCTCTCAGGGACACCTTCTGTTATTCTGGCGACATGTGCCTAATGACAGCGATGACCCCTGTGGATCACTAACCGGTCTCCACAAGAAGCCTGTGCAACAGTGCAAAGGCAACGCGTAGTCATTTTATAGGAGAGCCATAAGACACAGCAAGGGATGACCCTAAGCCAAATTTAAGTGTGCAAAGATCTGTGGGCGTGTGTGTGTGTGTGTGTGTGTGTGTGTGTGTGTGTACTTGGCCTTTTGTGTTGGCATACAGTCATTTTCTCAACACAGTATCAGTGGTGGAAAAAGTACTCAAATGTTTTACTTAAGTAAATGTATCAATACTGCAATGTAGAAGTACTCTGTTACAAGTAAAAGTCTGGTGTTCAAAATGTACTTGAGTAAAAGTACAAAAGTATAGTACAAAAGTATTGGTATCAAAATGTACTTAAGTAACAAAAGTCTGCTCCGCCCCCCCCCAAAGGAAAGGAGAGGGGAGGGGCGAGGAGGAGAGTGGGCGGGATTAATGGCCTGTGACTTCACTGTCCAAGGGCCAAGCTCAGATTACTTTTCAGCCTAATTATTCAGAAAACCCCAGACCACAGAAAATCCACTGAATGTTCAAAGTTAAGATTTTTTGGGTGTAATTGAGGTCATAAACCCCCCCAAAAAACATAAAAAATAAAAAACCTTTAAAGTAAAACAAAATAGTAATAATAAGTTAAACAAGAAGTGAATGGAGCAGCAAATCTTCGGATCACGATATCTTGGGTTCTGAAAATTATTTTCCACTTACTTAGTTACTTTCCACCACTGCACAGTATTGATCTGAAAAGCAGCAAGAAGACATGGAGCCTAGAATAGGACTGAATGTGTCTCTGGTCTCTTTTGCTGCGCTTTGTGTTTCCCTCTTCTTTCATGGTTTTCATCTTTCTTTGACTTCCTGGGTGCACGTTATGTCGGTGTGCTTCTCATCTGCAGAACAGAAGCCAAGCGTTTGCACTGAGATGTGAAATGCTGATTCAGAGGACGCGGGTCAGACTCGGCATCATTCGTTTCCTGTCTTTGAAGCCAAGCGGGTGCAGCCATCACACTGTCGTACCAACTAACTTGTCGTTGAGCAGTTTTTGTGTAGCAACTTAAAGAACTGTGTCTTTCACAAGTCAAGGATGAAATAATATGCTGCTTGTCAATTGAAATTCCACCCTTTGCTTGCATTTGAAGTTGTCCAAAGTTTTTGGTGGGTTATCTCCTTTTCATTTTAGGACACTGCTTTCTAGCACTAGTCTCTCTGTAGTCTCTGTGGATACAGTAGCTACATACAGGTCGGGCAGTTCAAACCACTTTGCTCCGATTGGAGCAGCACAGCCTCTAGGCCCTAGAGAGAAGAGAGGAAAAAAAGTGTGCTACCTGCTGGTAGCCCCTAGTGTCTAGGATTACTGTACTAGCTGGCAGCCCACTTTTATCTCCCTTTTTTGTTTTCGACATCATGGAAATCATAGAGCCCAACTTTAATCATATATATCTTGTGCTTTTGTGCTGTGTCACTGGTAGTCACTCAGACCTTAAAAAAAAAGAAAAAAAGTGTGTATTATAGTAAATAAAATACTGCAGAAGTCTTCTGTATGAATAACACATGGTTTACCCTTTATCTGCCCGATTGCACAAAACGGTAAAGGTTTCGGATCGGTTGCTGAAATGGTAGCTGTGTCTGAAAACTATTTTTCATGTCAACTGAAGCAAAGTATTTTCCTAGACCAAGAAAGGGCTCTTAAAGTCTGTGATCCGCAGAGCAAGGTCAAGTAAACCTTTATTTATATTGCATATTTAAAAACAATAGTACTTTCCAATCGAGCCAAAGGTGAGACAATTGCATCATGACAACGTTGTGTTGCTCCAGGAAGCACGAGTAGAAGTGCTGCCATATTTTCTCTCCTGTTGCTGGGAACAGCATTCAGTTGTGTTGCCTATACTCGAACATTGAGTTTATGACAGCCTAAAGAGGCTATGTTCCCTTGTTCCTGCCGTGTTCGCTTTAATTGTGTCTTAAATGCTTATGCTATTTTGAAAAGGTCACCTGTTCAGGGGGATTTGACACAATGATGAATGGCGACTGGCCAGGTAGAGAACACACTGTTAAACAGGGTTGTTTCCTCTGGCCTTGATGGATAGGAAGGGGAATATATTTTACTGTCAGACGTGTAGGGTGGTTAGTGTAAGTCAGCTGGGGGGGAGAGAGGGGGGGGAAGGGAGGAAGAATGGAGCGCTTGCCTGCAAGGGTCTCCATTGGGTACTAGAGCTCCTCCTTCAGGAGACAAGACGGTAATGAGGAAAGTTTCTCAATGTCTCTCCAACTTTACTTCTTTTCCTAACACACACACACACAAACACACAAATCTCCCTGAAAAGATATATATTTATGAAAACTTTCTCTCTTTCTCTCTTTCTCTCTCTGCCCTACATCCTTCTCTTCTCAATTACTTCTCCTCAATTAACCCTTTAAGACCGGGAACGCATCTGTGTAACCACTTTGACCATTATTTTATACTTTGGCCTCGCACTATGAGCTTGTTGATCTGCTATCTTTTTTTTTAATAAAAAATTGTGCAAATCTTTGAATACATATATATCATTTTTTAAAGCGAACATTTTTAACTCAAATCTTTGCTTCTGGGGGGTCCCTGGAACAACATTTTGGGTGGTCCTTGACACGAGAACCACTGATATTATAGCAACATAATAAAAAAAAAAAATAATCTGTTAGGATTTAGAAGACATTTGTAGAATCCCCCAGAGGCAAAGATTTGAGTAAAAAACGTTTTCGCGATAAAAAAATAAATTGCAGATCTACAAGCTCTTAGCACGGCACTCGGTGCCGCGCTATGAGCTTGTATATCTGCTATTTTTTTCATAGCCAAAGAAATCTAAAAAATGACACCGATGCGTTCCCGGTCTTAATGGGTTAACTCACGCTTACATCACTGTTCTAAAATATTCTGACAACATTGCTCCGCCCCACCACTGGTATCAGTTCTGATGTGCGACGGTACATTTGACTATCACTGCTGCAATTCCCGCAGTAACACCATTATCCCCATCAGATTTCACTTAATATCATCAGGACTTGCACTGAGCCCTCTGGTATGCCTCTCTGATTACAACTAAATTGAATCAGCCTGTCAGCTCTGCTATCAGGACCTGTTCACTCCATTTCAGACTCAGTCAGATAAGGAAACGTGTCCGGCGCCAAGGTGCAAAGTCTGTGTTTTCTCCCCTTTTCCTTTTAGTTTTTTGTCCTTTGACCATAATACCTGGCACATCACAAATGTCCACTTCCAGTCTTTAAGCAACTACCTAGATTGTTTCAGAACAATACTTCTAAATCAGGTATTTTCAATCTTTTTGTGCCCACTGCATCCCAATGGGCAAGTCAAAATATCAAGGCACACCTGTATTAATCACGAAAATAGGCAATCTCAGCTTGCAGATTTACAGTTTTTGCAATCCTTTTAATTAAATTAAAATTGGCTTAAGGGAGGACCGGGCGGCAACGGCCACCTCACTCTGACTCAGACATAAACAAACCACACACACACACACACACACACACACACACACACACACACACACACACACACACACACACACACACACACACACACACACACACACACACACACACACAAACACTTCTGGGACACTTTATGATTGGTAGCCTATCATCTAGCAATGGGTGACTGGAGAATCAAAGCCTAATTTATACTTTGCAAATTAGGCTTTAGACTCTAAAGCGTTTACTCTTACTTTAAAGTTTAGAGTAAAGCTAGCACCACCCCAAATCCAACACTGTGTATCCTTCTACGTTGAATTGGAGCGATAAAGAGCGATATAATGCATTGTGTAAGTAAATGCGTGAGTCTACTTTTCGCTACCTGGCTGTCTCCCTGGATTTGCATTAGGAAAAGACAAGGATTTGAGCATTTGACTTATTAATTAGTGTGGTTGCCCTAACAGGGCAACCAGACTATAGTAATCCTCCTACTTTATTATTAGTGTGGTTGCCCTAACAGGGCAACCAGACTATAGTACTTGATGAACTTTATTTATAGATAAACAATACTTTGAACCGTATCTCCTCCCACAGTTTATTTTTCCCAATTTAGTGCTATATGTCAAAATGACCGGATTCATCGGGAATCGTGTGCTTGTATTTTGCTAAGAGATTGGTTGCATAGTTTTATTGATATTGATTTATTAGTGCATTAAATTTCCCCATCCACTTCAATGAAAAAGTGAAAGAACTCAAATTCAAGTATTTTTTTCTCAGAAACCGTAAGAGCTAGAGTTACCAGATTTGGAGGTGAGGTTCATAATTTGGTCCAAAATTATTGAAAAAATAATTACACTAATCGGCCACATGGTGGCGCTATAACAGCCCCCTTTACGTTTTGGCCTATAACTCTTGAACCGTAGGTCGTAAAATCAAAATTTCCTTTTCCCTAGATTCCTTGGGTCATGACGCAACTCCCCATATAGGCCACGCCCATTTGCGTCAGGATAGATTTTCCACCATTTTGAATTTTCTTCAAAACACACTTTTAGCTCCTCCTCCCATATATTTTGTCCAAATTTCACAAAAATCGGTACACATGATCTCTGGACCCATGCGATAATCTGGACCGATCTTGATAGTCCATACCGTTCGTCCGTAAATGGCTTCCAAAGTTAGCGGGAGGGGCCCGTTTTACAAAAAAGCCCACAAATCACGAACAAAACGTCCAGTCAATCCCAAATTTGAATCACATGTCAAGTGTGGTTTACTCAACAAATCCCCAAAAGAATTTCCACTTTGATCCATAGGGGGCGCCACAAATGCTCAAAATGTAACCGTTTGATGCAAAAACCTTATTTTGGGGGGATCAATCCTCTCAAAATGAAACGCAAGTGATCTCAGGAGTTACGTGACAATGTAATTGGCTCAGCTTCCGACGGTATTCCTCCCAGCGTATTCCTCGAGTCCCGGCGGCAGCGACCCGCGACTAGCGTCGGTGCAACCACACTCTGCAATTGCCCTGAATTGCGACGCGTCTAGTTAAATTATACAGTGCTGGCTCTGAACTAGATCAATTTTCTCTCATTGGACATGGTGTATCTTTCATGAACTTGCCAACAAGGCCCATTTACTTAGCTTGTTGATCCTGATATTTGATCTAAACGGCACACAGACAACCTTAGCAAGCTGAACCTGATAACTTCCATTTTAGTTTCTTCTGGCAAACCACAACTTTAGACTTTTTGTCTAGAACAGTGGTTCTCAACCTGTTGGTCGGGACCCCACATGATATTTTTTGGGAGGGGGGTGGGGGGTGACAGTGAAGTGACAATTTAAGCCTTTTTAATACCAAAAAAAAGAAAGTAAGAAAAGAAAAAATACCAGTACTGCATCAAAAGTGATCCACAAACTATGCTATAAAAACTGGTCAAACATTGGCCAAATTGTGAAATATAAAATAAGAAGGAGGCAAAAAAATAGCTGATCTACAAAACGCAAGGCATTGTGAGCTTGTATATCGGCTATCTTCACAATATTTATCTGTGGAACCGAGTCAAACTAAATGTAATGCCTCAACTCCTACAATTCTAAGTGCTTGTCAGGGTGGGGGGTCCCCAGTTCAAATATGAATATTTTGGGGGGGTCCCCAGTTCAAATATGATTATTTTGGTCTGAAAAGGTTGAGAACCACTGGTCTAGATCTATACAAGCTCTATGAGCTTGTATATCTGCTATTTTTGAATAGCCAAAGAAATCTAAAATGACACAGATGCGTTCACCAGCTTTAATGGGTCAAACATGGGTATGTAGGCCTCAATATGGTCAAAGGTGGTGAAATGTAATCTGTAATCTGTAAAATGTAATCTTGCCTATAACATGCTCTCTGTCTCTTTTTGTCTTTTTCTTTTCCTTGGTCAGGCGCGTTACAAGCAGAGTCTGGACCCCACGGTGGACGAGGTGAAGAAGCTGTGCACGTCACTCAGACGCAATGCCAAGGAAGAGCGTGTCCTCTTCCACTACAACGGCCACGGGGTGCCCCGGCCCACTGTCAACGGAGAGATCTGGGTCTTCAATAAGGTAATGCGTACAGTATAGACGGGTGGAAAATGTAAGGGAAAAAACCTGAATAACTGAGTGGAGAAACATAACGAATACACCTGTTTACAAACAGGTGGGCTGCATAACAACCCCTTCATGTTCTGTGGCATGTATAAGAAGACCCAGTTGACCTAGATCTTGGGTCAAGATGGCAAGAGAAATTTCTACATAGCAATGTCTACATCGCTAATGCTGCGACACAAAATTCTACTCCACGCCTATTCATGCATTTCTTGGAAATTGCACACGGAGGTGTTACACAAATCTATAAAAGCTGATTGCCAAAGCAGCAGCTTAGATGAATGAGAATATCATTAATCTAAACGGTGTATATATTTGTATATGTGACAAATGTGATCATACAGATTTGAATTTATTGAATCAAATGTTTTTGTGTCTAAGACTTGATTAAAATCTTGATTTCATCAAAGAAAATGGCAAGATGGCACCCAATTTACCAGTTGAGCACCACTTCATTACAGAGTCTCCATGAAATTTACAGCCAAACATAAAAAACCTTGTTTGAAGTCAGCTCACAGCTCACAGTTCAAACCAGCGTGTCTTGGCACAGCGACTTTAGCAGCACTACGCTATAGAAACGTACTGTAGCTCGTTTGATGATAATAGTAAAAAAAAAGCCTAACAGTGCTGCTCCATATACCCAGCCAGACTAAACGTGGTTTGAACTGATTGACACCGCCTGCCATCCTTAGAACCCGATGCTCTAACTATGGGGACTAATAATGGAAAAAAGGGAAAACTTATAAGACTTGTCAGACAGAATTTGTCTTGTTCCCCGAGGGAGGTGCTAGACTGTAGAGGAAAAGGCCATGGCTTCAATACTGATGTCATCAGTACTGTTTGTTCTACAGTTAGCCTGAAGGTGCACATGAAATGTCATGGCAATCCAGGCCTTAGTATTTAAGATATCTTGTTTGGGACCTAAGTGGTGGACGGACAGGCAGGCCGCATTCGATTATGCCATCATGACCGATGAGAGTAGCATCCTAAAAGTGCCAAACTGCACCGTACCATAAGTAAACACATCCTCATCGATGATACACTGCTGCTGTCTGGACCTGGCTGTTGCCTCTGGTCTGCCTCGTTTTGTTAGTGTGTCTTTACTTTATTTCCTTGTTTTTCTTCCTCTTGATTTCTTAACCCATTAAGACCTGGAACGCATCTGTGTCATTTTTTGATTTGAGCTAAAAAGCATTATTTTACACTTTGGCTATTCAAAAATAGCAGATATACATATATAGATTGTATATCTGCTATTTTTGAAAAATCTAGAAAATTGGGGAAAATCTTTGAATTATATTTTTTAAAGCAAACATTTGTAACTCAAATCTTTGCTACTGGGGGTCCCTGGAACAAAATATTTCGAGATGGGGGTCCGCGGCCAAATACATATACATTTTGGTGTCCTTGACATGAAAAAGTTTGAGAGCCAGTGACATAGCAATAGCAATAAATATTTTCAAAAAACTGTTTCTACGTTTTGTAGAATCGGAACCTCAGGCCTTAATGGGTTAAAATAATGAAACCTATAAAAGCAGCCCTGCCTCATCGGTGTAGCTCAGAATGGCTGACCGGGAGATCGATGAAGTCTTGGCACTGATACTACAGCTAGTGCTATCGGTGCGGAATGATCGATAGTGTGGGAACAACTGTGGTTGTTCACGGGGTCTTTTCTAACTCTCCTGTGTACCCACTTTTAACTTTCTCTGTCTCTCTTCTCCCTGTGTTCCCTCGCTTTCCTCCAGAACTACACGCAGTATATCCCCCTGTCCATCTATGACCTACAGACGTGGATGGGCAGCCCTTCCATCTTCGTGTACGACTGCTCGAACGCGGGCATCATCGTCAAGTCCTTCAAACAGTTTGCCCTGCAGAGAGAGCAAGAGCTGGAGGTGGGTGGCTTGGCAGCAGAACACACACACACACACACACACACACACACACACACACACACACACACACACACACACACACACACACACACACACACAGCTGACCCTGCAAAACTGAAGTTCTGTCAGGGTGTGAAGATTTGCTGATGCTCAGATTGAAATGGTGCATGTTTGAAGGGAGAGGGGGGAAGCCCTTGCCATGGCTGTGAATGAATTAATGATAATGGTTTGGGGTTTTAATGGATTCCCCTCCATCTTCTCCCCCCCATTGATCTACTGCTTGTTCCTTTTGGCTGGGAGTGTGTGTGTGGGGTGGGGTTAAGGGAAAAAAAAAAGTATACTGTTTGTTAACGGGGGAAGGAGGCGGCGAACAGTAACGCAGCATACAGCATCCGATTAGAGCAGGGGTGGGCAACCTTGATGATGGAGAGGGCCACTATATTTTCACACTCACTCCAGAGGGCCACATTGCATATACTGTCGGGCAGACACCTCTTATCTCATTATTTTAACTTTTTTCATAAATTCGCCTTGCCATGTCACACAAAAGTAGCAAAAATTGCCGATCTACAAGCTCAAAACGCGTCGCAGTTTTGAGCTTGTAGATCTTCTATTTTTGCTATTTTTGAATTGGAATCCTGAAAAGTGCATTTAGTTATACTTATGTTAACTTTATGAACTTAAATACAAACACATTGGACACAAAATGTAATACTAGTAAGCTACTAATATAGACTGAAGTAATTAAAGCGGGTCATGTTTTCAATAATACTAGTAAGCTACTAATATAGACTGAAGTAATTAAAGCGGGTCATGTTTTCATGTTTGGAATTGTAACAGTTGAAATCAATAATATATCAGTAAAGTGAAGGTGGGGGCCGCATATGGCCCCCGGGCCGCCAATTGCCCATGTATGGATTAGAGAATGGGTGAATGGGAGAATTCATGCTGTGAGTGTGTGCTCTTAACGTGGTGACATCTAATTTGCTGAGTTGCTCTTGAATGTAGTAAACACTCACTCATCGCCATGAAAGGTTCGGCATCGCTTGGTACGCTGCCTTTCTGCCCTCTCCTATGTTTTGAGTTAGCTGGGGGGGTCATGGTGCAAGGGAGAGGCAGAGGAGAACAGTAATGGAAGCCCCTGCGGCCCATCAGTCAACATTTTAAAACTGTCAACAAGCAGATGGAAGGAAAGAAATATGGGGCATCTAGAGGAGAGAAACTGGAGAGTGGGTGAAAAATACTGGGTAGGAGTTGAATTCACTTTCACAACAAGTGACATAATGAAGTTTTGTCAGTTAAAACCCATTAAAACCGGGAAAGCATCTTTGTCATTTTAGATTTCTTTGGCTATTCACAAACAGCAGATCTACAAGCTCATAGCGCGTCACTTCGTGCCGCGCTATGATCTTGTAGATCAGCTATTTTTTAAAGATATTGAATTTATTTGCACGTTTATATATATTTTTTAAGCAATCCTTTTTAACTCAAATAATTGCTTGTCCCTGGAACAAATTATTTTGAGATGGGGGTCCGTGGCCAAATACATATAATTTTGGGGTCCTTGACTTGAAAAAGTTTGAGCACCACTGATATAGCAACATAAGTTATTTTCAGAAAACCGTTTTCCAAGACATTTTATAATCGGCCTCAGGTCTTTAATGGGTTAAAAGGATCGTATCTAGTCTGTGCTATACGTGAAGATGAATATATATACTTTTTTTCTTTTTTGCCAGCTGTTTGCAGTGAATAAAGCAGGTGCCAGGGCTCAACGCTCTTCACTCCTCCTTGTTGGCATTCACAGGGTGTAATTGGCCACCAGGGGTTAACCCATGGCCTCTAGGTGAAGACAAGTGTGTTAGCTACCCAACGTCGCTGCAGCCAACCTTCAATCTGCTTTAATTGCAGTCTAGCCCAGCTATAAAGCTAACATAGCCTAGAGGATAAAATATATATTAATTAGTAGCGCAATTCCTATAGGTCGGTGTACGATCAGAAACATACAGAAACAAAGACATTGTGCAACTGCAAACGCTGCTGTGGTCATCTTACTAGCCATAACTAATGAATTAGCCAGTATTACCTCCAAACGGCTTCAAGTGCTGTCAAACCCAGCTACAAGCCCCAAAAACACAAAGCTTAGCAGATGAAACGGTGTTAGATTGCATTTTCTGTGATACTGGTCTGCTAAAATCAAAACCACTTTAACACATTACCCGCCAAGATATTAACATTGTTTTTATCCCCATGCCAGCGTAATTACCTTAAATAGACAATCTTTGAAACACGTGGAAGCCACGTTGTGTATAGAAAAAAAAACTAAAAACGTCTCTGTGGGTTGGGGGAGGGATCCGTGTTTTTCTAAAAATCCTATAGTTTTTGGAATGACGTCACATCCGTCTACTGCTTCTCTGAGTGACGAGGGATCATTCCTAAGCTGTGTTAGAGCGCCCCTTGTGGAATTTTCAAAAATTATATTTTGAAAATGGAACGCATATCTGCGTTCTTGGAGGGCAAGTGATGGATTTAATAGAACGCATATCTGCGTCCTTGGCAGGCAATGTGTTTCTACCCTAACCTAGTAACCAGATATGCAGTAGATCAGCGGTCCTCAAACTATGGGTCGTGACCAAAGTGGGGTCGCGGGAAGGCGCCGTTGGGGTCGCGCATTGGCAATCAAAAAAATAAGACCCTCATAATATTGGGTCGTGGTATTAAAAAGTTTGAGAACCCCTGCACTAGATTGACCTATTCTAATTGTTTTGTTATGCACACACACACTATAACATGGTGTGCTCCTAAACCATGTTAAGGGGCTGAATAACAGAGGCTTGCTGTTGAGTTTGGTATTCCAAATCCGCAGGGCAATCCCCAATGTACTGTAAATGCGGTCCAAGTTGCGTAACATGTATAAGCAGAAATCTTTGTTTCTCTCTCTTGCCGACTTGCACAGGAAGTCAGCATTGGAGGAGGAGGAGGGGTAATAGACAAACACGGGACTGGAGGGTGAGAAAGTAACTTCAAACGTATTAAACATGCAGGAGAAATTCCAAGTGAGGAGTCCCCCACCTCCAGAGTGTCTGTCTGTCTGTCTCTCTCTCTCTCTCTCTCTCTCTCTCTCTCTCTCTCTCTCTCTCTCTCTCTCTCTCTCTCTCTCTCTCTCTCTCTCTCTCTCTCTCTCTCTCTCTCGCTCTCTCTCTCTCTCTCTCTCTCTTCCCCCCCCCCCCCCCCCCCCCCCTCTCTCTCTCTGGGGGTGAAGCACATGCTCGCATACATACAAAATGTGCACAGTCTAATCACGTTTTGCACACACACACACACTGTACATGCAAACAGTGACCTTGAGCTTGATGTCAGCAGGGACCAGTGGTGGAAAAAGTACTCCATTACAAGTAAAAGTCCAGAATTCAAAATTGACTTGAGTAAAAGTACAAAAGTATTGGTATCAAATTGCATCGCGCCGCGTTGTGAGCTTGTAGATCGGCTATTCTCAAATAGCCTAGGTATAAAATAGGGCTAAAGTGGTTAATGTATGTTTTACAATGTAATATATTTATATCTGCAAAGTAACTAGTAACTAGTTTTAAAAAAATTGTAGTGGAGTAAAAGTACAATATTGTCTTCTGAGATGTAGTGGAGTAGAAGTAAAAGTGTAGACAATTGGAAATACTCCGGTAAAGTAAAAATACATGTACCTCATCATTTTACTTAAGTACAGTGCTTGAGTAAATGTACTTAGTTACTTTACACCACTGGCAGGGACCATAATATTAGGAACAGAGGTGAGGTGCAGAAAGAAGGGGTTAAAGAAGGAGAAAGGAAGAGGAGGAGGCCTCTTCTCCACCACAACAGCAGCCATGATGCATCCATCCTCTATTCAGTCACTCAGCCCTGTGGACGTGGCCGTCTGAGTGCTCTGTGATGAGGCCACCTGCTTCCTTTTAACCCATTAAGACCTGAGGACCCCATTCTACCAATGTCTCCTAAATGCTAACAGTTTTCTGTTGCTGTATCAGTGATGCTCAAATGATGCTTATTTTCATGTCAAGGACCCCCAACATTATATGTAATTGGCCGCGGACTGCCATCTCAAAATATGTTGTTCCAGGGACCCCCAGAAGCAAAGATTTGAGTTGAAAATGTTTGCTTGGCAGATCTTCAAGCTCATAGCGCGGCTCAAAGTGACTCGCTACGAGCTTGTAGATCTGCTATTTTTGAATAGCCAAAGTATAAAATATGTTTAAAGTGGTTAGAATCTAAAATGGCACAGATGCTTTCCCGGTTTTAATGGGTTAAATAAATATCTCATCACTTCCTTCACACAGTCAGCAAAGATGCTCCTTGCATTAGGCTGTGGAGCGGAAAGAGGTGTGTGTGTGTGTGTGTGTGTGTGGGCGCAAGTCTGTTCATGTGTGTGTATGTGAGTCTGTGTGTCTGTGCACACAGCATGGGCTTCATGCAGAGGTAGGCAAAAGTTTCAAAATCACACTAGCACTTAAGGCTAGGAGCTACTGCTGTGTGTGTGTGTGTGCGTGCACGTGCGCACTTGTAATTTATGAGGACCAAAAGTCCTCATAATGGAAAATCCTGGAAAGCGGCGCCATTTTGCAGGTCATCACTTTTCAAGAGGCTGTTTCAGGGTTAGTGCTTGGGGTTTAGTGTGAGGCTTACCCACTTAAACCCTATATACTTAATTGACTGGGTTTTCCCAGGGATCTATACTTGATCCCCTCCTTTTTTTTCTCCTTTACACCAAATCTCTCTAATATAGCCGTTCTGCTGTACGTGACGCGTAACTTGTGGGCTCAGGTTAAGGTCGGGGTTAGAAGTTCTAGGGAGTGAATGTAGTCGGTTGGTGATCAGTCAAAGGTCCCAGAGGTTGTGTGTAAACCCAGGAGGCCCTTGGAGACGGTGTCTCCCATAAGCACTCATTAAAGCTGCTACCTTTTCACTAATGAATTATTCATATGTGGCAGCAGAATGCCGTCGCTGTCGGGCAGAAACCTTGTATCTCGTTATTTCATCTATTTTTTTCATTAATTAATGCCCTATTTTATTCCTCATTGTATGACGAGTAGTATGATAAAAGTAGAACATTTTAGTACATAAAAAAAGAAAAACATTAAAGAGTTGCAGATAATGACATGCTTTGAGATGGGGATGCAAGGTTTGAAAGTGGCTAAGTAAAGGCTTTAGAAATATTTAACCAATAAAGTATTTACAAGAGCTTATAGGTACATAATAACTACCTTGGATCCATTGAAACACAGGTTCTTTTTTTCCATTTCCTGAAAAGTAACCGTTTTGGACATACAAGGTTTTCCGCCCGACAGTGACATTACATCGTTTTTTTTGTTAGTATTTTTGTTTAATAGTAGAATGATGCAATTTAACACATTTGGCACTCATACTAACGTTGAGTGCCAAAACCGTATATATACGGTTTTACTTTTTTTTTTAAATTTTTTTTTTTTGTTTTCCTTCACAGCAACAGGAAATATCACTCCTACAAGATTTAGACTCCAATCCACCTCCTGGTTAACTTATGACTTCAAAAACCTGTATCTCGGCTCCTGTGCACTTTTTTTTTTTACAATGTTAATTTAACTATTTTGAACTGGCTGCAACTATGGAATGGATTTCCGAATGTTTTAAATTTTTTCCCCCCGATTGTACGAGACCTGTATGTGTGTAATGAGGGGATCACCGTGAGGACGGTGATCACTGAAAATATTTTGTGACTACTTGAAAAAGGTTCAAAATGTTTAAAAAGTCCTGGCACTCAAAGTATAATATTTTAATAAACCTCTGGCACCCAATGTGTTAACATAGTTACAGTCCATCTCTCAGAAAAATGTATAAGTATTGAATGAGTGTTGCACATAGAGTTCAGGTAGTGCATATCGTCACTGTCAGGTGAAAACCTCATTATGTCCAAAACCGTAAAAAAAAAAAACCTGTGTTCCAAATAATTAGGACCACAATGGAAACAAGCCTTCGGGACTTTTTTGTGTTATCCTTTTAGCATTGCTTGTGTAATTGTACTTGCTGTACTGTTTGAAATTTCTTGATTGCAATTTAGCAATTTAGTGTTCCAATCAATCAATATTTTTTTGTATCCAATATAGTTATTAATTATTCATAATACTTTTCATTGGATCAATATTGGCATATCTACAAGTAGCTATTTTTGCTACTTTTGTGTGACGCTGTACTATGACAAATTAGGGCATTAATTTACGGAAAAATATTGAAATATGGAGATATAAGTTTTCTGCCCAACAGGGATGGTATGTTCAAAGGCGTATGCATGTAATGTGCACATTACTATAACCATAAGTATGAGCACAATGCACATGTTGGGACCAAAAATTCATTCAGCACGTCAGTCAAAAACTGCGATTCTGTCCAATTAATTTGTTGCCTGAATAATGGTGTGGGAGGGAAAGAAAGCCGTCATGGTGAGTCTCATGGTAATGTGTGAGATTACACTATGCTAATGTGATAATTACAGATGATGTTTGGCATTCATCAGCCTCTTTTTGGCAATGTTTTTGTATTTACTGCGAGGATTATCACACCGTAGAGCCATTTTTTTTTTTGAAGAAACAATATTGCTGTATAGTCAGAGGAGAGTGGACTCAGATATGTGTGTGTGTTTCTTTGTTAGTGTGCAGGTGTGTTTTCCTCATTAGAGAGTGAGGAGAGGAAGTTTTGTAGGATATTGTTTCCACTGATCCCATCAACACGTCATTGACACTTGAGGACAGATGCAAATGTTCTTTCTCAAGAGATAAGATATGCGTACACACGTCACACACACGTCACACACACACACACACACACACACACACACACACACACACACACACACACACACACACACACACACACTTGCACATTCAGGCATAACCCACCATTAATTTAGCCCATTAAGACCTGAGGCCGACTCTACAAATGTCTTCCAAATCCTAACAGCTTTCTGAAAAACTTATGTTGATGTATATCAGTGGTACTCAAACTTTTTCATGTCAAGGACCCCCCAAATCATATGTATTTGGCCGCGGACCCCCATCTCAAAATATTTTGTTCCAGGGACCCCCAGAAGCAAAGATTTTAGTAAAAAAAAATCACTTTAAAATAATATATATATTCAAAAAATAATAATCAAGATTTTTTGTATATGAGCTTGTATATCTGTTATCTTTGAATAGCCAAAGTATAAAATGATGCTTTTTACCTAAAATCTAAAATGACAGATGCCGATTCCCGGTTTTAATGGGTTAGGCTATTCTTTGAGGCGTTGCAAAATTAATAACATGATTTATTCATGTGTGTGTCTAACTCCTCACAGTGCAGTACATACTTAATGTCTCACACTGAGATCTGAGCTTCAGTTGGTTCTCTTCTATCTATGGAGAACCCAGGCTGCTCATTATAGAACCAACTAATGAGATATTGAAATACCAGAGAGCGGTAGGGTGTAGCTAGAGGAATACGGTGGTATTATGTAAACCTTTACTTCTCCTTTAGAAGCTTTGTGCTAATTAGTTGTTTTTTTCCCCCTTCTTTTTCTGTTCCAAAACATAAACAGGATATTGTGATAATGAACTGGAGTAAGTTTGAGATTGATTTGATTGATTGATTGAATACTTTATTAGACAGAAATGTGAACGGCACGAGGTACAGTCAGAGATTTGAGATAAAAGGATAACACAAAAAAAGTCCTGGGGACTTGTTTCTATGGGGGCCCTATGTATTCAATTCATCAACATAGCATGAAAATAACACTAAGATACATTATCATCAATAAATATAAAACACTATATGTACAAAGTAGAAAAAGGGGGAAAAAACTGTCAGCAGTGAATGCCATGACCTTTCTATGGGAAAAGTGAGTGTACCTCCCCTTTTTGTCTCCTGAAAGATGGATTTTCAGGCCTGTTTTGAAGGAATCCAGTGATCCACATGTTTTAACCCATTAAGGCCTGAGGTTCCGATTCTACAAAATGTCTTCTAAATCCTAACAGTTTTTTTAAAAAACGTATGTTGCTATATCAGTGGTTCTCAAACTTTTTCATGTCAAGGACCCCAAAATGATATGTATTTGGCCGCAGACCCCCATCTCAAAATATATTGAAGCAAAGATTTGAGTTAAATGTTCGCTTTGAAAATATATATATATTCAAAGATTTGCACACATTTTCTAGATTTTTCTAAAATAGCCAAAAGTGTAAAATAATGCTTTTTAGCTCAAATCTAAAAATGACACAGATGCGTCCCAGGTCTTAATGGGTTACCCATTTAGACCTGAGGCCGATCCTAAAAACGGCCTCTAAAACCTAACCTAAGTTTTCTGAAAACATTCGAATTCTTACTAAAAAAAATTATAAAAAAATGATGTTGCTATAGCAACAACTAATGAGACACAGAGGTGGCTCCTGGATTGAAAGGTATAACAACGTATAGGTTACAACAGGTCTAAATGGGTTAAGGGATGCTGTCAGGGCATTAGAAAGAGAATTGTCCCATGTTTGTTCTATAGGTGGATGGTACCAAATCGTTGTTGTCGCTGATTGTAATATACATGCACATACCCCTTTACTGTCAAAGAGATGTTGAACCTCAATAGCTTGTGTAAATGTAAAGCTACCAGGTAAAGCTGGTAGTTTTTTTTTTTTCTATAGACAAACTGTAGCTCTTCTGCTAACTACCAGTGTAAGGTTGTTAGTGGAAGAAAAATGGTGCTCTCAGTGGAAACTTATTTTGATCCTTTTGCCCATTAACCTAATTTCACAATCAATGCCGTTGTTGCTGAAATGGTAGGAAAATGAATTGCCTCTAGAAGTTTTTTATCAAACTCTCATCTTTCTCTATCTCACTCTACTGTATGGATGCAGTTGCGGGATGGGGTGCCAACTGATGATGCATAAACAGTGTGTATGTGCCGTTTGTGATTTTGTAGGTTACTTGGTTCAGTGATATAAGGAATTATTTATTCTGTTTTGGTGATGAGATTATTATGTTGAAATGGCTTTTCAAAGAGGAGGTTTTACTTTTGACAATATTTCTACATAAAGCATGGAAGGGAAGATATTAACACCCAAAGAAATATGTAGCCAACTGTCAGTATTTTCATAATGTGCCAAGCGATTTTCGAGCGATTTTCGTGTTTTTAGTAGTTTTAAAGTTGTCATAAAAGTTTCGATCCATATTTATCGATCGATTCACTGTGTGTTTCTGGAGCAGGAGTCTCTGACTATTGCTCCGGATGCAAAACATTGCATCCGGATGCAAAACATTGCATCCGGAGCTAGTGTCCCCTTCGCTACAGGCCGTTGGAAACACGCGTCTCCTCGTAAAAATGGACAAAAAAAAAAGAACCGATACAGGCGAAAGAAAAAAAACATGGAGTCGACGGGAACGGAATGACGTTGTATCCATTATCTCCGTATCCGTTTGTGCTACAGTTTTACTGCTCCCTTCGGATTCAAGATTAGACCGTGATCTTCTCTAAAATAACAATAATTACAAACGCGCGTCTAACGCGTCGACGGCCAAGTGGACAAACTAGCAATTGACTCGATAACGCGTCGACGTCAGTCAAAGAGTTAATTAACCTTTTCTTTATGTAATAAACTGCCTATTGTATTTGCAATACTAAATTTATGTAATGTTATACAGTCTTGTACTGTCTGCTCAAATGAGGTGAGCCCCCTAGATCCAGGACACAAAGTCCAATCAATCAGTTGAGTATCGCAGATGTGTTGGTGCACATGGAAATGTAGCCAAAGTCTTCTATCATGTCTCAACTTTGGCTAAACTTTAAAGTCACAGAGAGCCACGTAACCTTTCAGCTATGTGTGTTCTTGTTTTACTGACTTGCATCAGACAAGTCAATGAGCTAAAGTTCACAGCAGGGCTGGGAGGGAATGATGTGAGTTCATTTCAGCATGTTTTTACAGTGTCACCATTATCATCACACTCCATCAACTTTACATTTTTCAATATGTATGTGTTATCTACAGTAGACGAAAGATCACCATTTGATAGTGCATGATCATTACTTGGGGTCCAAAATGAAGAAGACCCCCCCCCCACACACACACACTCATCTTGTCGATGGTGTTGAAAGACACGATGTACTCGTCATTGTCAGTACTTCCAAGAGTACTGCTGGCACTGCTGCTGGTGCTAAGGTTACCGGGGAAAAGGCCGCCTGCATGATGGAAATGCGCACACACCCACACACCACACACCACACACCACACACACACACACACACACACACACACACACACACACACACACACACACACACACACACACACACACACACACACACACAACAACACCCCCCCCCCCCCCCCCCCCCAGAACAGGTTTACAGCCAAGTAAGTGTAGCAGTGTTTGTATGCACAAAAGATGTTTTAGCATTGCTGTTAACCACTGCTAAATGGAACCACTAATGCACTGACAGGCAGCCATAGCGGAGTGAGGAGAGAGGCAGTCTGGGAATCGAAAGGAGACCAGTCCTGACATCACTGCCACTAGAGGGCGCTATCCCCCTGGGTCACAGTGTTCTTTTTTGTATTGGATTTTCCATTGGGGAATCTTAGATCGTGTCATATAAGAACTGTGTTCCAGAAATAAACAAATCAGCTGGGCGATTTTACTCATATGGATATGAAGCATCAACTGACGGTAAAAAAATACGAATTTATCCAAAGGGTAAGAAGAAAAAAATAATTCACCTCCAAACACAGACGTTATCAAATGTAACTCGATATCATATACGACACAAAGTCACATACCTGACAAAATTGCTGGGGTGGTTTGGCTGTCATGTTGGATACATCATAAAATCAAGCAGCGCAGGTTTATACAGTATGAGCAGGTGCTCTCAGTCTTTGATTAGACAGCGGTCTCTTATTGAGCTCATCGGTCATTATCCAGAAATAACACACCGCTGAATTCAGCGATTGACCAATCAGAATCAAGCAATCAACCAAGTCGTGTAATAAAACCAATTATCTCTCCTTGGTACAAGCAAGACTTTAGCATGTTGTCTTCAACTGACGCCAACTACAAATCCTCCAATGAAAATTTGATTTTCTTTTTTTTAAATATATTATTATTGCAAGACTTTATGATTAATATCTGGCAGTACTATCATGGAGCCAAGCTCATTTCGGCAGACATTCCTTAGCGACATACTGTAACAGGTAATGGATTCTTATTTTTATAGTTACTGTAGGGTAATAATATAAGCCAATCTATTGTAGAAGTCAAATGGCAAGTTGCACACTGTAGGCTCCCATCAAACACCCAATCAGTAACATCCAAAACAACAATAAATACATTGTTAATACTACTGCAGCACAATGAGTGTAGAAGAAAAAAGATGAGTTTCAGATAATACAAATATATACCATATCATTTACCATGAGAAGATGTGTATGATGTGCGTGTGTTCTGCACTATGTATCAGAAAAATAAGTTTTAGGGAGATTTTCTTTTACTTGTTGGAGTCCTATACTACCTGTTGTTAACAAAGAGGAAATAATGTGAGTTCATGAACATAAAAAAATGGTCCATCATTAACCATCCAATCCAATATTTTATATACAGCACATTTGGCAAGAGCCTTTTCACAAAATGTGCTCTTTGAGTTGGAAAAGTACTTTCCATTTCTACTCAGTCTGTTGCCCCAGGGCAGCATGAAATATGGTCCTGCCTCTGACCAAAAGCCATGGGATGATGCCAAGGCACTGAATCTACAACTCTGTAGTCAACACACACACACACACACACACACACACACACACACACACACACACACACACACACACACACACACACACACACACACACACACACACACACACACACACACTGGACTACATCTACAATAACTGCAGTAACAAAGGCAGTACAGTACAACAGCTGTATGTTGAGATACTGTACTGCATGGTGTATTTATGAATATATACTACAGTATTTATTCATGCATACATACTAGGGTACTTACTACGAGTTGTGGAAAATATCTAATTGTGATTTTTCAGACCAATATTGCGATTGCAAATTTCTTTCTTTTTTTCAATTCTGTTTGCTGTTTACAGTGTAACTACCACATCATTAGATATACTGTCGATATCAATTGATATTTAAAGGACAATACTGGTTTTATTGCATGTTTAGCCCATTGACTACAAGTCATGAATATGTCATATTACTACCGACAATTTTCCAACGCATAGATTGTATTTTTTTTTTTAATATTACCAGATTTCCCCAATATTGTCGCTCAAACACCCAGCTTAGCTCACAGTGAGCTAAACATGCAAAAACGTGGCGTCCTTGTAGTATACTATACATTTATAGGTGAAATTAATATTGTACTTGAATCATGGACCAAATATGATCAGAAAGACTAGAGTACCTTTTTTAGCAGTCAATTTAAGTAGTTCATATTGCGATTTTGATTAATTGTTCATCTCCAAAAAAAAAGAAATACTGTACAGTGTACTGTATATATGTCTCTGACCCCTGAACTCATATCCAGCTGATAAAAGGAAGTCGTATCTGATTTACAGCAAACATCCAGCTTAGTTTTTTTCTTCCAGCTCTGTTATTTTGCCCAAACTCCATTCCTCATTCGTCATCATTTTACCGGACTTCCAGACTCTATTCCCCTGCTGTATGTCAACCTTTGGTCAGATGTCGATGTGCTCATTAGTTGATCTCAAAGATCCTCCATTTATGACTTGGCTCGATTGCACACATTTATTTACTTATTTACACAGTCAGCCTTTCCCTGGCTTACTGTGTCTTAAGTCATCCAATTCGGGAAGACAATTTATGTGGAAATTAAACCAGTAAATGTTCTTGAAAGTTTAATGCCAGTTGTGTGAATACATGTGGCAGCGAGCGACTCAAATCACTGATTGTGTTAATGTCTTGGAAGTCAGCATTTTGCTTGCGCCGAGGCCCTCGCACACGTTGTGGCCATAAAGTGAATCGGATGCTTAAATGTGATGTCTGCTGTGTCCGTTTAGGTGGCGGCCATCAACCCCAGCCACCCGCTTGCCCAGATGCCCCTGCCCCCCTCCATGAAGAACTGTATCCAGCTGGCTGCCTGCGAAGCCAGCGAGCTGCTGCCCATGAACCCTGACCTCCCAGCTGACCTTTTCACCTCCTGTCTCACTACGCCCATCAAAATCGCCCTGCGGTGGTAAAGCTCTCCTCCTTTTTCCTCTCTTTCACTTTTAAAGCCTGCTTTATGACAGCTAGAGAGATAGAACCAAGGACACATGCTGAACAGAAAAAAAGTATTTTGATATGTGTGCGTGGGTGATTTCATACAGCGTTATAGCACTGTTTTTGGAATTCTCAGTAATGCATTCCACGCGTGGAAAGTCCTTGACATTCAGTTCAGCTCTTAACGAGCTTTCTCGATCAAGCAAACCGAAACAGATTTTATTTATGTTCTTTAACCAAGGACAGGTTACAGTATGTTGTGAACTCTATTCACAACTAACTACACAAAAGGGACTATTCATCCCTTTAGAATGTTCTTGATTCCAAAAATATTACACAAATTGCATAACAGGACTTAGACTACAGGACTAGAAATGTTCTAATCACATAAAGGCAAATAAATCACTGCATCTTTAGGCCTTTAGCGGAAGCATATATATATATTTTTGAATTCTAATTTTTATCCCATGATTTTGTAACCCCTATTTTTCACCCAGTGCCAATGCCTAAGCATGTAATCCTGGGCACTACTCTCCCTCTGCCAGCCTGGGGAGAGCCCCGAACTCAGCTCATGCTTCCTTCAACGCATGAGGAGTTAGCTGGCCGCTTCTTATCACCTGACAGGGTGGAGTTTCCCCGGTTGGACGTAGCACGTTGAAGGAACAAGTTATTCCAACCAGTTCCTTTCCCCTCGCGGAAGCATAATTACTGTATATATTTGTCTCACCATTTCAGCCCAGGTTATAGTTCTGCCTAGGCTCTCGGAAAACATAATAATGTACAACATTAGTTGGTAGAGAGAAAGTATACTCTCTTCAGATCCAAGGAAAAACATCCACACCTCTGATACAGTAATATTATGTAAAGATATGCAGGCGAAACGAGTGCATTTGGGAAACATCGTAGGCTTGTGTACTGTAGTCGGTTGTCTTAACGTATGCATGGCAATGCATCATTGAGAACTAATGATGTAGCTGATGCTATACGGAGAGAAGAGGTTTTTTTTTTTGCGTCAGCCAATCCGCTGTGCAGTGCACACTGAGCAGCGAGGGCTTGCGCACGGTGCAAGGTGATTGCATCACCTCTGTTCTTCCGTTAACATAGCACACACACACACACACACACACACACACACACACACACACACACACACACACACACACACACACACACACACAGGGTCAGTCTTTGTGTATATGGATGTGAATTGAGAATTGATGTAAAATCTAATCATGTGGATCTCGGTATCCACATGGGAATGGCATGGCTCCAATTTGGGTCTTGGATTTCATTTGGCCAGCCTATGACTTCAAGTCGTCGTCATTCATGACGTATCTTTGACTTACAATATAAAATTAAAGTTAAATATTTAAAATACTATAAAACGTATGCAAACAAATTAGTGGAGGTACTTCTGTGGCCTACTGGCCGTGTTGAACAAGACATTTTGTTCACCACCACCAAATGTACAGAGCTGAAGTTTGTAAAAGAGTGAGCTGAGAACTTTTTCAAAGGTGACGATTGACGAACCAACCAGATTGTTGTCAACAGTCTCATGCTTCCACTGTCACCGCTGCCAGTTTTTCCTTCATCTTTTTCCCCCCATTGAAGAAAAGGAGCATGTCGGCAAGAGAGGAAAACCCTTGTTTGGTTGATGCACGTGTCTGCCAGTGACTGCCTCATCATACATGCACCGCACAACTCGCTCACAATGCATCAGCATTTTCTAAACTCTACATGGCACCCTGGCTCTCATTACCTGCCGTCACTTTCTTTTGCATTCTAATACTTTGTGAATTCCTGGTTCATGGCCAGAACAATGTTTTAACCCATTAAGACCTGAGGCAGATTCTACAAAATGTCTTCTAAATCCTAACAGTTTTTTTGAAAAGTATGTCAGTGGTTCTCAAACGTTTTCATGTCAAGGACCCCCAAAATGTATATGTATTTGGCCATGGACCCCCATCTCAAAATATTTTGTTCCAGGCACCCCCAGAACAAAGATTTGAGTTACAAATGTTCGCTTGGAAAAAAAAACTATTCAAAGATTTGCACAACTGTTTATGATTTCTCAAAAATAGCAGATATACAAGCTCATAGCGTGGCACTCGGTGCCGCGCCATGAGCTTGTAGATCTGCTATTTTTTTTTTTTTTATATCCCTCGAGTTTGTAACCCTTTTTTCACCCGGTGCCAATTTTCTAAGTGATCCTGGGCACTACACTCCCCCCACCAGCCTAGGGAGGCCAGGGCCGAGCTCATGCCTCCTTCAATGCATGAGAGCCAACTGACCTTCTTGTCACCTGACAGGGGGGAGTTTCCCTGGTTGGACGTAGCGCGTGGAAGGAACACGTTATTCCAACCAGTTCCCTTCCCCTCCATCAGGCGCCCCGGCTGACCAGGGGGAGGCAGTATAGATATAGTATAGATCTGCTATTTTTTAAGAGCCAAAAGTGTAAAATATGGCTTTTTTAGCTCAAATCTACAAATGACACAGATGCGTTCCAGGTCTTAATGGGTTAACCAAGTCTTCAGCTCAACTTCAATCATGTTCATGCTCACAGACCGGCGATCCTTCCAATCCGTGAGAGTGAAGGACATTATGCCTCCAGGCCATACCTTAAAGCCAGTAGGAAATGTCACCCCTGCCTTAAACGATTTCCATTTTTGTTCCCCATCTCAAAAATCCAGCCCTGTTATGACCTTCAGTTTAATGAGGCTGTTGTATTACGCTATTAATATTGTATGTGGATATGAGAATGGATAGGAGACCTGTCATCATTTGAACAATCACAAACGTACTGCGAAAATCCAGTGGAATAATAGTGATAACATTTTCCAGGATCCACTAAGTTGAATATAGAGTATATACTGTGTAGATGGACACAGGCCACCTGGGTGTGATGCTACGGTTGTTACTTTTACAATTTGCAACAACACTTTTGGAGAGCCGTTTCATTTTAACAATCACACATTTACTGCTAAATACCTGGATTGTTGCAAGCTAACAATCCGTAGCATCAAGGTATTGATGGCTTATAGATTTGTTCCTCTTCCTATGGCGCTTGAATCATGGGCTGCTCCAGTCTACGCAGCAACACACAATATCATAGACAATATAACCGATACAGAGAATAGAGAGCGCTTTTATCTGTCACAAACAAAAACTAATCACGTAACCCATTCTTACTTGGATCAGTAATATGGAATATTACTGTTTTGGCAATGGCAATAAGTTACACTACTCGCTACTGAGGAAGGTAATTATATTACAGTTATATATTAACCCATTAACTCTTACCCTGCCAGAGTTTTTTCAGAACAGTCTGTAGCCTCTGCCAGGGTTTTGACCGATTTTGGTACCTTTTCGCATAGCCACAAAATATTTTTCTCAAGTATGATTGATCCCCAGAAAATTCTCACAGATGAGATTCAGGTGTGGTTTCACAAATGTCAACGAGGTCAATTTGACCTTGTTGTCATGTGTTGTTTGATGTTTGAAAATAGCTCAAAACCAGTGGTTTCAAACCAAAAAACATTGTGAATTGTTTGTCCGTTTCAATTTTAAAGGGTAAGACCACTTTGGTAGAGGTTTGGGTTGTGTAGTTACCTTGCTATGATGTAACTCCAAAGGTGGGCAAGAAATCAAAAATAATTGCTCCATTGATTAGAAATTGATAATTCAGAAATATGCTCCTCATTGACTTACATTGTATGGTAAAACAGCTCTCAAAGTCACTCTTTTAGCACATAAATGAACACAAACAAATCTGATTCAGACAATATAGAGCATCACCAAACCCAGTACTGGTTGTTTTTTTAATAAAAATGTCAACTTCCTGTTGATTTTACTATTTGAAGATCTGGATCCGGATCCGCGGATCCAGTCCAGGTTTTCTACTTATTAAAAATGGCAAAATCAACAGGAAGTTGACATTTTTATTTAAAAAAAAAACAGTACTGGGTTTGGTGATGTTCTATATTGTCTGAATCAACTTTGTTTGCGTTTGTTTACGTGCTAAAATAGTGACTTTGAGAGAGCTGTTTTACCATACAATGTAAGTCAATGGGGAGCATATTTTGAATTATCAATTTCTAATCAATGGAGCAATTATTTTTGATTTCTTGCCCACCTTTGGAGTTACATCATGGCAAGGTAACTACACAACCCAAACCTCTACCAAAGTGGTCTTGCCCTTTAACATTGAAGTGGATGGAGCAGCAAATCTTTGGAAATTGTTATCTCCTTATTCGTTTGGAATATCGAAAAGGTGTCGATACTAAATAATTAGAGAATCTTTTTTTTTTTTTTTTTTCATGACGTTTTTAAACGTCTTTGGCAGGCAACAGCTAATTTCTCAAAGACGTTTATAAACGTCTTTGGCAGTTATAGAGTTAAGGCCTGGGACGCATCTGTGTCACTTTTTGATTTGAGCTAAAAAGCATTATTTTACACTTTGGCTATTTAAAAATAGCATATATACAAGCTCATAGTGCGGCACCAAGTGCCGCGCTATGAACTTGTAGATCTGATTTTTTTTTTTTATTTGTGATTTTTTTTGTATATTGTTTTAAAGCAAAAAAAAATAACTCAAATCTTTGCTTCTGGGGGGTCCCTGGAACAAAATATTTTGAGATGGGGGTCCGCGGTCAAATACATATCATTTTGAGGGTCCTTGACATGAAAAAGTTTGAGCACCACTGTTATAGAAACACATTGTTTTTTCAGAATACTGTTGGGATTTAGAAGACATTTTGTAGAATCGGCTTCAGGTCTTAATGGGTTAACAACTCATTACTGGCCAAACACACTGAAGCAGACACACCTGAACACAGCAATTAAGGGACACGGAGGAGTGTATTAAAAAAAATGCGCTCCAAAAAGAAACTAAGAAGCTTTGGGCAGGAATAAAAAGTGTGTGTGTGTGTGGTCTGCAGGAGATTGAAAATCTGCTGAGCTTAGCCATGGAGTAATGAATCCTGTGAACCACTTTACATTTAACCCATTAAGACCTGAGGCCGATTCTTAATTTATTTTTCTAAATCCTAACAGTTTTTTGAAAATAAGTCTAAAAAATGTATTTTCAAGATTTTTGAATAGCCAAAGAAATCTAAAGTGACACAGATGCGTTCCAGGTCTTAATGGGTTAATAAGACATATACAAGTTCAAGTTTGCCCTCCCATATTACTGTGTGTAATCTCGAGATGTGACAATAAAGTTCAAGTTGTACTCTACTTGTCTTGTGTTGCCAGCAGTATTTCAAACTTAAGTTATGGCACTGTATAATGAAGTCTTAGGCTTTTTGTAGGGAAATCTAAAGCCACCAGTATGCAAGTTTCTCGTTTTAAATTTCCCTCTCAAAAGAATCCATTGTAGTGGGCTCGCCCTGTCCTGTCCTGTGGGATAGAGCGAGAAAGCAGAGACACAGATAAAGGAGTTGTGTACCCACTGGGAGGGACGTTAATAACACAGCGTACTGTTGTTGCAGAAAAACGTACCTTATCTGCCAAACTTTGCCTCGTGTCTAAATCAGTCTGGCTTCAAGCTGGCTTCTTTGCATCCTTCAACCTGTTATGCATCTATCTATCTATCTCTCATTCTCTCCTTTCCTTCTTTTTCTGGTCCCGTTACTTTTATGCATCTATCAATCTTTAGTACCCTCTTGTGCTAAATAAGAACTGTCTAATTCTTAATACCATGCAGCCGCAAAAGTTAGATATGCAGAGAAAACCGGGGCATGGTCAGGGGGTGTTTCTGACATGTGATGGCTTTCCTTGGCCTTGAAACCTTAAATGAAATCCAATGAGGGAGGGGACGCTTTGGTTTACATAAGAAGGGAGGGGGGGGGGGGGGGGGGTAAAGAGATAGTGACAGGCAAGAGAAGGTGCATGCATGGCATGCCTTCTGTGGTTCAGCCGAGCAGAAAATCATTACTGATGGAGCACCCGCTTCAGGGGCTTTCCCCATCGCGGTGCTAGACAGGGGATGCTCAGGGGTGGGTGTGTGGAAATGGAGGCAAGTGGAGGAGATGGGGAAGGTAGAGAGTGAGAGAGAGTAATGAAAGAGAGAGAGGGAGAAAGATGAAGTATAAAGAAATAAAAGCCCAGAATGCTTATTAGATTGCTAAAGAGCCAAACGTGAAGAATGGAATAATGGAGGAGGAGGAGAACATATCATCAACATTAGTGGAGAATTGTACATCTACCACCTCCTCTATTTCCTTGAACTGGCAGACAGATGTGTCTTGATGATGCAGGGCTAAGACTTGGCAAGCGGTCGCTTCTGTCACTCATTATTGAACCACTGCTGTCGGCTCTTCCAATGCCAATCCTGCCGTTTAGGTACTGCTGTATATTATGTACTGTATGTGACCGACAGTATCTTCATGCCATTGACTCTTTCATCGCAAACTCCTGCATGTGTGCATGTGCGTATAGATGAGGACATATGTTTTTTTCTGTATTGTTTGTTCTGTACTGTATATGTGTGCACATTCCTCATTCTTGCCATTTTAATTGCCCATTTAACTGTTAGGATGGCTCATAAACCCCTTGAAAGTAGCCCCTTGAAAATGTAGTACTGTACTTTCTAAATCATACAGTACGTACGGCACAGATACATTCATAATGATCAAGTATCCGTGAGAGCCCACATAATAAAATCATATTATCCTTTTAGTCTTTTGTGCCCCTGCATACACACACACACACACACACACACACACACACACACACACACACACACACACACACACACACACACACACACACACACACACACACACACACACACACACACACACACACACACACACACACACACACTGTCGCCTCATTAAATTGAAGAACAAGCGCAGCTCATCCTCTACCCTCATGTCTCGTACCTGGTATTTGGTTAAAAGAAGAGAATCAACACATTGTTCTCTCGCTCCAGAGTGTCTACTTAACCCATTAAGACCTGGAACGCATCTCTGTCACTTTTTGATTTGAGCTAAAAAAGCATTATTAGCTTGTGAGCTTGTAGATCTGCTATTTTTCAAAAATAGCACTCGGTGCCGCGCTATGAGCATGTAGATCTGCTATTTTTGAAAACCAAAGAAATCTAAAAATGACATAGTCTTTCCCGGTCTTAATGGTTTAATGAATGAAATGCAAATGAGGCGTGGAAATCCTGCCACACACACCGTACCTGTCGTCTCCCTTTCTCCTCCGTGATGTGGGGCGAACTACAGAGGGGGAGGGTATTACGCAACACCGCTCCCACGTTAGCCGACTCTTTAGTGTCTAGAGATAAGCATTAGGTAAGGTAGAAAGGAAGGGGTTTATCTCAGGATACTTTTGTTGAATAGTTGAATGCGCTCCTAAGAGCCGCAGGTTAAGGATAATACAGGGTTTCCATTGAAGGTGACTCTTATTAACCCATTAAAACTGGGAAAGCATCTGTGTCCTTTTAGATTTTAGCGTTGGCTATTCAAAAATAGCAGATATACAAGCTCACAGCGCGTCACTTCGTGCCGCGCTGTGAGCTTGTACATCTGCTATTTTTTACCATTTTTGGAAAAAATCTTTAGATCTTTAGAAGGCATTTGTAGAATTGGCCTCGGGTCTTAATGGGTTAAAGTAGAACATCTCTCGGTTTAATAGTTCATGTGTTATTCTTATTTTTATCCCTATTTTGTCTCACTCGTTAAGTATGTCTTTGCCACGCTGCGGCGCTGTGAGCTTGTAGGTAGGTATTTTGGAAACATTTTGGAAAATTCTCGCCTGTAATGTCCAAAATAAGGATGCCGCGTTGAAAGGGTAGTCTGTGTGTTTCACTCTCTGAGTTTTATAAATATTTAACCAATGAAAAGTACTAACAAGAGCTTGTGACTAAATAATGTTGCAACATGTTTTGTAAGTTTTTTTCTTTTTATGTATTTCTTTGCCATGGAAAATACATGCATTTGAGGACTAAAAAGGTTGACTAAAGGAGGTGAAACCAGTGGTAGCGATGCGTGGGGGCACTTACTATGTTGAGGAACATGCATGCTGTAACAGCATCCATCTTCATGATAGACATTTTTGAATGGCCAAGAAAATGTATTAGGTTGAGCCTATATGTAATAGTCCATTTAGAACCAAGAAGAAATTTGCCAATCATTATGGTTAGCCAGTGAGCCCCCCCCCCCCCCCCCCCAAATTGAAAGTGCAACAGACAGACGGTACTGGAGAGAGAACCCAACAAAGATGGGAGGAAAGCTGCTCTCCTCCCTCTGTTCACAAATCCACCGAGAGGTGCCTCAATCTGTGGCTGGATACACTCTAAAAAGGTTTAAATTCTCTTTTTCTCCCCGTCTCTCTCTCTTTGTCTCTTTGTGAGCCATTCAGTGGTCTTCTATTCTCTGTCCAACAGTCCCTGGTGTGTCTTGCCCTTCAGTTTACTCGGCATACAATAACTTAATCCTCTTCTTCTCTCTTATTATTGCCCTTCCTCTCTGACCTGGCCTTCCCCTTTCTTGAATCCATGTCAAAAGTTCGTACTTCTTGTGAGCTTTTAAAAACCATCATTCTCTCTCGGTTTCAATAACTATCTGTCGCTCCCCCCTCTGTATCTCTACCTCTCCTGTCTTCTCCTCTGCCGTATTTCTCCGGTTCTCTCAGCACCTCCCTATCTCGTTCTCTACCTTGCTATGGTGGAATCGATCTGTCCCTGCGTAGGGGGGGTTGAGTGGGAACTCACTCGAGCTGATGCAGTCTTCTGCTCTGATCTTTGTTCTGTTTATTCCAACCTGTCTGTCTAGACCTGTAATTAATAATAAACATTGTTTATGTCTAGGTTTGTGTCGTGCAGAAACCGCTGATAGAAATGGCAGAAAAAAGTTGTGTTATTTGCTACTGTAAGTGCTATACAGGTTGCACATGATTTCTCCTCTGCATTTACGACAACTTTCCAATTCCTCGATTCCAGGCCGCCCCTGGAACCAGAGTATTCTAAAATAATAATGTCATTAAATCATAAACATTTAAGTTAAAGGACGACTTAACCCATTTTCAATCCATCTTCATATAATTGGTCATAACTAATGCTCATGATAAAATGGTAAACATTGTTTCTACTCTGTCTGTGTCTCAGAGGAGGGCTGTGGACACTGACATCATCGTTTCAAACAAGAACAATGTCTTTTCAGAACAAGAAAATACCTTTTTTATTTAGATTTTTATTAACTCGAGAACAATGGCTTCTATTATAGCATGCTACTTCTCCAGGAATATAAAGCCTGCAGTTTCTTATTAGCTTGGATTCCCCATTGATGACGTCACTGGTAGGCGGGTTTCTGAAATGTCCACAGCCTTCCTCCTCTGAGTGAGACAGACAAAGTAGACAAAAATGGTGCCATATTATAATGAGCATTAGTGAGGACCATTTATATGAAGATAGGTTGAATTTTTTTTTTTAAAGGAGTAGTTCACCCAAAAAATGGGTGGCTGCTCAGTAGGAGACTCTGCCGGTCATCAAATTATTGGCTTAGGAATGCGACAAAAACAAAAAAAACTCCATGAATTCAAGGCTTCATGGGGTGTGTAATAGATAGAAAATACGATTTAACGGGTAAACTACTCCTTTAACTGATAACAAAATGAATCATAACTAGGAAATGAGTTGCAACTAGGTTTAGGGAGAAGTTCCCAAGGTGCATCACATGGCGTTTTACAAGGCGTGAGACTATCGGCATAGTGACTGTGTGGACTTTCAGAACAACCTGTGCACACAGTGAGCTCTCTAACGCTCTGTCTACCTGTCTCTGTCTGATAATGTACTGTTCTGTTCCTCAACAGAACATTATGTTATTCTGGGTGCCATATGAAATGTCAATACGCAAGAAGAACAGGCAGGGACTTCATATACTTGTAATACCATATGGCAGTGCCGAAGTTGTTTTACATCCATTGACCAGAGTGGCCAAAATTTCCCCAAAAACTCATCAGTGACTTTCACTATTTTCAAAGTGATTTAAAAAATCTTCTATACATTGTTTATTTACTTGTCCAGATGTCTGATATAGCAGAAAACTACTGACCACAGGTGACATTTACCAGCACATGTCTGGTAGTTTATGTTAATTTCCCACCATGCCCATTTTTCTGGGGTTACTGAAGGCCTGTTGGCTTATCTCAAAGGTCAGGTGGACTGAATTAATGAATGTATGGAGTTTGGGAGGTAATATTTCGTTGACCTCATCAGTTCTGATATATGAATATATTAACTCTTTGACTGCCAGATTATTGTCATAATGTACTCACCCAGTGCCAAGCGACTTTCGTGTTTATAGTGGTTTTCAAGTGGTCATAAAAAGTTTAGATCCATATTGATCGATCGATTCACTGTGTGTACAGCCAGAGATCGTCCCTGACTGCTGGTTTGTCGAAAAACATTCCACACGGAGCTTGTGTCCCCTTCGCTACAGGCCGTTGGAAACACATGTTTCGGCGGAACTAAAAAAAAGAAAACAACAGCGGAGTTATAGGGAAAAGAAAAAAAACTACAAACATGGAGTCGACGGGAACGGAAATGGCGTTATATCCATTATTTCCGTATCCGTTTGTGCCACAGTTTTACTGCTCCCTTCGGATTCAAGATCAGAACGTGACCGTCTATAAAACAACATTAAGTAAAAACTCGGGATTTCTCGTTCTGGCACTGAGGGCATTCAGAAAAAACTCGGTATACCTCGTGGCTTGGCACTGAGAGAGTTAAGTCTGATTGTCATGTCATGTTGTACAATGGACTACTTGTGTTTTTGCTTTCTTTAGTGTCTGAGGTTTGACAGACCCACACGTAAACAGAAACCTGCTTACTGTACAAAACCACACACCACATACATGCTTGCATATCACACACACTTGTTTTTTTTTGTCCTGGTGAGCGTGAGTTCTACTGAACCCAGAGCAGTGCTGTAGCATGCCTGTCTCCACCCGTCAGAGTTAAAGGGGAATTTTGAGCCATGATGTTATGACATCTTAGCTTATCTTGGCGCACGTTTTAAGCTGTGGCGGACCCGGGATGGAGTTAAGAAATGTTTCTACTGTACCATTCATCCTAAGATATCAGAACATAATAGAAAAGGTAAGAAAACCGTGGTCCAAAATTCCCCTTTAACCATGCAACAGTAAACAATAACATTGCAACACACATTTAAGAAATATGACCGACTGATTCTTCATAGACCCGGCCCTCTTTGTTTCCCATTCATTGGCAGTCTAAATGCATTCGTCTTCAGTTCAGGCTTGGAATAGTTCCATGTCTGAACTGAAAGATATTCCAAGCCTGAACCGAAGACGAATGCCTTTAGACTGCCAATGAATAGTAGCTATGTATGAGTTAGAAGAACCTAAATAGTCCAAGGACATGTTGCTTAGCAGCCCGAGACTTTTCAAACTGCATTTATCTGTATCTTTTTTTTTCCTTTTTCTTTTTTTCAGTTCATTTTGTGTTCCCCCTTCATCAAAGGGTTATATTGTAGGCAGGTGTGTTTGTTTTGCTTTTATTAATGCCATTCCACAACTTTGTGTGTGTGTGTTTCTCCAGGTTTTGTATGCAGAAGAGTGCCAAGCTGGTACCAGGTGTGACACTAGACCTCATTGAAAAGTAAGTGCTTCTCCATAGCGCTCTGTACTTGTTCCTCTTTGTGTTTCCATTTTTCTCTGGTTGGAGTGCTCCCTCAGATAGTAATTACTCTCTCTCAATCTCTCTCGCTCTCTCTTTCTCTCTCTCTCCCCCTCTCTCCATCTCTCTCTCTCTCACCCAGTTCACCCTCTGTTGTTTTCAATCCTCTAGGCATAATGCTCTCTCCCTTTTGACTCTCCCCACACAGCCTGTGTAGCAGTAGAATGTGGCAGATTTAACGCCGTACTTTTCTTCAATAAAAGCTCTTATTTCTTCTCGGCTGTGCCGGCCGCCACTGAGTACAGAACATCTCTTGCTCTTAGGCACACAGTCACAGATTGATATTTGTACTCAATATCGATGTCATGGGCTAAAGTTTTTAGCTGTTTCTCAGAACATTTGGAGGCGGCTTTTCTCGTTCTTTTATTGTCTTGCATTACGGAGGTACTCTAAGTGAAACGATTTACATAAAACACGTCTGCTGATCACACTCGGAATTGCAACTAACTAAGTTCAGATGTGATTATTACAGTTCAGCACCAGGAGAGAAAAAAAAGGCATCAGTCTGAAAGTAGTTTGCGGTGTCGAGAGTTTAGAAATGGAATAGTTTTACATATTACATATTATGTTTCAGCAAGGCTTTTTTTAAATGACTTTTATTCCTATGCCCATTATTAATAGTCTAAAGCTGCGCTCTCCTGTGTCTCACAGAGAGGCACTTGTGTGCATGTGCACACACACACACACACACACACACACACGCACTCTATCTTATATTTGGAAGTTGAGAACACAGCAGTGTCCTCCTCAAGAGGTTAATTAGTGTTTGGCTGAAGGCTTGTGCCACTCTGAATGTGCTCAGTCTACTGTAGTGTGCGTGTTGCATAGTGTGACTTGGTCTGTTTTTTACAAGGAGGGGCTCATCACTGCGTCACTGTGGGACCAGTGACGCAAGCAGATGAACATTTCATGTGTCCTCTCTTTGGTCTGCAGCCTCTCTTATCTCTCGCTACTGTACATTTGCAAGTTCTAGGATTCTGTCCAGAGTTTACTTACAGAGTGCCCTACTTTCCTCTATGCACCTTTCTTCAAACATGTTCACTCCTCAAAGCAGTTCACTCATTATTTCTATTTATTTATTTTATAAATGAATATATACCCGATATAATGTATACCCGCTATTGATTAATGGGTGACTGATAGTGTTCCTCCAACTCACAGTCACATCCTTTATGAAGTCACCTTTGTTAATTACATAAATAAAGATAATTGTTTTGCAAACGTGTACAATTGAGTATTAAAGCAATAAGCCACAGGAGGTGTCAGTTTACCTTGTATTTTATAATGGCTGAGAGGCGTATTGAGACCCTCTCGGCCATTATAATTTGGAGGTAAACTGAGAACTTGCGTGGCTTATTGCTTTTACAAATATGGCAACACGTCCCAACCCATTTAGACTGGAATTCCAATACGTAACTATACCTTTCAATCCGGGAACCCCTTTTGGTGTAGTTGTTGCTGTATACAGTATATATCAACATTGATGTTTGTAATTTATTTGAATAAGACATTTTTTTTCCAGAAAAGGATTTAGAAAGCGTTTTTAGAATCGGTCGGCCTCAGGTCTAAATGGGTTGAAACTCACTGCTTGTCCGTCCGTCCGTTCGTCCGTCGTTCCCAACGTTCATCGTTTCTTTATATTATTTAGTCATTTTTAATTCTCAGTTAATCAGTTCTAAACAGTTTATAGTGGTTTATTTTGGTGGTTTATTGTCTGCCCTTCCAACCTGTGGAATATAGGCTGCAGCTCAAATGCAGTTCTATAGTGTTCCTGATCATAATCCGAAAGTGACATTGTCAGTTGAAGAGATGGGGGACAGATACATTTTAACTGAAGAAGCTAAAAAAAACAAAAAAAACAATCTTTGACAGTTCTCAGACTTAGTACGTGAAGATAGTGTGTACTGCTAAAGTCCCCATGCCCGTGGAACCACATCAGCCGCGTCAAATCCTGCCCAAGCCTTATAACCTCCCTTCCCCTCTCTGTCTTCCAGTTCTCTTGCCATCTCGGAGGAGAAAAGGAAAAAAAATACTGAACAAAATAAAAAGAACTCTCGGTCAATGCCGTTGACCCAAAAAACCTTGCGATTGAGTCGGTCTGTATGCAGGGAGTACATGACAGCCAGGCTTTTTCTCCATCCGCCACTGGGCACACAGATTCTTCTGCCTCTGATAAAATGGTGTCCTCGCCTACCCACTGTCGTGCCAGGCTGTCCACCTCAAACGCACATTAGAAGCCTGTGTACCGATAAGAAGACTGGATTCAGGAGAGGCAGACAGTGTAGTTGGCATAGAGATCTCAGTGCTGGAGTATTGTACACTCTATCCATAAATTGGATTTACTGTAAGGTGCCTTCAAATATTAGTGATATTGAAGAGCGCAGATAACTTCATACTGTGCATGTGAAGTAATGTATACGACACGTACTGTAAATGTACATATAAAGAAATACATATTACTCTCTGTTTAGTTTCAGCAGTCCCAAACTTGACCGCAGGGCAACATTTCCAGCGTGTCCAGGCTGTCCCTCTTGGCTGATGCTTACTATAAATGTCTGTCTGTCTCTCTCTGTCTCTCCCTCTATTTCTTTCTTGCTCTCGCTCTCTCTCTCTCTCTCAGTTCATTGTGTGCCCCAGCACTCATCCAGAGAGTGTTGACTCAGCTTAATGTTCCTCAGATTTAAATAATGGAGTTTGGTCCCAGAGCTCATAAAAGAAAGAATGTCTCTAAACTAATTTACCTGTTCACTCCTGTCTCAGTGATGCCACGCTCGCCATCTAACATGGTTCTACAGTCTGCACTGTATGCATTTATAAATTAGATACACACACCACCACCACAACCTGGTGAATTCAGACTTCTTCTGGATGGTTGTATGTATGGTATCTACTAGTCTGTCTAAAGATAGATTTGAGAGAGTCGTGCAACCTTGTTGAATGCCTACGGCTGTCTTCTCTTCCAAGCTGTCTGAGTTATGCAATGCTGTAAACTCAAGTGTCATTATTTTGGTGCTTGTTTGTGTGAGTGGGTAGGTGCTGTGAGAGCGTGCACACGCATATACTGTATGCTTGTATGCGAGTGAGCGTTGGTGTTCATATGGGGTACATGATGGTTGTGACAAATGGTAGTATAGTACTACAGTATAGGAAGAATTTCATATTCGCTGAACACAAGCAGTGAGTGTGTTTTCCTGGTCATGTACAATCAAATAAAGTAAAGCTATATACTGTGTATATATATATATATATATATATATATATATATATATATATATATAAAATATATACAGTATATCGGTGCTGTCAAGCAGAAACCTTCTGCATATTTCTCCATATTTCAATTTGTACGCTTTTTTATAAACTTATGCCGTACAAGAGTGTCACACAAAATAAGTGAAAATAGCAGATCTACAAGCTCACAACATGAGCTTGTATTGCTATTTGCTTGCTATTTGCTTGCTTGCTATTTTTACTATTTTAAATAGTTTTTAAAATGATAATAAGAATATGGACATACAAGGTTTCCACCCGACAGCGACGATATATAATTTATATATACACAGACACACACACACACACACACACACACACACACACACACACATTTTAATTAAGAAATGCTTGACTGTAAACACAATAACTAGCAGACACAAACGCAGTCAAAATAACAAGACAAAACATACCCTCCCCACATTCCACCCACCCAGCTCAGTCTGTCCCTACAGTTGGTGGGGGTGAGGGAGGGTGAGAGGAACATGCTATCCCATCCATCTTTTCCCCCTCTGTTTGTTATAAAAATCTATTGCATAACACAGTATGCCGTCTGTCTCACAATCCCTCTCTCTCTCTCTCGTTTCCACACGTAACCGGCACCATTTTTTGACACAATGCCATTGTGAGACAATCACGACTACCGCTCATGTCTGAATATAGCCTAGCCACATACCTTTCTCCGAATTAGTTTTCAGAATCCCTATACTTCTATAAAGAGTACTTCCCTCAGTGTTGGGATGCCAGCATCCCTGTTCAGAATGATTCCGGTTGCATAATACAGTTGCTACCAAGTTATCCATCCGTCTATGCATCTGTCCACACATCCACCCACCCACCCATGCGCATGTGTTTGTTTGTCCATCCATCTGTGTACACATCCATTCATTTGTATCCATCCATCCATCCATCTCTACATCTATCTATCATCCATCCTTCCAGCGAACAGGTGTTTTTTTTTCCACTTCTAGACAGAATTTTACGCCAACAAATTGAGCAGATGAAAGGCCTAGGAGATCCTTAAGAGTGTTCCTTCTAAGTAAGTAGTGACTAGCCAAACATCTTTGGCAGACACACGCAGTACTGAGCAGCAGCAGTGGTGGAAGAAGTACTCTTTTTCTTTTATTATTTATTACATTTTTTTAAAAACTTTTACAAGTATACTCTAAGTCCCGTGAATCTAAATCTACAAAGTTACTTGCAGCTAACCTTTTCAAATAATTGCAGTACAATATTTACCTCTGAGATGTAGTGGAGTAGAAGTGTAAAGTATTGAAAAATGTACGTACTCAGGTAAAGTACAAGCGTCTCAAAACTGTGCTTAAGTAGAGTACTTGAGTAAATGTAATTTCCACCACCGCTAATAGGCATTCACCTGCCAGGAATGGGACTCAACAGCTGCGGCAGAGATTGTTTTGTTGCTTTGAGTTACTGTAGCTAATGGTGTCTGTAGGACTCTGAATGTACTATCACTTGTATTTTGGCACAAGCCATTATAAACTACTAGGCTATCCGCTGGTGGTTGGAGGTTTACGGTTTGATTGTTCTACAGGCACGGACAGCTGCTGACAAGAGTTCTTTCTGAAATTTTGACTGTACCCAACGCGCGCGCGCGCACACACACACACACACACACACACACACACACACACACACACACACACACACACACACACACACACACACACACACACACACACACACACACACACACACACTTGTCATTTCACTCAATGTGTGTGGTAGTATGTTTATTAGTGGACTTTATTAATACATGGCAGATTTTTCACTTAAAGGTGGTGTAAGTGATAGGTTTTAGTCAAAGAAAGCTCTATATTATGATAGTAATAATTACTATATAGTGTCTGTTTAATAACGGGACTCCCTGTCAGGAGAGAGAGTACCTAGTACCTTATCAGCTTATATTTTATAGTGTTCCAGTTCCAATGTGTCTGCTCACTCCTTTGTGTCATCACTTCCAATTCCACTTGTTTATTCAGTTTCTATTAGGGCTGGTGAATTAATATTAGAATATCAAATATTCCTTGAATATGGGGAAAATATGTATATTCGAATATGAAAATTAATATTCGAATATAAAGAAATCTATATATTTTTTTTTATGTTTATTTGACAGGGACAATATCATGTATCAAGTTATAAAAACAAACAAAAGATATATTTTATTGGATCCGAGCACTCGAAACATTGTTTTTTTATATTGTTTCTGTCAAAAGCAAAATTGAAGAAAAAAAAAGAAAAAAAAGAAATTATAATAATAATATTCAAATATATTCAAATAAATCTGCCAATTTTAAAGACCAATATTCGAATATCATTTCTGAGGAAAGTTGACAGCCCTAGTTTCTATTCAAGAGTTCTCTCTCCTGAATGGATAAGATTGGTATCCCGGCCTGAAAATGCATGTGTTACTAAAGAGCTGGAGAGACAGGGAGACCCCTGTTACTGAACAAACACTCTATAGCTATGATTATATATATCAGAAATATAGATATTTAACTTATTTTAGCCAAGAAATATCACTTACTCGACCTTTTTAGATAATGACTTGTTGGTTCACCACAGCCCTACAGCATTCTTGTGTGCGTGCGTGCGTGCGTGCGTGTGTGCGTGCGTGCGTGCGTGCGTACATGTGCATGCACATGCTCAAAGGGTTGGGGAAATCCATTTATTGCATTTGCAGGGCACCCCTCATCATCATCATCACCCCTTCGTATCCAGGAGCTATTGATTTTTACCTCTGTATAAGAGCTGTCAGGGTGTCATTAGTCTCTCTCTCTCTCTCTCTCTCTCTCTCTCTCTCTCTCTCTCTCTCTCTCTCTCTCTCTCTCTCTCTCTCTCTCTCTCTCTCTCTCTCTCTCTCTCTCTCTCTCTCTCTCTCTCTCTCTCTGTGTCTCAGTCTCTCTCTCTTAGCAGATGAAGATTCATCTTTCAGTAATTTCTTTTGGTTTCTATCCTTCCTTTTTTTTTTTTTTTCTATTCTCAACTATATGCTCCTGTTTTTGCCTAAGTTGTTAATGCACTATAATGTTCGCCACAACCACAACCGTAGACTTATTCTCTGGTGCTTCCACAGTGTTCATTAGAAGTAAGGAAGCCAGGGTGTTCCCAAGGTGTTTTCCCCGTGTCATCATGGCGATTACCATCATGCCGTTCTGCGTTCTGCCCGGAACAAAATCCGCTGTGCTCATTTCCATGGCTCTCTCCTAGAATTAGGCGCAGATGGGCTTTCGTGAATTTCAAATCCTCCTCATAAAAAGTGTAGATGTGCTCGTGGCTGTTCCAGTCACGCTTACTCAGAAGCCTACCCTAACGTCTTCATCCAGTGAGCTTCCACACATGTTCCCTCACCACCGTGGTGAGAACGCTTTCAACCTCATCTTCTGTCAGCGTACGTACGGTGTCACTTATACCTCAGTCTGTCTTCCCTCTCACGTGGCTTTATTTGAACATCACCGTGGATCAGACACATCTCAAGATGTGTTGATTAAAATAAAATTAGAGCGACAGATGCGCTCCAACTCCACAGCTTTTAATGGAGCCAGTATTGCTGACCCAGTGCCATCTGTCTTATTTGTTGTGGAACAGAATCCCTGGCAGACTAAACGACAGACGCACTCCTCTGGGAGAGCTCAACTGGATCTTCACAGCTATCACAGACACCATTGCCTGGAACGTGCTGCCCAGAGGTGAGACCGCATGCGCCCACACACACACATGCACACGCATACGCATGCACACACACACACACACACACGCGCACTCACACACACACAGTAGCAAGCATCCACAACGCAAGGTTGACCAGGTAACACCCCACCCACTTTATTTCTTGTCTGTGTCTTTAACTCTTTTGCATGCAATGCACCCACACGCTTACAGACTTCCCTCAGGAATGCTGTATCACAGTGACAATAGCAGTGTTGCTAACACTAACAAGTGTGTAAACCCCCCCCCCCTCCTGAGCTTTGCTGTTGATGAAGCAGACCACATCACAGACGGTCCTCATAATGATGGCATGGTGCAACTAATCCTAATCACACACACAAACAATACAAAATCATATTCATATAGCTATCAGACACTTTAGACACACAGTAGCACTGGAATTCACATACTATGTGACAAGCACAGACACACACACACACACACACACACACACACACACACACACACACACCCCCACACACCCACACACCCACACACCCACACACCCACACACCACACCCACACACCCACACACCACACACCCCCCACACACACACACACACACACACACTTGAATTATTCTCATAACAGCCTGGGAGCCCATTAAAATGAATTGGTGAATGCTCTGAGCCAATGAAATGTCATCATTTGCTTTTACATCCCCAAAGGCTGCTACCCTCTTCTTCTTCTTCTTCTTCTTCTTCTTCCTCTTCTTCTTCTTCTCCTGCTCTTGCTTTTAAGAGCATGTGACTGTTCAGCATGTTCTTTCACCCCCTTCATCATCTGTCTAGGTGCTAATTGAGCACACTTATTTCATAATATATTTTTCCTAATCAATTGGAATGTGTTCACTCCCATCTTCTGTCTCCTATTGGGTGAGAGATTTCTCTGTGTCACTCTTTCTTTCTCTCTTGCAATCTCATGCACAATCTCCCTCTCTAGATTTGTTTCAGAAGTTGTTCCGTCAGGACCTGCTTGTGGCCAGCTTGTTTCGCAATTTCCTATTGGCCGAGAGGATTATGAGGTCTTACAATTGCACGCCGGTCAGCAGTCCGCGCCTGCCTCCTACATACATGCATGCCATGTGGTAAGGCCACTACACACATACATACACACACACACACACACACACGTCCACACTGCACAGGCAAAACAGGGTAGATGGGTTACACACAAGGCATCTAGAATATTAACAGTAATATTCTGTACACCCAGAAATTTTTATTGCGACTCAGTTGCAATGCTTCACATTCCCTTAGACCTCGTTTGTCTCTCCCACACAGTCTCATTATTGGTATTATATAAACACTCGCGATAGAGTGAGGAAAACTCCACATTGCCCATTGACTTCACATAATCCTCCACTGTGTGACAAACGCAACATTATCCATCTCCCTTTAGTCAGTGGCCAAATACATATAATTTTGGGGGTCCTTGACATGAAAAAGTTTGAGCACCACTGATATAGAAACATTCGTTTTTTCAGAAAACTGTTTTGTAGAATCCCCCAGAAGCAAAGATTTGAGTTAAAATGTTAGCTTCAATATATATATATATATTCAAAGATTTGCACAAAATTTCCACGATTTTTTCCAAAACAATAGCCCAAAGAAATCTTAAAATGACACACAGATGCCTTCCCGGTCTGAAAGGGTTAACAGTAATATTCTGTACACCCAGAAATTTTTATTGCGACTCAGTTGCAATGCTTCACATTCCCTTAGACCTCGTTTGTCTCTCCCACACAGTCTCATTATTGGTATTATATAAACACTCGCGATAGAGTGAGGAAAACTCCACATTGCCCATTGACTTCACATAATCCTCCACTGTGTGACAAACGCAACATTATCCATCTCCCTTTAGTTACACAAACAGTTCACCCACTATCTCTTGTACTTTTAACAAATACCTCCCTCTATCTCTCCCACTCATTAGCTGGCTTGTGTTGAAAGATACTCTCTCTCTCTCTCTCTCTCTCTCTCTCTCTCTCTCTCTCTCTCTCTCTCTCTCTCTCTCTCTCTCCCTCTGCCTGTGGAGCTACGTGTTGTTGTATAACTTCCCTGGCACCAGTAAATAAAAGTGATTCTCGCTGCAGGTGTCTATAAGCCGGCAAGAGTCTCACTTTTCTCCTACAGGCTCATTATTTTAGAGTGTAGCTGAATTGGATTGTTTGCCATCAAATGTGCGGAAAGTGCCTTTTGATGCAGCCACTCACACACACGCACACACTTACACACGCATACACACACGCACACACTGGGGTTAGGAGAAAAGGGGAGCACTTCTGGAGACCTAGAAAGATGGAGATGGATGAACAAAGACAGAGAGGACATTAAAAATGTGATGTGGCAGCAAAAGGAGGGCACATTGGATAGATGGATAAAGTTTGAAAAATCAAAAGTGTTTGTGGAGCAGGGGAGGCCACCTGGTACAAACAAGGGATTTGATGATTGATGTTTGTTCCCACACAGAAACTGCCATTGATATTCAAATGGTTTGAAATAGGCAAGAGTTTGAGTGCGTATGCCATTCCCAAGCCAGTCATCAAGCCAGTTGTTTTGGGGAGCTCTTGTTCTGGTTCACTCAACATACTGCGTATGAGCGAGGTTTTACAACAAATGCACTTTTTAAAATCACTTGAAAACAAGGCAGGCACTCACAGACAGCGAGGCATTGAGGCTCATGAGGCACGCCCGAGCGAGCCTCAGGCAGTGTTGCCAGATTCTGTGAGAGAAACAAGCAACCAGGTCTAGGAAAACAAGCCCAAAAGAAGCGACTATGGACCGCATGAGCACTTTAAACATATACATCAGCTATTTGAAAATAGCAGATCTACAAGCTCGCGTCGCGATGCGACGCGTTGTGAGCTTGTAGATCTGCTATTTTCAAATACAATCTTGGGGGAAAATTATAATAAGCAGACCTGGCAACACTGGCCTCAGGGCGAGCGAGTGCCTGCGGAGAGCCGCCAATAGACCATATTCACACGGCGGCCATATTGGAATTTAACATTGAAAGTGCCGCCACCCGGGGTGGCTACTTTCATTGACTTCATAGAAACATGGCCGCCGTGTGAATATGGTCTATGGCATCAACGAGTGCACCATTTGAGTTGGAAAGCCAGTATGCAGTACGTTATCCAATGAACCAAAACGAGCACTCCCTGTGCGCATCACAGCCAATCACAGCAATTGGGGCGGGTTTTGGGGACGTCTGACATGGGAAGGCATACATGCAGCAAGAGCAGGTACTGTAGGAAACCAAGGGCTGCTCTCCCCCTGTGGGCCATTTTGTGTGTGTTCGGGTGTGGTTGTCCATATCTTGTGTGAGTTTTTGTGTGTGTAGTTTGTGGGTTGCACCTGCAACACACTGCTCACAGCAAGGGGGGGGGGCTCTGTCAAGCCATCAGACAATACACACACACATGCACACACACACACACACACACACACACACTTAAAGCCCATACACACTCAAAGGCTTCGTGACGAGCAGCTCTTTTTTGTTGGCAGTCACCATCAAGCTAATGCTGTCAACTCACAGTGCACCAGGCTCCTCTCTGTGAGTGTGTGTCATTTCTCATTAGAAGCCTCTCTCTCCTACCGTTCTTGTACAGATGGAACTTGGGTATCATCTGAAGTTCTTCCACGCCAACAATGATGGCTTTGTTACTTATCTCCAAAGCAACGTTTTTTACCGCAATGGCGCAGCGTTTTCTTTCTTTTTTTGGGGGGGGGAAAAACGTTCAGAACCCAAGATATCATCATTTGAAGATTTGCTGCTCCATTCACTTCTTGTTTAACTTATTACTGAAAAGGGCTGTATCTCGGCTCCTTTTTTTTTACTATGTATTTTTCAATGTTATTATGTTATTTTCAAAAGGCAGACAATTAATGTCAACAAGGTCCAATGATTGACATTTGTGAAACCACACAGTGCAACCCTCAGTGATTAGCACCCATCAGGGGATCGATTATACTGGAGATAAATATTCTGTGACCACTTGAAAAAAGGTATAAGAAAATTGAAAAATTGCTGGCACAGTTCGCAATTATGTTTTTATTTCATTGGCACTGAATGAGTTAAGACTATAATAAAAACATATTTTTACTCACCATTTGAAATCACCATTTCACAATTACGGGCAGAAAAGACAGCCCTTATCATCTTGCCCAGCGTTCGGGTTATGAAAAACCAACAGTTGAGAGGGTTTATTTGACTCACTCATATACTGTAGGTACAAGCAGTGAAATGTTAGTGTGGCATGTTCCACAAGACTGCGTACAACATCAATACTATATACACAATATAATAATAGAGCTAATGCTGGATTGCAAATACATAAAAAGAAGAGAAATAAATACATTATTTAAGGTTAAAAAGAACAGGCAGGACACACATTCTAACCAGTAAAGAAAACCCTTAGTATCAGTGGGGCATGTGTAAAAAAGGGGGGTAATTGAGTCAGATTGTAGAAGGTGTGTCCATACATGAGTGCACTTATTTATAGAAGGCATACCGATACAGGCAGCTGTGATGTTATATGGGAGTGAGTTCCATAGGAGGGGGCACCAACTGAGAAGGCCTTTTCACCAATTGTTTGGCGCTTTATTTTCTAGGACCTGGACCAACATGAAGTTGCCATCACGGGAGGGTATGGGAGGGGGCATGGTGGTGGAGGAGGTCAGAGGGAGCAAGGTTGTTGAGGGCCTTGTGGTGAGCAGTATTTTGAAATCTATTCTGTATTTTACTGGGAATCAGTGAAGGCCATGGAGGACTGGTGTCATGGGGTTTCTGGGGTGGGTTCTGGTGAGTGGGCTGGCAGTGGAAGTTTGTATAGCTCGGTAGTTTGTTGAGGACTTTCGTATTGTGATTAAGGCATGAATGCGTGTCTCTACAGCAGTGTGTGACAGTTGAGTGTGAGTTTGGAATGGTTGATGGTATCAAAGGCAGCACTGAGGTCGAGGAGGATGTTGATGATGGTATGGTTGCACAAGTACAGTAGTGCATGGGTTCCCAAACTTTTCAGCCCGCGACCCCAAAATAATGCGGCCATTGACTCGCAACCCCACCTAACCGTGGAGGTAATTTATGTACATAAACTTGCACGTTCGGTGCACATTTGTAACATATTAAAATGGTAAAATGTACTATTTGTAATCATTTTTAGATTGTAATTCATCATTTTTTTTTTTTTTTTTTTTTTTTTAACACATCCACCGCCAGAGGTTAATCTCATAATGTACTCACCAGTGCCAAGGTGTTTTTGTTGTTTTTTTGTTTTTTTCATGTCGCCATAGATCTTGTTAAAATCCTTAAGATTGAGCCGTGAACGGTCTGTTTACATCCGCGAGATCTCCCTGTATCTCCCAGTGAAGACCGCATGTCAAACGGACTTCCATGACTGTAGTTAGAGCGGATTACGTTAAACAGTGAAATGCGAGGAGAAAAAACTACAGGAAGAGAATTGAGTTTCAGTTTCGTCTGTAGAATGGGAGCGGGCGTGATCGTCGAAACCGGATCCCAAATAATTCTATTTCCTGTCATCAAACCGGAAACGGAAGTGGATCAAAAAAAATCCGAAAGTGCACCCGGACCGCGCATGCGCGAAAAGACCGCAGCCCGTAGGACTACGGGCTCGGCGCTTAACCGTTGGATTTAACGGCCCGTAGAACTACGGGCCCGGCGGTAAAGGTGTTAATGACCCAAAATAATTTCGCGACCCCCACCGTCAGTGTCCCGACCCCAACCTTGGGAACCCCTGCAGTAGTGGACTCAGTAAGCAACCCTGGGTTGCTCCCATGTTAAGGGTGTGTGAGGTCAAGGTGTGGCTGTCCACCCAGCCCACCCAGACGGCGGTTGTCAACAGTTGCCTAACACCGTCGATTTGTGTTATCAATAATGTGACGTCGGGCATGGCCAAATGGGCATTTGTCCAGACACTCACCCACAAGACATTTTATGCTTTATAGAATAGATTAATAGATTCACAATCAATAAAGAACAGGGAAAACTGTTGCGCCCTTCTTTGTCCTTTGGTCAAGGTTGACTGCAGGTGCGGTGGTCTCACAAACATGAAGGAAAACTGGCAGAAAAAGACTCGCTCACTGCATTAAAATGTCCTTAATTTTGATGCAGTGAGCGAGTCTTTTCCTGCCAGTTTTAGATTAATAATCATACATTTATATTATAAGCCATCATTCTAGCAGGTGCCCTCTAGTAATCCCTCTGTCCGTCCATCCACAAATGTCTATATTCTTCTTGTAACCACTTTCTGAACACTGGGTTCTAGTTTCCATAATGTATATATCACACATGGATGTACTGTTTGTTGTTTGTCTATTTTAATATTACTTTCTTTACATCTGCCCAGAATAATCATTTTAGTGTCAGCCAGTGCATAGTGCACCATCAATCTGAACTGGTTATTGATAACGTTCGTTTCATGCTGTCAGACCAGTTGAATCCACAAATTGTACCATCTGAGATGTGCCACGTGTCTGTCATTGCGAACGCGGAAGGAAGCGCGCCTCCGCCCAAGTGGAGCTTACTATGAAACCGTGCTCGGGTTGTGTGTGGCTCTGTCTGTGTGTGGCTCTGTGTGCACTGCCTGTGTGCAGCCGCGCCCCCATGTGACTCACGCTCTCATTGGCTGCTGACAGATGTCAGAGTGGAGCTTACTATGAAACCAACCCGATCCCCCGCCAAACACGGTGAAATAGCACGGATTGACAAATGGCAATTCCGTGCATAGATGACTAGGAACTCCGAAACTCCGTGCATAGGAGAACCATATCCCCCCCCCATTAACTTCAATATGAGGCGGACCCAGTCACGTGACTTTCTCTCTTTGCTCTCCCCATCACGGTGAAATAACACGGATTACAAGTCCGTAAATACACAACATAACAATTTTAAAAAGACAACAAAAAAAGGGCTGCGTTCGCTTCCCGCGTTCGCGCGTCTTACTTGTAATTTCATACATGAGAGTGAATGAGCTAGATCCCACAATACCACTAACCTAGATGGGGGGGAAAGCCTCTTGAGCTCACGAAAGGCATGAGCCTATAACGTCATGCCTAACATTCAGCATCGCATCACATTACATAGGATAGCGTGCAGCGCATAGATTGAAGATCACGACTCAACCATAACCTCAGCTAACTGAGTGGAAGAAACCCCTTGAGCCCCAGAATCCAGTATCCTGCCAGAGAGAGAGAGAGGAGAGAGAAACAGCCGAGTAGAGTAGCAGAATGTACGATGATGCTTGATGTGTGTTATCTAACCCTATGAATTAGATATGATGACCATGAGAGAATGCTGAGGTTTAAGAAAGGATCAAAGACTCACTGCTGCCCTCCCTAAGACCCCGGGGGCGGGAGTGTTAGAGTGTGTGTGTGTGTGTGTGTGTGTGTGGAGATATACATGAGTGAGGGGGAATACGGTAAGTTTGGGAAAGTGTGCATTTGTGCGTTATTTCTTTGCAGGCATGTGGACATTCCTCTTTGTCTTTGACCATGTTAATTTATTCTGTATATTGTACCTAATAATGTTATTTGTGTGTGTTGTCTCTGTCCAGGCAAGCGTGGGACCTGGCAGTGGACATCTGCCTCTCACAACTCCCTACCATCATTGAAGAGGGCACCGCCTTCAGAGTAAGTGTGTGTGTGTGTGTGTGTGTGTGTGTGTGTGTGTGTGTGTGTGTGTGTGTGTGTCATCCCGAAAAACAAGACCTCCTTATCCCCCCCCACACATTGAGTCACTCCAGCAGTAAGATAAAGCACCCTTCTTCAAGTGTGTGCATTCGTGCAGGAACATGAGTGTGTGTGTGTGTGAGAGAGATTGTTTGGTGGGGGGGGGGGGGGGTCCCGTGATGAATGGCTGTTCGTCTCACCTCACCTCTTTCATCTTTTCATTACCCGGGCCCGGAGCGCCTGCCCTATCACTTCCTGTCAGCACTGCGTGTTTTCCAACATTTACCCTGATTCATCATGCGCACACATACACATACACTCAATCGCTGTCCGACCCGTTTGGATGCCACGTCAAAATGTCAACTGTAACGTATGACGTGTCACTCGGTCAGCGGGGTTGATGAAGTGGTCTCTGGTGGTGGCGGCGGTCGCTGGACTGTTTGACCCGAGTTTTGGGCACGTTAAATGTACTGACGCGGCATGGAACCGTGACGATGGAGATACACTGCTGTCTGTGTATTAGAAGCAAGCTTAGATAGGTGGATCTGTTGGCGAATGATATTATGTCTATACAGACATTTGGTGATGGACACCAAGTTGTGTGTGACAGTTCAAAAGAGTAAAAGTCCACACAACAGCAAGTGTTTACTTTAACACATCAAGTGCCAGAGGTTTTTTAAAACAGGTTACAACCAGTGCCAGCGCTTCTTACCGTTTACGCTGATCTGTTCAGAGCTGTAGAAGCCTCCACGAGGACGCGGATGTAAACAAAGGGTGTGTGCGCTCCGGTCGGGGGTCCCGTCTAACGACTGGAACAATAATATTTCTAACGCGATCCGCCATTGCAGAGTGATCGCTCGTCGAAAATGGCTCGTTTTCACCACGGTAAAAAGATATGGAGATAAGGACCTTTTTCTCAAGATCCTATCATTGGAGTGGACGGGAGGTACTTTTTTAGGACTGGATTCATATCCGTACATTACATTTTACAGGGTCCCCGGATCATTCCTAAGTTGCGTTAGAGCGCCCCATGTGAAAAAAGAATAATAATAATAATTTGAACACACGTAGATCTACGGTTATGGCACTCGACGGGTGTATTTGTAAAACCGTAGATCTCCGGTTTTGGCACTCAATGTGTTAAAACACAGAAACAATGACACGGTACAACGTCTCGGCCACAGTTGTCCTTCATCAGGATCCCCCCTGATGAAACACTTAGGAGCAATGCTGTTTGTGCAGACTTTCATTCTTTTGAATTATACAGATTTGCTCATACACATAAAACATGTGTTCCAATGGATCCAATCCAGTTATTATTTAGTCACAAGCTCTTGTCAATACTTGTCATTGGTTAAAATTGTATAAAACCCACTGGACAGACTTAACCACTTTTGCTTAAAGGAGAATTTTGCCCTAGCCGTTTTCCTACCTTGATTTGAGGTTTAGTCATGATGAGAGTGGTCCGGGACCCCCAGATCATAACGAGCGAAGTTCTCCATTCCGGGGACTCCCACAAACCGCAGCTCAGAACGTCCGTCTTTAGATCTTGGCTAAATCCGCTTATTTCCGTCGCTTTTTTTTTTCTTCTTTTTTTTTTCTTCTTTTTTTTTTCTTCTTATATCTGTAGTGTGTGGTCCGATGTCACTGCTATTATGCTATTGCTACATGGGCGCCACCATTACCGTTTACAGATCTGTTTTACTGAAATCACGTTTTAAATCTCATCTTGCGATACTCCCGCCCAGCCACTCTGGAGACCGGAGGGCGGAAGTATCGCGAGACTATATTTAAAACGTCCGTTCTGAGCTGTGGTTTGGGGGGTCCTGGAAATGGAGAACGTCGCTCGTTATGACTCTCTCATCATGACTTAACAACCTCAAATCAAGGTAAGAAAACGCTTAGGGCAAAATGTTCCTTTAAAACAGCGAAAACAGCGGCTATTTTCTCTACTTTTGCACGGTACTGTTGGGCATTACTTTATGGAAAAACACGAGTTGAAATACAGTATGGATAATACAAGGCTACTGCCAAAACGCAACGATGTGCTATAAAGCAGTGTTCACTGTTCAGTAATACTAATGGGGGGGAGGGGACAAGTATGTACTCTTCCTCCTCCGCCTCTCCCAACTTTTATGTTGCTGCCATTTTTTTCCTCTCTCCTCCACCTGGTATGAGGAGGTGAGCATCCTCGCCATGACTCCTGTGAGAGCACTTTCCCCTCCTCTCCCTCTTAAGTTCTTGTGCCATTCATTCAGACTGAAAACACTTAACCCATTCAATCCTGGGAACGCATCTTACAAAACATCTTACAAAACGTCTTTTTTTTTTCAGGTTTTCTGAAAAGCGTATGTTGCTGTGGTGCTCAAACCTTTTCATGTCAAGGACCACCCTCAATTATATGTATTTGGCCACGGACCCCCATCTCAAAATATTTCATTCTAGGGAATGTGTAGTAGATTTGAGTAACAAATGTTCGCTTTAAAAAAATATTTATATTCAAAGATTTTGCACAAATTTTCATGATAAAAAAAAAAAAAGCAGATCTACAAGATCATAGCGCGGCACTGATCTTGTAGATCTGCTTTTTTTTAATAGCCCAAAGTAATGGTTATAGCTGACACGGATGCGTTCCCGGTTTGAATGGGTTAACAGCACTGTAATTGAGCCTCTCAGGATTACTAAGAGAGATTTCTCTTCACTGCCTCCCTCTTCAGCATCTTTCTTTCCACACTTTCCAACCGTTGGCCCTCTCCTTATCTGATTCAGTTTATCTGGAAATAATCATTCTGTAGAGCAGTTATATGCTTTTGTATTGTGACTTGATTTCCCATGATCTCATTCTCTCTTTGTCTTTGTCACACTCTCTGTTTCACTCGTTAAAGGGGCAGCAAGTGATAATGTTTTGTTGATATAAGTGTTAAATAGCTCTATATTCTGAAAGTAATCATTGCTATAGTGTTTATTCGGTAATGGGGGTCCACCAGTCTCTCCTGCTCTTTTAGTAAACAGAAAATGCATTTTCAGGTCAGGATACCAAATTCATCCAGTCAGGAGAGAGAACTGATACAGGATAAACAAGTGAATTTGGAAGTGATGACACAAAGAAATGAGCAGACAAAATTGGAACTGGAACACTATACAATTTAAGCTAACAAAAAATATAAAAGTATATTGGATGAAATTGGCAACCCACATGAACATTTATTTTCCGTTTATTATAGAGCTGGGTAGACCCTTGTTAGGCGCTGTGTCTACTGAGAACACCCTTTTTAGCTGAGGAGCACCGTGGATATCATGTCCATAGAGCTCGCATGCAGCGTTTATTAACACCCACGACGTTCAAACCGATTAACCATTGCTGTGCTTGAATGGTCCTTCTCTATGTTATTAGCACAAATTGCTTAGCTGAGACAATGGCTAACAAGGGCTTCTAGTGGTTGTGAAAACGATTCGGGTCGTGAATTACCGGGCTGTCAGACACAGCCGGGAGGATCAAAAGAGCTTTCTAGCTTGAAGCGCCCAGGGCACCAAAAACGCTGGGCGTCGGTAGCGCTGAGGCACGATGCTCGGGTGCAGAGAAGAGGAGCGCACCAGTGCGTCTTTAGAAATGCATGGCTGACTGGCACTGCCAGCTCAAGAGGCGTTCTCAGCAAACATTCCATGGCAATAATTAACATTAGAAAATTGAGCTTTGTTTGAATCCAAAAATATCAATGACACTCCTTTTAACACAATCTGAAGCTGTGATGTGTGTGAGCCTATGTGTAGTCGTGTTAAGCTCAATTTGCATTACAGGCAAATTGATTTAGCCAATCAACTGCTAAGCAGGTTGATACTTTCCTCTGCACATCCATCAACCTTCTATTTATCCGTGCTGTCATTTCCACTCCAATAGTAACACACACTCTGTAGGTCATCCTCAGAGAAGCCCTCCATTAACCTTAATTTAATCCGGGAACGCATCTCTGTCATTTTAGATTTCTTTGGCTATTCAAAAATAGCAGATCTACAAGCTCATAGCTCGGCCCTCGAGCACAGAGTGCTGCGCTAGGAGCTTGTAGATCTGCTATTTTTGAAAAATCTTGAAAATGTGTGCAATTTTTCAAAAATGGCTAATATTTTTGAATAGCCAAAGAAATCTTAAAATGATAAGAGATGCGTTCCCGGATTGAATGGGTTAACGTCTCCAGTCTCCATCCTCCATACATCTGGCTAGCTCTCCCGTACTTATCAGGCCCCGTCTTTCTTTAGCATGTCCACATATCTAGGTGTTGGACGCCCTCGTGATCGATGCCTGGGTGTAGGCTCACATACAGTAGCACAGGTTTGTGACAGTGACGCCTGGCTGCTAACAGTATCTTCTCACTCACTCTTGATAGCCCCCCCCCCATACAGATGCTTGTTGGTAAGGTGCTCGTTTTAGTTGCTGTTTTGGTCTGCACCTATCCTATGGTGTAGCACCTATCCAGGGACTTCTGTAGGTTTTATATGGTATTTAGTTAGTTGTCTTAAATTATCTTTGACTGGCAGTGGCATCTGTTATGCAATTAGACTGGGATCAATTCCCTTTGCAGGTTGCTAATCTGATCTGATCTGAGTCTAGAGCAGATACCTAAACGGTATGTGCAATCTGTGCATGTATGTGTGAATACAATTCAATAATTAAATTATAATCATATAGTATGCAGGCTCTAGAGCGGATCAGACTGGTTTGTTTGGAACAGAAACGCAAGGTGATATGGAATAATATGCAATACTTTTTTCAAGTTGGAGCCATTACTTTTTTGATTCTAGAAGACATGTTCAGTGGGCGAGTAGTTAGCCTACAGCCAAAGAACTTTGCTACTATTGTAGGGGTGATAATACGTTTGTTTCCAGTCCAATATTCCTTTATTTTGCCTCCAGCTAACGCGATGGCGTAATGAATGACGGAGGTACAAAAAGGGTCTATTTGAGAACAGACTCTACCATCTCAGAGAAGGGGCTGGCTTGATATGCCAGGGGAGTTTGGACGTCCAAACACTGGCCATGTCATTCAGAGCAATCCCCACGCAGCATGATCAAAACAATACATTATTTAGACTCTGCCAGTTTTTCAGGAGGCCCATCATAACAGATCCGCTCCTGATGACATCATGGCGTTTTTGGCACCAGCTCATTTTATTCATGAATACAATGGTTGTGTGACTTATTGAAAAGGAATATTTCATTGATTTTGTGTGTGTGTGTGTGTGTGTGTGTGTGTGTGTGTGTGTGTGTGTGTGTGTGTGTGTGTGTGTGTGTGTGTGTGTGTGTGTGTGTGTGTGTGTGTGTGTGTGTGTGTGTGTGTGTGTGTGTGTGTGCGTGCGTGTGTTCTGCCCACAGCATAGCCCTTTCTTTGCAGAACAGCTGACAGCATTCCAGGTGTGGCTGACCATGGGTGTGGAAAACAGGAATCCACCAGAGCAGCTCCCCATTGTCCTACAGGTACACACACACTTAACCCATTAAGACCTGTGTCCTCATGTTGCTATACTGTATATATAGCTAAATTCTAAAATGACACGAATGCTTTCCCGTTTTTAATGGGATAAATGACAAATACTGTATCAACACTGTTAGACTACAGACATACAGTAACCAAGGACTGTGATATGTGCCTCTTAGGGCTGATATTCAGTCAGCATGTCCAAGAAAACTTCCAAGAAAACTTTTTGGACCTGTTTCCTTCTCTCTTGATCCTGATTTACACCAGTGTTGTAGATATTGGGAAAATAGATCAGGTGTAGTGTTTGTACTGGAGTTTGTAAAACCTCTCAAGGACCAGAGATGGCTTTCACCGAGGACGGTCGCACCTTTTCACCGCTCCTGATTTCCACACCGCGCTCTATTCTTCAACGGCGAAAACAACACCTACGCCTCAAAAGGATCATCACTACCAGCAACAACCTGGTGCTGTTCTACGCTGCTATATTGCAAGGATTAATATTTATCGAATCCCACAATGTGCAGCTTCAACGGAGAGCGTGTGCAAACGGAGATTTACCGCAAGACGCGGCGACGTTACTTTTTAAAGTTTTCGGCGCGAGTAAATCGGTACAAACACGGAGAAGGACACCAAACCAGCTGGACGGCCTTACAGTAAGAAAGATTATTTGGTTGAGTCTAATGTTGTCGGGAAATGTACATTCTAATCCCGGCCCACCGACCGTGAAGAGCACCACGGAGACTCCCTATGATCACCACTACAATGTAAGCAACATCACAGCTGATTTCAAACGCGACGGAAGCGCCCGACAAGGTCCGGACCACAACATGCAGACAAATAACTTTGTTTGGCAACGGCCCACCTCACCTGATAAGAAAGAACCCCAGCAAAGAGCTGGAGAAACAAGGATGGATTATTTGTCCCGGTTAACGTCTGTGCTGGCTCCAAATCCTGCATTCTCAAGCAGACCACCGCCTGAAGGAATGTGGGTGACGAGACAAGGGCTTCCCCAACAGCAGCGTCATCAAGAGGATTTCCTCCTGCGACACACGGGCCCAAGACAACCACAGGGTTTCTCTCAGAGGGAAACACAGGAAAACAGTGTTTTTCCCCCTGTTTCTGCCATCTCCTGGCACCACCGCTTAACGTCGACGCGGGACAACAGCTTCACCCCTCCCCCACCCCCACCCCCCCCTCCTCCTCCACCACCACCACCACCAGTGGATACCAGGACAACCGCATAGTATCCCACCAAGAGGAATGCTGGGAAACGGAGTTCCTTTCCCTGTTTTCCAAGCGGTCACTGGTCATCTACATGGTTTTCCATTGTGGGATCGGCGTGGAAACTTCTGCCTCACCCCTCCCCCACCCCCCTCCCCCACTGCCCTGCTGCAATCACAAAGCCCCCACCCCCCTCCCCCGATCATACCCCCCCTCCCCCCCTCCCCCCACCCCATCCCCCACAGCAGGACAGAGGAAGGTCTGGCAGTCCCCCCTGCAGAGACCACGAAACCAGCTGATCAGGTTTTAACCCAAACCCCCCTACCCCCCCGCCCATCAGCGACCCCCCCCACCGACCTCCCAGAGCCTGTAAGGGACAATGGTTACTACTCAACTGAAGACATGGATGGCCTTTTTTCTACTAGAGGTACTCACATTGTTCACTTGAATGTTAACAGTCTTAAAAACCCTGAAAAAATGTCTGAACTGAGATCCATGTTTGGAAGTGGCAAGGTAGACATTATTTCATTCTCAGAAACTAAGTTGGATAATTCCATCAAAGACTTTGAGATTGAAATAAAGGGCTACAATGTCATCAGAAAAGACAGAAATCTCTCTGGGGGTGGGGTTTGCATCTATGTGAGATCAGACATTATTTACGATGTGATCCCAGATATGGATAACAACCCCACTGAATCGGTCTGGGTCAAAATTTTATACCCACATGCAAAACCACTGATAATTGGCGCCATCTACAGACCCCCAGATCAAAATGCTTTTTATGACTTGATTGAGGATCATGTGGCGGGTTTAGGAAACTCTGAGACGGTTTTAATTGGTGACTTTAACACCTGTGTTCTGAAGAAAGACTCAGCTACCTTTAAGTCCCTCAGAAAGTTCTGTGACCTGCACAGCTTTACCCAGCTGATAAAGCATTTTACAAGGGTAGGCATTGCTTCTCAATCAATCATAGACCTAGTGTTGACAACGGACCAATCCAGAATTTCCAAGAGTGGAGTGATTGAGTGTAGCTTAAGTGATCACAATATCATTTTCTGCACACGGAAGATTCACGGACCTGGAGCTTATTGTCACAGGACAATCAGCTGCAGGTCTATGAAACACTACTCAAGTGATCTTCTAACAACAGCTCTTGGAAAAATGGACTGGTCCCATGTCCTAAATTGCACCTCTGTGGAGGAGTCCTGGTCCTGTTTCAAAAAAGCTTTTTTGTGTGTACTTGATAACATCGCACCCACAAAGGTGGTGAGGGTCAAAGCTAGCACAGAACCTTGGATGAAGGGTGACATTTTGAATGCCATCAAACTCAGGAACAAAAGCTACTCCGAGCTCAGGAAAAACAAAAGTGAGCAGCTACTTGAAAAGTGCAGAAATCTACGAAATGTAGTTACTAAATTGATCAGAAATGCCAAAAAGAATTTCTTAAATGAGAACATAGAGGCAAACAAAAGCCACCCACAAAAACTGTGGGAGGCACTAAAACAATTAGGCTGCAACGGAAAGATTCAGACTAAATCTACAAACATTTGCATTATTTCAAGTGGCTCGCTCACTACCGACAAGCAATTGGTAGCGGACTGTTTTAACAGTTTCTTCACCACAGTTGCAACCCAGTTGGTAAGCAAACTCCCTCAGCATTCAGGTCTGTATGGCCCCGACCACATTCAAGCTCACTATGAGAAACTAGGGGCTAAAAAAGATTCCTTCTTTTTCAAACCTGTATTGACTGTTGATGTGCAAAACAAACTCCTCGCCCTACAGCCAAACAAGGCCACCGGCCTTGACAACATCCCCACCAGATTCCTCAGAGACGCAGCGGTCTCCATTGCTCCCATAGTAGCCCACATTACAAACTTATCCATCAGTCAGTGTCACGTCCCACAAGAATTCAAGTTGGCAAGAGTAATCCCTCTATTTAAAAAAGGAAGCAAACTAGATCCTGGCAACTATAGGCCTGTTTCCATCCTTTGTTCCATCTCAAAGGTTATAGAGCGATCAATCCAAGAACAAATCAACAGCTACCTCAGCGAGCGTAAACTGTTGTTTGAATTCCAATCAGGCTTCAGAACATCCCACTCCACTGACACATGCCTACTATATTTGACCGACTACATCAAACGTGAGGTAGACTCGGGCAAATACTGTGGCATGGTCATGCTGGACCTCCAAAAGGCGTTTGACACTGTAAACCACGCAATTCTACTTGATAAGCTGAGGGCGATTGGTTTTGATTGCACATCACTAAATTGGATGAGATCTTACTTGGAGGGTAGAGAACAAGTGGTTGACATCAACGGAACCATGTCCTCATCCCTCCCGGTGAGCTGCGGGGTTCCTCAAGGCAGCATTCTAGGGCCGTTACTGTTCCTTCTATACATTAACGACATGAATGCTGCCTGTAACTGCAAACTGTTCCTGTTCGCTGATGACTCGGCACTCCTGATCTCGGGTGAGGACAAGTTGCAAGTTGAGGAAGCTCTCAGCTCTGAACTCTCAAAAATCCGTACCTGGCTTACCGATAACAAACTGTCTCTACACCTTGGGAAAACTGAATCCATCCTATTTGGGACCAAACATTCCCTCAGTAAAATGAAGGTAAATGACTTCAAGGTCAAAGTCGATGACACAATCATCACTAGCAAAGAAGAGATTACCTATTTGGGATGTATTCTGGACAAATACCTGTCAGGTGAAAGCATGGCAACAAAGGTGGTCAAAGGAGTAAACCAGAGAACCAGATTTATGGGCAGAGTTTCCTCTTTTGTCAACCCTCAGGCCCTCAGGACCCTCTCAGGGGCCCTGATTCAGCCCCTTTTTGACTATGCTAGCTCCTCTTGGTACTCCAACACCTCAGTGTCACTGCAGACTAAGCTTCAAACCTCCCAAAACAAACTGATCCGACTACTTCTCGGACTGGGGCCCATGACCCACCTCTCTCCCATTCACTTTGCCAGCCTAGGCTGGCTCAGGGTGGAAGACAGGGTTAAACAACTAAAAATGGGTCTGGTATTCAAAATTGTAAATGCAGATTTGCCCGATATGCCCCCTATACCCGCATATCTGTATAAATACCTCGAAAAAGTTAGTGACACCCACAGCCACGAAACTAGAGGGAGCGTAAACAACAATCTGGTACCACCCACCCATAAAACAAACATGGGCAAATTCTCCTTCTATAGCACAGCCACCAAGGAATGGAATAGTCTAACCCCATCCCTCAAAAAATGCAGTTCGCTGGGCTCATTCAAAACTGCCCTAAAAACCCATCTTTCTGGAGGCCGAAAGAGGAGCTAGTACCAGTTTCCCTGTAGACAGACGACCCCCCCCCCCTCCTCTTTTTGTACATATTTTGTATTTCCTCATGCTTTTTTTGTATATAATTTTTTATTTTTCCATGCTTCCCCCCCCCCTTTCTTTTTGTACATATATTTTTAAATGCTTTTTTTGTACATAGTGGTACTTTTTCTGTATTATCTGTATTTTCATGTTGATTTTTGAACTGTTTGGTTGCTACTATATATGTCTATGAAATTAACTCAAGGACCCCAACGGAAACAAGTCCGCAAGGACTTTTTTGGCCGGACCTTTTAGACAAAAGCATTATAAATGTAACTGTGTTGTTTTACATTCTTTTGCCTAATAAAAATTTCAATCAATCAATCAATCTCAAGCAACAACATGTGCAACATATTCTATGTGGTACTATGGATCAGGGTGCATTGTGGTTAATGCTTCTCAGGGTACCATAAAGCCAGGGCCATGTATTATGTATTGTTGTTACCCTTTGTCATTTGTCATTCATTTGTCTAATGTTATTTTTCAATATATATCATTAGACAAATATGAGCAATTCAAACACATAACCCAGGCAACAAGCAACACAGTAGCAGCTGCCAAATGCAGGGAGGACTGCTGGCAAAAAATCTGACACTGGATGTCTAAAGTAAGACGCTTATAATATCCCTGTCCCAATCATTAGGGCAAAAGTAGATCTGCCTATAATTGCATTTATGTATTCCATTAAATTATTGTCTTGCTTACTGTCATCTTTCAGCTGCAACCCCAGCAGTGTAAAACAGAGTTGGGAGCAAAACATAATACTATATAAAGTCATAAATCAAAGGAGTAAGGAGACTTACTTTCATATCTTATAAGTAAACAAAGACAAGGTTTCAGTGCTTAAATCAGTCTGCAGGATGATATGGGTGTACAAAACACAATAAATGGCTTCATGCTGTGTATATGAAATGGCTTTCATTGGCTGCAAGCATATTGCTTGCAGCCAATGAAAGCCATGACTCAAGCAGCTGACACAGATAACTCACTCTCTCCGACAAGAATCTATATCTCTCATATAAAAAATTGTCATGGAAAGCCAAAGGGTTTTCCTGTTAATGAACACTCTTTCCCTCCTAAGAGATCCTCTCACGGGATGTACTATGAATGGTGATGGCATTTTCTAAGAGAATTGGGGTTTGATCAGTAGGCAGTACTTTTGTACGTGTTGATCACAAACATAACCTGCTCCCGAGCAGGTTAGGTGTACAACATAAGTTACCAGGGTGATGTACCTTTAGTAAGAAGTGAACCACCATCATGTCTGTGAAACCCCAGGGTTAAGCCTGAAGTTACCTCACTAACAGCAAATCCTGCTTCGCAGTGCAGGCCTCAAGTTGTACTTGGTTGGTAACACCTGTATTCTGGCTTTGACAGCAAAGCATTGATATGTGTCACAGAATAATCTTCTCTGCAACCTCAGTCCAGTCTTGTGTTTTGTTTTCTTCGTATCTTGTGTGTTGTAAAGTGTGTTACAGTTTATTTATTATGGCAGAGTGTCTTCAACTGTCACTCTGAGGTCTGTGACCCGATGTATCGGAAACCACTGGTTTAGATTAGGAGTTTTATCTCTTCCACTTCAGTTCAGTCGTACAGATAATTGAGAGAACACACACACACACACACACACACACACACACACACACACACACACACACACACACACACAGACAGAGCACCACCACTACTACCAAGTACACTTACAAGCCGGCCAGTGCAATTTACCGCACTTCCAACATCTTACATGCGTACAACCCAGGGGTTGGGTTAGAACAATTAACACATTGGGTGCCAGAGGTTTATTAAAATATTATACGTTGAGTGCCTGCATTTCTTCCATCCACTTGCGTTATAAGTTTCGTGCTGTGAGAAGCCCCGACGAGGAAGTGCATGTAAACAAAGCGTGCGTGCGAGACGGCGGAGGGTCCCGACTAACGCCTGGAACAATAATATTTCCAACGCGACCCTCCATTGCAGCGTGATCGCCGATCGAAAACGGCTCGTTTCCACCACATTAAAAAGAAATGGAGATATTAAGCTTTTAGTCAAGGAGATAACATTGAAAACGCCGACCGGAAGGATTTTTGACATGGAGCCAGATCCAGCTTCTTCTTCTCAGAAACTCCTTGGGTGATGTCAAAGTTTCGTTTTAGCGCCCCACGTGGCCCACATGTATAAAAATAGAATTGGGTCAAAAACGGTCCGGACCGTTTTCGGCACTTCTCGTTTGGACCCTCAAAAACGGTCCGGACCGTTTTTGGCATTCAATGTGTTAAGCAAAAGCCACATTTTAGTTTGTAATGCCATGAATATTTACTTTGACCGAGCTCTACTCTGTTTTGCTGAGATGAGAGGTCATGCTGCTCCTTGTGCACTGCGTGAATCCCTGGAATGGAATTCATCTTCAGTAAATGAAACACACAGTTGCAGTCTTTTCCCCTGCAGAGAAAGAAAAAAAAGAGCAATTGGGGGATTTTATTTTCCTTGTGATGACCTCAATTTGTTTGGAGCAGCCTAATTGGGCCAAAGTCTTGTCTTTTCCAAGCCCTCAGAGTGTATGTCAGCTCTGAAGAAATAGCGTTGGGAGTTGTTCCCCTGTACTGCCCCACAGTGTCGTACACTGGGTTATATTATATCACAGTGTAGTGGCGGTGTGTTGAATGGTAATTTCCGGCTGAGTCAGCAGAGCTTCGAGCCGCAGCCCTTCCATCCAGCAGCTCTGCCGGGACCCGTAAAAGGCAAATAAAAAGCAGCAGTGGAAGACTGATAGAAGAGCACTGGAAGGGTTGAGGGGGTCCACTGTGTGTGTGTGTGTGTGTGTGTGTGTGTGTGTGTGTGTGTGTGTGTGTGTGTGTGTGTGTGTGTGTGTGTGTGTGTGTGTGTGTGTGTGTGTGTGTGTGTGTGTGTGTGTGTGTGTGTGTGTGTGTGTGTGTGTGTGTGTGTGTGTGTGTGTGCGTGCACGCACACGCGTCACAGGTCACTCGTACAACTATGGAAAAGTGTATGCACAGAACATGGTTTTGCAAGATAACTGGATCTCTGCTCGTTTTTCTAAAGTGCTGTTGAAGATTACAAAAGATTATGACTGCACTCTGTAGGAGCAAAGATAATCAAAGGCTGATACGCATCCGCTGATGTGACGTACATGCACATACTGTGTTGTGGATAAACATAAGCACGCAGTTGCATAATGAGTAACACAAGAGTTCTGCACATTTAAACAAGTTTCTTGTTGTCCTATCTTAAATCGACAGTCGGAAGAGAGATTAACTACCTCCAAAAAAGGAGAGAGCAAATATAATCCACCAGTAAGGAGCTTTAGTCAAAATGAGCGAGAGGAGGAAAGATAAAGCAATGTGTTACCCTGATAACGACTCTTCCATCCATAAAAGATTAACAGGATTTTATGATGGGGGGGATTACCTCCGTGGGTGTGATATTACTGTAAGGTCAAAGAGCAGAGCTGTATTCATTAGCAACACGCATTATAATTCTATTTGTCCATGACGCACTATAATTATGCACTTACAAAGTACATAGTCATTTAATGATGTGATGCCATTATTCTTACCACGTGCATGTGCAAAATGCCGATAGGAAATGAAAAGAGTGTTCATCAAAGTAATGTGCAGTAATGTTCACTCCCTGAATGCCTTTTCATACAGTTCTACAACAAACATGTATGTACGTACGTACGTGCACAAACACACATGCGATTGACAGTATCTGGATAATATATGTACACCTATCAACAGTGAATATGAATATAATGAGTATATGTACAGTCTATCAACAATGTATATACAGTATGACTGAATATATACAGTACCCCTGAAGAAGGCTGCCCTGCTGCCGAAAAGTTATTTTTTTTCTCTCTCGGTCATAAATAATTGTGAAGCTACGAGTGTGCGACAAGACAACTCTAATAATATTTTTATTGCTTACTTTCGTTGGCCAGCGCCTCAATACTTTGAATCTCTGTGAACTTTGGATATAGTTATCCTTAACAGGCAGAATAACAAGTAAGTTTTGTGGTATTAACTATTTTTACCATTGGGCTCTTCATAGCAGTTATGACTTTACTCATTAATAGCTCAGTCATCATCTTAGAACTCTCACACAAACATACACTCATGTGTCAACTCATACACACACATGCACGTACATACACACATTCCCACGTTCTTCCCTAGGGGGCTGGAGATAACCCTGGCAAATGGACTTTCCCCGGTTTCTAACCGAGCACGTGGCGATGCTCGCTTGGTTTTGGTCACAGAATGTGCTAATAACATTACTGTTGATGGAAATAGATATGAGTGTGGGTGTGAAAGTGTATATTCATCCCGGTGTTTGTGTAGGCAGGCATTAAGGAATCCGCTCCCCTCCATATGGTTGTTCCGCACAAAACACAGTATGGGACTGTTCATCAAGGGGATACACCAATGTCCGGCTGGCACGTAGTTAAAGTAGCATCTGCCTGTACCGAGGGATTACACAGGCACACGCCCCCGCACACACAAACACACACAACAAACAAACCCTTAAAGTGCACTTTATCACAAAGCTGCTTTGTATTAACTGTATTTAATATCACGTGTGCTTTTCATGAACACACACACACGCACATGGCAGCAATTGCAGGTATTGTCTGGCAACAATTCATATTGGTTTGAAATCAACAAACGATGGCATCCAAGATGCAGCAGTTATAAAAGCAAGCCACACACACACACACACACACACACACACACACACACACACACACACACACACACACACACACACACACACACACACACACAGAGTAAACAAGCGCATCCTTACTGGTGCCAATATCTTTCAGGAGTGGTGGGAGAGCCACCTGTCTCATGCTACCTCTCCTTCCTTCTTTTCCCCCGCACCCCCCCCCCCCTTCTCAGTCCTCTTCTCCCTCTGCCTGAACTCACTCACCTTGGATATAGCCAAATACTTTGAGCAGCTGATTTTGGCCCACATTACATGCAACATCCCTGCCACTGTGGACCTGGAAAGAGCAGACACGACGGGATGCTCTTCTTAGATCTCAGTTCACCCACGCAGCCCTCACACCTACGTCGCACAGCCTATCCGACCAATATGCCCATGTATGGGCGGCAGTGGCTCAGGAGGCCGCTTGGGAAACGGAAGGTTCCCAGTTCGATCCCTGGCTCCCCCAGAGTTACTGTCGGAAGTGTCCTTGAGCAAGACACTGAACCCCTAATTGCTCCCGATGAGCAGGTTGGTGCCTTGCATGGTTTCCTCCGCCATCGGTGTATGAGTGTGTGTGTGTGAATGATCATTGTAAAGCGCCTTGGATAAAGGCGCTATATAAATGCACCATTTACCATTTACCATTTTATATGGAGGTCTCTGTATCTGTCAGTCCTTGTCACTTTCATGCCCATACATGGAGATCGCTGATGGCATTTGTATATGCCCATATATGGGCATGCATGCCCCTTTTGTTGCCCATATACAGAGCTGACTGATGTGTTTGTGCCTGATGCCATGATGACACATTGAGGTTAGACAACACACTCCATATTTGGGCGTAGCTGCATTGGGACCTCCTTGTATAGTTATGGCTGCGTCATAGTGACATGTGCGTGACAACTTGGTCGGCCCGCCGGCCCGCCAGTCCTCCCTTAAGCAATTTTTTTTGACAAGCTAAGATGACTATCTCTCCATCCATGCAACTACTTCAAGTTCGCATACAATACGACATCAGTCATAGACCTTTCCAGGTTTCTCTAACAACGATGAGTTAGCAGACAGGGATGAGCAGGGTTGCCAGATCTGCTTATTATAATTTCCCCGCAAGAATTTATTTGAAAATAGCAGATCTACAAGCTCACAACGCGTCGTGATGCGACGCGTTGTGAGCTTGTAGATCGGCTATTTTCAAATAGCTGATGTATATGTTAAAGTGCTCATGTGGCCCATAGTCGCTTCTTTTGGGCTGGTTTTCCTAGACCTGGTTGCTTGTTTCTCTCACAGAATCTGGCAACACTGGGGATGAGTTGCAAAACCTGACAACCTGGTGTTCTGCCAACCATCTCATAACAAAGACATTTTTGTATTATTGTTTTAAATTCAGTGAGTGCCATTGCAATTTCATTTTGTTGTTGTCTTACACAGCAGTACAATGACAATAAAGATTTCTTATCTTATATCTTCGCACCACAGTTCTTACTCCCCCTCCTTGTGTCCTGTGTTAATCTGGGTTCCATTGACACCTCTCCCATGCACTCTTTCAGGTCCTCCTCAGTCAGGTGCATCGGCTGCGGGCCTTGGATCTATTGGGTCGGTTCCTGGACCTGGGGCCCTGGGCTGTCAGTCTGGTTGGTTCACACACAGTACACGTACACTATGTGCATTTGAAGGGTTTAGTACACATTGTACATCTAGCCATATTTTGAGATAATAGTTGTTAGCCTATTGTTCCATATTAAAAACACAAAAAAAACATATTATGATGTGAACATCTCAAGATAGTTAATTATGACAGTGGAATCTCTTAATCTTTTATGCCAACATTTTAGTAGCACTGCTTTATTTTGTTGCGTTGCAAATTTGGAAACTTTGTGCTTGTACTTATATTTTAGTGAAAACGCATGAATACCTTCATTATTCACTTTTGATTTCCTTTGTTATTTTAATCATATGGGATTATAGTGTTGGTCACTTTGTACTTAATTCTAGTAGCAAATGTCTTTTAATCTACTATTTAACACAGCGTTCTATGGTGACAAATGTTTTGTGGCATATACTGTAGCCACAAACATGAATTCATACCCAGTAAAGAGGCATAATGTGCAACTCCAGGCTCAAAGTCGGCAATGGTCATTTTCAATCTCCCTCCCAGCTTGTGCTCCTAAATTGCTTTTGTGTGCTCATGCATTTTTCATTCCATTTGGTGGGGGATTCCAGCCACCAGGTATGGAACCTGATAGTTCTGTGGACAGCCAAGTGGTTAATGAATACTCTTGTTGTGTGTGTTTTCCTGTGTAGGCCCTGTCCGTAGGGATCTTCCCCTATGTGTTGAAGCTGCTCCAGAGCTCGGCCAGAGAACTACGGCCGCTGTTGGTCTTTATCTGGGCTAAGATCCTGGCTGTCGACAGCGTAAGTTCTACATATGCTCATGCATGCATGTGCAAGCTCATACTCCTTTAACCCATTAAGGCCTGAGGTTCCGATTCTACAAAATGTCTTCTAAATACTAACAGTTTTTTGAAAAAAACTATGTTTTTATGTCAGTGGTTTTCAAACTTTAATGTCAAGGACCCCAAAATTATATGTATTTGGCCGCGGACCCCCATCTCAAAATATTTTGTTCCAGGGACCCCCAGAAGCAAAGATTTGAGTTACAAATGTTTGCTTTGAAAATATATTTGCACAAATGTTCACGATTTTTCAAAAATAGCAGATCTACAAGCTCGTATGAGCTTGTATATCTGCTATTTTTGAATAGCCAAAGTGCTTTTTTGCTCAAATCTAAAAATGACACAGATGCGTTCCAGGTCTTAATGGGTTAACGTTATTTGATAATGAACGTTTGAAACAAGTGATCGGCAATTCGGTTTGAAAGTTACTTGGTATGAAGTCATGTCAGTATCGTTGGGGTATAATTAGCTATGCGTATATACTGAGCCCTTTGTAATGAGACACACCAGTATTTATTGATTGACTGAAAAGAAAGCTGTGTGTGTGCACGCATGAGTGTGCATGTGTGTCCGGTTGTGCATGTTTACGTACTGTGCATTTCTTCATCCTTCAACGACTGAGGCTGAAACTTTCTCAATGGAAGAAGTCAGAGTTGTCTCATCAGTATTCAGTATTCATCCAGTGTTTTGGTAGAGCAGCCATGGAGGAATATAGAAATACTCCCAGCGGAAGGAATGACGGAGACGCTGTGTGAATGACAAGTGACCTTGAGCTATTCACCAAAACATCTGTGTAAAAAGTGAACTCTCCCATATCACTCTCTACCTCTCCCTCTCTTTATTTCATCTCTCTCTTTCTACAGTCATGCCAAGCTGACTTGGTGAAGGACAATGGCCACAAGTACTTCCTCTCTGTGTTGGCTGACAACTACATGCCAGTGAGTATTTGCAATTTGTTTTATAATACATTTATTCCTTCACTGACATTTGTAACATGATCAGTGTTCGCAGAGAAAGTAATTCCTTAAATAAATAATAACTGCACACAATCAGCGTCCATAAGGATACATATTGGTGACAAAAAGGAGGAAGGAAAAAGAGACAATTAAATCACGGAAACAGACGTCCCACCTTTAAAAAACACCCCATCCCAACCAGCAACCTCCCAGGTGGTCTTTCTAAAAGGGGTTTTAATGTTCACAGAGACCGAATTCCACATGTACTGTTCATGGGCTGTCGATAGCTCCAAGTACACAATATCTAGATATGTTAGCATCCACACTGGAAACGGGAGGGGGTGGGGTGTGTTCCAGTACATAGCAATCCATTTTCTCAATGCCGTAAGTTTGGCTAGTACCACTCGTTTTTGGTCAGTGTCAGGCCCCGGTTGGATAGATCATTTTAAATGAGTGAATGTAATAACTGTAATCTCAAACATCTTCGGAGAGGTTAGAGGCAACCATCTCCCAGAGTCTGGTTACTCGAGAGCATATCCAGAATATGTAAATATACAGCCTTCATAGAACACAGAGTGCAGCTAGGGTTAGCAATCACTGATAGATCTACCTGAGTGTCAAATACACTATGTGTAAAATAATAATGTATTTGCTAGTGATCAAGAATTCTTAAGGCCAGTAGTAAGCTTGTCCCGGTCCGGAATATCGGCTCTCCATAAACCATCTAATGCCAGAAATCCTTTATGCATACTGCGAGATAAACCAGGAAAGTTAGGAAACCAAGCCACTTGTGGCTCTAGTACTGTGCATCCTTATATGAAACGGATGTGTTGCAAGAGGATTTTGCCATGGGGAAAAAACTAGCCTAACGTGCCAATCTTAATTGTAAAAAAAGAAGAAAAACATGGTAAATCCAGTTAATTACTTAAGTCTTGAAAGGAACACAAACACTCTGCTCCATAATTATCCGCCAATGTATGAACACCTTTCTCTCTCCAGTGAGAGAATTGAATTGGATGGCCACCAATCATCAGTCTGGTGTTATTAAATATTGGAGAGCATAGTTCCTGGCAAAGGAATAGCCACACAGTTTCTCTGCCACCCTCCATACATCACATAGATCATTTGAGAAACAATGGAGGCAGAATCACGACAACATTGAGCAATGGGTAGGTTAGAATACAGATGATCTTGAAGGGAGCAAGGATGCACTACTAAAGTTTACTCCAGAGCCTGCCATGACACTGATACCTCAGACTGAGGCCAGGTCAGTAAGGGTCTAAGCATAAAGGCCCAATAATAAAGCTTAACTTTGGAAGAGACAAACCACCAGCCTTTCTTTCCCGCTGCGTTGCAGAGAGCTTGATGCGCGGTCGCTTACTTCGCCTGCTATTTTTTTAATATATTCCAGTAGTTGTTGAGTGTAGAATATTTAATAGAAATGTATGTAACAAATAACATCCATGCCCCCAGTTTAGGGGTATGTGCCACCATTTTATATTTGGAGTACATACAGTACAGCACATTAATTTTGAATTCCCACTGTGTGTATTTGTCTATTTTAGGCTGAGCATCGCACCATGGCTGTCTTCATATTGGCTGTTATTGTCAACAGTTACAACACTGGACAGGTACAGTAGATGTGGACTGTTGTTTGTGTTTGTTGTTGTTGTGTGTCTGTCTGTTTTTAATATTCAGCCTGTGATTTGGAGAGATTTCCCTTGGATAACTGTGTGTGTGTGTGTGTGTGTGTGTGTGTGTGTGTGTGTGCAGGGGTTGACACTAACGGTTGCCCGACTGCCCGTGGCAAGTAAATAAAATGTTCGGGCAGGTGGAGTTTGCTTCCAGGTTGCCCGATGGGCAAGTACATTCTTGTCTTCATTAATTATTAACGGCTATTCATGAACAGTGTTTCTAGCCAGATGTTGAAGGTGTGGGGGAGGAAAATGCCAACTTTCTTCCCACGTGCGCGCTTCGCGCACGTTATATAGTACATGTGCACACTGCACAGTAATAATCTGTATAGTTTACATGTGAATTGTCTCCAGATTTAGGAAAATATACTTTTATTAGACAAAAGTATAGTCAAAAGTATACAAATCAGTCAGTCACACATCAACAACTAGTGATGGCACAGATGGCATCCTGCCTGAGAGCATTTGAGCCTTATATCAATGCATTTGAGCATTGATATATTTTTTTCTGTAAAAAAAATACAGAGAAAAATCATACTGTGGCGGTCGGATTTAAGGGGTGGCGGCCCGCCACTGCTTAATGCATATAGGGCAAACACAGATGAAGAACAATGCTACCTTTTCACAACTAGCAGTTTCACTCTTTCTTTTGTTTTTCAAAGTGACCGTTGCCACTCGGTAGTTATCGATTGGATTTAACATTAATTTGTTCCACAAGCGTACATTTTACCTATCATTTTATAATTGACGATTGACTTTTCGGGCATGACCTTTGGGCAAGTACAACATGACCTGTACTTGCCCGATTGGCAAGTGCCTCTGAGACCTTAGTGTCAACCCCTGGTGTGCGTGTGTGCGTGTGTGTGTGTGTGTGTGGGAAACTGGATGCTTTTAGAGGGCTTATGCACAGATGCAGTGTTGCCACTTTCCTTGCAAGAGATGGGATGTTCCAGTTTATTAATTTACTGCTGTAACCACGACTAGTTCATGTGAGGCCAACAGTCACTTTGAGAGGCACGAGCATTTCTTGTATGTCCATCAACAGAGATTATTGGCTATGTGACAGCTCTGTCGGTGACAGGATAGTGTATAATCTCAGCATTCCCCAGTTTCTCTATGGTGACATTTGATCACTATCGACTCTGGTGGTTCCTGGCCCTTGTTGTTTAATCGCAGAAGCCTTCGTACCTGACACCAATTGACTGTCCAAGAGACCAGTGTAGAGATGATGTAGCTGCTTGTTTAGTGGAATGCTGGTACACATAACACACACCTCATTAAAGCTGGTATAATTCACATTCGCTCTCTAAAGTATTTATTTACCTGTCTCATTGCTGCATAATGTTATTTATCTTATTATTCCTGAAACACCACCTTACCTGCCAGAAATGTTACAAATTATGTCATAATACGGCTACAGCATGCATGCGCACACAGAAACCAGCATTCTTCCTCTGCCACTTGCCTGTGTTTACCTAATGTTTGTGCTGTACCTCTCATTGGCCCGTGAATTATAGATGATCCACGGAGAGACGCTCTCCCCCTCCTCTTCTCGTTTCCATTATTTACGCCTTAAGACGACGAAGCTCATTACTGTGGTATCACTAGCTTCGGCTTGTTGAGAACATGTCAGTAAGCACTGTACCGGCATCTTAATATGCCAACTGCGAGAGTTCAGGACGAGAAAGAGATGGGGGGTGGGTGGGAGGGGGGTCTTACAATGTGGAGAGAGGGAGGGGTCGTTAGCTGTACACAAAGGGCGCATGGTGCTTTGTCGATACTGATCAAAGATTTGTTGTTGAGAGCCTCAGTTCAATGGCAGACCTTAGGGGGGTTCTCAGCATACAAAACTCCATTGTTTTGCTGTTCATCTGTATGTGAGGTGTTATGTAAGAGATTTTCATGTCTGCTAATTGAGAGGAATGCAGGAGAACTTCAAGAAACTATACATAAAATTGACCTCAGTGACCTGAAAATGATACAGGTATATGTATATACTGTAGGTATGATATAGGTATTATGCAGAAATAAGCTTTCCCTGTGTTTCCAGGTTACTGTTGTAAGCGCACTCTTAATTTTGAAAAGTTGCAAGTGTGGTTACCCTGACACAAGTCAGGAGTAATGGCCGTGGGCGCCCAAGGAATCCCAGGGGGGGGGCACGGGCACACCGTTGCTCCAATTACCACCAAACGTGGCACAAGCACTCTTCATGGGTCTGTCATGACAAAAGTAACACCAGGGGCCACGTGTGGCCCACAGGGTTCATATCGGGGGCCCCCGTGGGCCATGAGCGCCCTGTTAATCCAATTTGAACCAATCTTTGCCACAAACACTGGTCAGGGGTCTGCCATGACAATAGTCACACTAGGGACCATCTGTTAACCCCAGGGGCCTCAGACACACTGTTGCTCCAATCAGCACCAAACGTGGCACAAACACTGTTCAGGGGTCTGCCATAACAATAGTCACACCAGGGGTTGTACAACCCAGCTCACTGTGTAAGTGGCCAAATTGTGCTATTCATTCCACCTTACTGCTATCTGAAGCCCCCAGGGGTTGTCAAGGCGCACTGTTGCTCCAATGCAGGACCCCCAGGGGTCTGGCATGAGAAGCTACAACAGTGTTACTGCAGTTTTTACCAGCTAAGGATAAGGATAATTCCTTTAACAGGTTCGTTCATGAAAGTCCTTGCGGTCTTGTTTCCAATGAGGGTCTGTGAGCAATTAGGGGTTAAGAGTCTTGCTCAGGGACATATTTCATTTCATCGACACATTTGCTGGCCTGGCCTGGAATCGTACCTGGGGCAACCAGGGCCTCTGGCTCCCTAGGCGGGCTCACTAACCACTCAGCTATGGCCGCCCCCAGGGCCGCTAGCTCGAAGAGCGCCGGGTCTCTGAGGAGACAGAGCACTAGTCAACGTATTCTCGACATGTTTTCGATCATTGGCTGTCCTTTAAGCCAATGGGGAGACATCCCATACTCTGAACGGCGGTCTCGTCCTCCCATGCTATGGTATCATAACAGTGTTGCCAGATTCTGCGAGAGAAATAAGCAACTAGGTCTATGAAAACAAGCCATGCATACACGGAACACACACACATACACTCACACACACACACACACACACACACACACACACACACACACACACACACACACACACACACGGTCACAGAGAGAGAAAAGATTGGATCAGGGCAAAACAAAGCGTGCAGCTAGCTGGTATACATGACGTGTCATGTCTTGTTAACACTTTAAAGGCCACAACGTGGTGAACATTGCTCTCATCAGCGCAATATAGGACTGGATTTGAACATTTTCTGCTTAATATTGGTGACGCTGCCCTCATCAGTAACACCACATCCTCAATACTCCATCTCTTAAACTCTCCTCTTATCGACTAACCTAACCTCTGCTCTCCGTCTCTTAACCTGCACAAACTCCTTGCTTCATTCCTCTCCCCACTACATCTTTGTCGTCTCGTCACCCATTGATTTCTCTATTGTCTCTTTCTTCACCCCTCCCCCCCCCCCCCCCCCCCAACTCAGGAGGCATGCCTGCAGGGCAACTTGATAGCCAATTGTCTGGAGCAGTTGTCGGATCCTCACCCCCTGCTCCGCCAGTGGGTGGCCATCTGCCTGGGACGCATTTGGCAGAACTTTGACTCTGCCCGCTGGTGTGGAGTCCGGGACAGCGCCCATGAGAAGCTCTACATCCTGCTCTCTGACCCCATTCCTGAGGTGAGATGGTCGCTGAATATTCACCCAGACAAGTGTGTTCCAAGGCAAACAGAAAGCCTTCTCCCCCCACACACACACACACACACACATGCATATGGAGCAGATCCCACAAAGCCTTTGAACCACACATAACATCACAATGATCGCCGTCTGATTTGAGTTGGGTGAGGACCAGAGGGACAGTGAGACAGAGTTCGCCCCGAGGTTCACCCAGATGCTTGGTGCCACAAACAAGCAACAGAGTTGCTTTGGCTCTGCAGGAGTGAAACTTGGCTTGGCTTGGCGCGCACGCACGCACACACACACAGACACACACACACACACACACACACACACACACACACACACACACACACACACACACACACACACACACACATAAAGTAGCACATGCTGTAGGTTTTTTTAGGAGCATTGTAGCCTGATGGCACGGTCAGATCTAAATTCCGTCCACAGACGTTCTTTGTACATCACACCAAAACAAAATGTGCTACCCGTTTTTGAGGCAGGTTACCGGATGGAACAGTGTAGGCATTTCCTGTTTCTGACAGCAGCAGCAATCCAAAGACATGTTGAAGAAATGCAATATAGAAACTCGACATTTATTCTTCACATTGTAATCTCCAAGCATAGTACAAAACAGGATAATGGAACGATAGAAATAATAAGGGTATTGAACGGACTTTTCCATTTATAACAACGATGTGCTTCCACATCAAACCTGGAAGAGGAAGTAATCATTCGATAGAGACCTCTGTGACACATTTGTTTGGTATGAAGATGCTTTGGTTATGTGGTTTGCATAGCGAATAAGCATCAGCAAAGTATGTGGTTGTGAAACTCTACACTTGCCAAAATGCACTGTAACTGCAAAAAAAGGATGCATTTCTGTATGCCAAATGTATGAACTCACAGGTCAGAAGTTCAATGAACTGGGGGCATGGTGGCGCAGTCGGTAGCGCTGTCGCCTCACAGCTAGAAGGTCCTGGGTTCGATTCTCGCCGGGGACGCTGGGGGCGTGTCTTCTCCTCCGCGTCATCAGCGCCCATACCCTGGGTGGGGTTGGCCTACTCTGTGTGGAGTTTGCATGTTTGCCCCGTGTCTCCTAGGGTAGTTAATACCCTCACAAAAACATGTAGTAATCCTGGTCGCTATACCACCTCCCCCATGACAGCTGGGGCGCCTGATGGGGTGGAAAGGAACTGGTTGGAATAACGTATTCCTTCCACGTGCTACGTCCTACCGGGGAAACTCCTCCCTGTCGGGTGACAAGAAGGTCAGTTGGCTCTCATGCATTGAAGGAGGCATGAGCTCCGCCCTGGGCTCCCTAGGCTGTGGGGGGAGTGTAGCGCCCAGGATCACTTAGAAAATTGGCACCGGGTGAAAAAAGGGTTACACAATTGCGGGATATATATATATATTTTTTAAGTTCAATGAACTCCATACACAACTGGTGTGTATGGAGAATGCAACAAATGTTTGTGTAGGCCTTAGTGCTAATGTGACTGGCCCTTGAGGCAGATAAATTAAGCACTCAAGACTTAACTCTCTGGTGTCCAAATTTTGTTTTAAAATACAAAATTACTATCCTTTTTTTGGCAGGGCTGGTCTGGTAGACTAGACATCTCGACAGCCACTTCAGGCATTGATTGGCATCTGATCATACGTTCCTCTAAGGCTCCAGGTGTGCCTGTGTGTTTCTGTTCCTATATGAAGGGAGGGAGTAAAGATAGAAGATGGGGGACGAGGAATAGAGATATCAAGGGTACAGAGTAAGCAGAGAGGCTGTAATTAAGTTTGAGCTGAACCATGACGGGTCTACCCAAGAGGACTGTTATTTTCTCTTTGTGCACAACTTGCTAATCCAATAATAACCCATTAAGACCTGAGGCGATTCCTAAAAATGTTTTCTAAATCCTAACAGTTTTATTTTTTTAATCAAAAAAAAAAAAAAATGCAAGATTTTTCAAAAATAGCAGATCTACAAGCTCATAGCGCGGTGCCGCGCTATGAGCTTGTATATCTGCTATTTTTGAATAGCCAAAGAAATCTAAAGTGACACAGATGCGTTCCGGGTCTTAATGGGATAAACAAGCACATGTACACTAGAGCTAGAGGTGGCTTTTTTATTCTGCCCTATAAACTTTTTATTTTGTGCTGATATATTCTGTTGAGATTTATGGCCAATGAGAACATTTTCCAAAAGTGTTTCCACAGTGTTGTTCTCCACAATGTTGTTCTCAAACATACCGCGGTACATTTTCCAATTAGATAGTACCTGTAGGTGGTGATGTTACCTAGACGGCCAGGGGAATAGGCTATATTTGTTACTGTTTGATGTAGACGGCTATATCAAATAGTGAGTGCGAATGTGTTTTAACCCTAATTAAAGAGGCTCCACACTGAAACTTATATACTAAACTTTCAAGATGAAATCATTTTACCATCTTACTTTTTTCTACCATTCAGATGGTGCAACAGTATTTTCAGGGAGTTGACCGTTTGGGGCTTTAACCTAATTCACTGAACAAACTGACAATATACACAGTAAATCAACCACTAAATTGACACCACTGGTGAATTTCAAGCTTCACTCCAGCATTGCTGATCTCGTTTGATTCCGTTTGGACTGGTAATTCGACACACCCAAATCAATGAAAGGATGTAATAAAAGAGGATGTCGACAGACACTTGCATTTGAGAGCTGTAGAATGTTCCATTGAGTTGTTGCCTATCATTTGTTGACTGTTTGTAAAGGGCTTACCTAAAAACTGTTCACATTTGTTTTGTACAGTTCTCTGTGCAAATGCAGTGTGTGCATGTGGTTATAAAGTATTACAAAGTGAATTAATGGTCATCTTGGTTGTAATGAAGTTCTGTCCTACTCTAGGTGAGGTGTGCAGCGGTCTTTGCTCTGGGGACGTTTGTGGGTAATTCTGCAGAGAGAACGGACCACTCCACCACCATCGACCACAACGTAGCCATGATGCTCGCCCAGCTTATCAACGATGGTAGTCCGGTGGTTCGAAAGGTAGCTGAAAGGGACACACGCACAATCAAATGAATCGTAGTTAAACCCTGATTTAATTATAAGGAGGATCTTTGTCATTCCATTAACACGTTTTAAATAATCATGTTTATAACAGGTTTTAGTTGTGCTGGATTTTGAAAAAAAAAAAGAAAAGTACTTTGCAAACACTAAGACAACAAATAAAAGCCTGTAAGTCAAACAGTTTACCATATGTACTGTAGAAGTCAACTATGTCTATGACAGAGAAATGGTTAACCCATTAAAACCGGGAACACATCTGTGTAAGCACTTAAACCATTATTTTATAATTTGTCTATTCGAAAATAGCAGATATATAGCTCATAGCGTGGCACTGAGTGCCGCGCTATGAGCTTGTAGATCTGCTATTTTTGAAAAAGTTACATTTGTGCAAATCTATGAATACATATATTTTTTAAGTGATCATTTTTATCTCAAATCTTTGCTTCTGGGGATTCTACAAATTTCTTCTAAATCCCCCCAACAACAAAAAAAAACTTTTTTTTTACTTATGTTTATCAGTGGTTCTCAAAACTTTTTAATGTCATGGACCCCCAGAATGGTATGTATTTGGCCGCGGATCACCCCCATCTCAAACTATGTTGTTCCAGGGACCCCCCAGAAGCAAAGACTTGAGTTACAAATGTTTGCTTTAAAAAAAACATATATATACAAAGATTTGCACAAACTTTCATGGTTTCAAAAACATATAGCAGATCTACAAGCTCGTAGCGCAGCACTCTGCCGTGCTATGAGCTTGTATATCTGCTAAATGACACAGATGGATTCCCGTGTTAAATCAAATGACAACTGTACAGACTGACTTTGTGTGTTTTTTTGGGTGATCGATCGGTCATGATGGAAAGAGCGGTTATACTTCTTTTTGTTCCTAATGTTATGCAATGGTGTTTGTGCTGTGTCTAGGAGCTGGTGGTGGCACTCAGTCACCTGGTGGTCCAGTATGAGAGCAACTTCTGTACAGTGGCGCTACAGTTCATAGAGGAGGAGAAGAACTACACGGTGCCCTCTCCAGCCAACACTGCAGGTTCAAAGACATATTATGTATTTATTATAGATCAGTGGTTCTCAACCTGTGGGCCGCGAGTGTGTTGCAAGTGGGCCCCACAAATAATTGGCAAAACACTCAAATTGTATTGATAATATAACATGAATATACAACAAAAACGTGATGTAAAAAAATGCTGTATAGTTTCTTTAAAACCTAGAAAAAGTTTTCATTAGTTTTCATTATGATGAATAGGAACTTAACTCTTTCACTGCCAGACTTATTTCTGGCTGCGTGCACCCACTGCCAGCGATTTTTCGATTTTCATACCTTTTGAAGTAGTCACAGAATATTTATCTCCAGTATGATCGATCCCCTGATGGTTGCTAATCACAGAGGGTTTCACTGTGCTTCCGGGGAAAAAAATCAACGCCACCTCCCGTTCGCTTTTATACGCCTTTGAAAATAACATGTCTCGGCCAAAAATACCTAGTAAAAAAAATAAATACAAAGGAGCCGAGATACAGGATCTTTAAGTAATAAGTTAACCAGGAAGTGAATGGAGCAGTAAATCTTCGGACACAAATAAACATTGCCTTGAAAATGCATGCGGCCCACCCGCTTTTGAGATTTTCAAGCGGGCCCTGATCCAGAAAAGGTTGTTGAGAACCACTATTTGATCATGAAAAACACACAATGAATACAAACACAAGTTCAAATATGAAATACTCAAAAATCCTGTAGATTCTCATTCATTTGAACTGCAGACTTACAAATTCAGAACTACGAACTCACCAATCCTGTGCAGGAACATACATGTAAACTAAATAATTTAGTGCTGGGAAATATTTTATTATTTTGCCAGCAGTAATTGACGATTTCTCAATTCATGTTTTCTCAATTCATGCAGCTCAAGGCTTCCCGTCGGCAGCTTGAATTAAGCAAAGCATTACAAAATACATCTCCATGCTTATTTCATAATATATTGAGCACTTCTCTGAACTTTGTTCACCTTGACCTAGATGTGATAATCCACATAGATGCCGTGGTCTTTTTGTTTTTAGAGCCTGGTAACTTGACTCCCGTGAGGGACAGCCCCGCCATCCCACGCCTGCGCTCAGTCAATTCCTACACCAACATCCGAGCCGCCACCACCGCCCGCAACCTCAACAAGAGCCTGCAGAACCTCAACCTCAATGAAGAAGGTAGGTGACAGACGGAGGGGGTGACAGGGAGCAGACATATGAAAATAGTTTAGATGAAGTCCTCTTTTAGTCAGGGGATATTAGCAGAAAGATTTCCAATCTTGGAATAAATTCCTTACCAAAAAAAATCTTCACCAATGTGTTTGTAAAGGTGTCTAGTAACACATCTCACAAAGACTGAAATTCAGTTTCCCTAGGAGAATTTTTGACAGCTGCTGAAAGTTGGGGTACCCACCATTTCCCTGCATTTCCATGCAGGGCAAAAAAAATCCAATTTTAATTCTGTTTTAAGTAGCATGTGAGGGGTCAAACTAGGGTGTTTTTATGATTCTGAATCCATTGCAAGCATTTGTTTTGCACCAAAACCACTCCTTGGGCTAAAAACGGCCATAGCCGTCCTTGTCCAGGTATACTTTTTGTGTAAAAAGCCCATTGAGATTGGGCTGTTTTTAGCCCAAGGAGTGGTTTTGGTGCAAAACAAATGCTTGCAATGGATTCAGAATCATATAAACACCCTAGTTTGACCCCTCACATGCTACTTAAAACAGAATTAAAATTAGATTTTTTTTGCCCTGCATGGAAATGCAGGGAAATGGTGGGTACCCCAACTTTCAGCAGCTGTCAAAAATTATCCTAGGGAAACTGAATTTCAGTCTTTGTGAGATGTGTTACTAGACACCTTTACAAACACATTGGTGAAGATTTTTTTTGGTAAGGAATTTATTCCAAGATTGGAAATCTTTCTGCTAATATCCCCTGACTATTTACTGAGGACGTGGAGAATGAAACACCTCTGGGACCAAAGTGACAAAGTTTCAAGGCACCAAGATTACTTCTATACTAATACTAATGTTAACCCATTCAATCCGGGAACACATTTACTGTGTCATTTTAGGTTTTTAGCTATAACTTATTATTTTATACTTTGGGCTATTCAAAAATAGCAGATATACAAGCTCATAGTGCGGCACCAAAAATGCTTGAGTGTCTGGCCTCACCTTAATTCAAATGTATGTTGTCAACAAACACGCACTCATAAATACAAGCATTCCTATTCATGTCTGAGGGTACACATCACATCTCTATACAGTAAGTGCCACATCTGAGAATGTATGTCGGTGCACATGCACACACATTGTCACATACACATCTAATCTGAATTTGAACTTTTAACCGCCTCGCTTGGTCACTGTGCTCCGATTTAGATGTCTGAAAGCAAGAGCTTTACTCGCCATCTTGTCAACACTGTTTTACAGCCAGACTGAGTAATGCTTAAGCCCCGACTTGTGTTAAATCACTGACTGACGCTAAAGCACGTACTGTACTGTAACCTACTGCTGACATCATTATTATATATTTTTTTACTCATTTCAACAGAGCTTGTTCCAACCGGCCACCATATTTATTAACAATAACCATGGCAGTGTGTATTTTCATTATTTTCCAGTCCCCATCTCCACATTTCAGTATGTAGTCTGTGATCAGGATGTATGGTGGACAAGTCAGAGCATTGTTTGGCGTTAATGGGATTTATGAAGGGAGATGACTGGGCCAGACAGTTAAATTGACTGTGCAAACCAGGGGTGTCGAACTCAATCTAGGTCACACGGACAGGTAGAAGAGAGTGTAGAAATACATGAAACGGTCTGACCGTTCTGAGGTCGCTGGATTTGCATGGGCGAGCGTTCTGAGGTCGCTGGATTTGCGGGAGCGACGGGACCAAACCTCTGGGGCGACGGGACCTACCTTTTGTATTCCTTGCAATTTGCAAGCAACCTTCATCATAGTACAGCAGGTATAGCAGGATTTCTTCAGTCAAGGGCAGCCTTGACAGCGCTGGGGGAATGGCATGCGTAATTGTGCACAGCTTCCCAATATGCGTTTCATTAGAAAGTGGGCAGTACGTAATCATAAGTAGCCTAATATGGGTCAGCAGAGCTTGTACACTCTACGTCTCTACCGGTGAATGCCGGCCCAATTCAAGCACTGTAACAACTTTGTCCTCCATGAATATTACAATTTCCAGGCATAATCTAATTGAAAGAAAAGTTTGAGCACAGACCCTCTGCTCAACTTCACTGTGGCAGGGTAAGCCGTGTAAAATATTAGTGGATGGCTGCACTGAATGAATTGTCCATTTTCAGGTTTTTGCTACGTAATGCCTCAACACCAGCTTAAGTCAACACACTCCTCGGTGACAGTTAAAGATGCATCAGCACACAAGTAGTAAATATTCCCAGTTGAGCTTCATGAGTCATGTCGGTACTTATAGAGAAGGCAAAAAAGTGACTTCACTTTGTCTTTTAGTTGACTGTAAAAACCTCCTGTAAGGTCTATGATTCTCTCTTGTGAAGCACTGGCGCGCAGGGGTGAGACGATAGAAGTGATCTCCCCTCGCAGTAGATGCTTACACACAGTGGCTGGTTGCCTGTTCCATTGTTTTTGATCACACACAACGGCAGCTTTTCCAGCGTGGCAACGGCAAAGGGGGAGAGTGGCTGCCACACACGATATAACAACTCGACGTCAATGTTTTTATTAAAATATGTTCATGCTGTGATCAGGATTGGACCCATTCACGGGCACACACCTGGACGGTGTGAACAATTCAACGGGTTCTTAATTTTATGGCATCTGTCCTAGATTAAAAAGTGTGCTTATATGTCATGCCATGATGGATGCTGTATTATTATAAGTTTTTATATGTAACAAAAAATGTATGTATGTTGTATGCATGCAGGCGGTCCAGCAGCCTTCTCGCCCGGTAACCTCAGCACCAGCAGCAGTGCCAGCAGTACTCTTGGAAGTCCCGACAATGACGAGTACATCCTCTCCTTCGAGACCATCGACAAGATGAGGCGGGTCTCCTCCTACTCCTCACTCAACTCCCTCATAGGTAACATCTCCTACCCCAGTGGTATTCAAACTGATTTCTAAACATTGGAATTGTGTAATTTCTCTTATCATGCAAATTGCAATAATAATGCCCACGGACTGCTGATAAATTTAGATGGAACAGAGGAGCTTGATCTGTTATAATAACAGATCAGGCTCCTCCGTTCCATCTAAATGTATCAGCAGTCCGTGGGTAGGTTTTCTCTGGCCCCACCCCAGGAGTGTACGTTACGTTGTGAGAGTTGTGGTTGCATTTGCTGTAAGAAAATGAACACGCTTGTTATCTGTTGCATTGTTATTGAGATTTGGCAAATCAGTGAGATAAACAAAAATGTATGGCAAGTGTCTTTATATTATTAAATTATCAGTCCGACCTACAACAATCGTGCTTAAATGATTGGCCAGAAATTGGATGAAGTGAAAGGAGAACTTGAGGGCTGCTAAAGTGAAAGCAGGGTTGGTAAAAGTACTCAAATGTTTTACTTAAGTAAAAGTATCAATACTGCAATTTAGAAGTACTCTGTTACAAGTAAAAGTCCGGAATTGAAAATTTACTTGAGTAAAAGTACAAAAGTATTGGTATCCAAATGTACTTAAAGTACCAAAAGTAAAAGTACTAAATATTTGAAAATAGCAGATCTACAAGCTCACAACGCGTCGCGATGCGACACGTTGTGAGCTTGTAGATCAACTATTTTTAAAAATGGTCGAAAATGAAAAACTGGTCAAAGAAAAGACAGGTTTGAAGGGAGGTCTGAGTGACAGGTAAAACGCTTATTCATCAGTGCACAGGCCCTGGTTTAACTCCCCCCAACTACTGTGTACAGGGAGTACACCCACGACTGGGTTGTCAGGGCTGTTGCAGTGGTGCCAGGGAAGAAAATGGAGGGTGGGGGGCGTCGGGCAAGGGTTATTCTATTTAGCATTGTATAGGACACAGTCTCTTCCCCAAGCACTTTTCTCCAGAGTAGGGAAACGATAGGGAGCATAAGGTGATCGGACCATAGACCTAAAGGCCAAGAAGGATCTCAGGATAGAGACTTAACATAGAAAGACCCAAAGCCCCACCCCCAGGGAAGCCTAATCAAAGACAGCAGCGTAGACGGGAAAACCCACCGGCCCGCCAACCCAGAAATGGAAGGAACAAGTGAGGGGAAAAAGAGGTAGAATCATTAGAGGTGCAAAGAGCAGCACAAAGTGGAATGGGGGGACAGCATCGTGCTTCACCGGAGGTGAACTGAGTGCTTTTTCTTGTACACACAGAGCTTAATTCGGTCCCATGCTCTTTCCTCCTTCACGGGAGTGATTGGCATGCTACGCCATGCGTCCAGACAACCGGTTTGTGTGCGAGAAGGAAAACTATTAACTCGCTACAGAACTCACAGGGGAGTGGGAGGGAAGGAAGGAAACTGGGGATTCCCCTTTTTTTCTCTTTCTGTTGCCCAGGTGTAAGGCACAAAGGAAAAGACTAAATTTGACTTGACATGAAAACAAGTTCAGATGAAAATCCCTTTTTCAAAGTGTTTTCTTCAATTTGTTCCTCAATGAATGTTGCCTTGTTTTTAGGCAGACCCAACGCATCTGAGCTCAGTTCACGCCAAGTCGTCAGCTGTCAGCAGGAGAAATTGATTTAAGTGTCTTAATATTTCATAGCGCGTCCGATCCTGCTATATAGGAATGCAATGCCAAGCTCTATTAGCGTCCGTCCTTGAAAGCTGAGGGTCCTTTGAGGCCTTTGAGACCAGTGCCCAATTTCTTCTGCTTTGAAATTCTGCTTTTACACAATTCACGTTGTACATTTTTGGAAGAGCTTGTGTGGTTATGTAAGCAAAGTCCCCAGAAAGCTATGCAGCAGAGAGAGACACAACCACACTTTAGGAGGACATAGCCCTCCTGTCTGCCTCCAATGAGGTTTTCATGCAGTTGCGCTCCAGTGAGATGCGCTGTGTCATGCTGTAATTTGGGATTTATGAATTCATCTGGTATTAAATCAAACTCCCTCGACATAGAGGATTGCCCAGTCTCCGTTCCACCGTTAGACACAACTTTGCCAGGGAGTTTTTTCCCACAACCCTGGTGGCATGGAACACCAAATTCTTGAAATGAAAGTTGATAGGAGAAAAGCCTGCCGGTGCATTCTTTTATCCACCAAATGTTGCATTCAATTTGGTTACATTTTACGAGCTGCCCATGGGCCCTTAATACCAGCATGAAGTCCCAGCACACACAGGTTAAAATGATTATTGCCTAAGTTGCGCCACTTTTATGGCTGTAACAAGTCCCAACCTCCCTGTGCACTTGTTTATAACTCTCACCTTGCATCATCCTGCATGTATAAAGGAAAAGGGCAAAACTATGGAATGGAAGGGAAAGCTTGGTGGTGGGCATTATACTGTAGCATAGCCATGCAGTTGAAGCTCTTAAAAAGTACTTGCTAACTGTGTGCTAACTGGAAAAAAAGAACTATTGATTTATTTTCATGTACAAAACACAACACAGAAAGAGTAATTGGAATCAGTCGGCTGTTATTTCAGGTGTCGTCTTTGTCAACCGTTCTTACTGTTACACACAAGCACCTAATGATTTTCCACTGGAAAAGTGTCTTAGCCAGCAGATCCCAAACCCACAGCACCTTATCTAACTCAGGCATTGTGAATATCCTCTTTGACATTTGTGTTTTGCCACAGTAAGGACTTGGCTCCACTTCCGCCTGTGTCAGTGGATTTGAGATGCTCTCCCGTTTTGAGGGTGGCAAATATGTGATGTACGGTTGCTTACAGTGCTTATAGCTCCATCCGAAATGTATTTAAAATGTGCTTTATGGAGGGCTGACACTTTTTTTTCTATTTAAAAAAAAAAAACGTTTTCACCATTTCAAGTGTTGTAGATAAAGCACCACCCATCTGAAATTATTTGTCATCATCCTTCTAATAATTCACCAAATCTCAGTCATTCATCAAATCTGGCGTGTATGTTTCATATGACCCAGAGGTTTGTCCCATCAAATGGCAAACGACTTCTCTGAGATCCCAAAAAACACGATAACTGTATATGTCTGACCGCGGGTCTGAGGAGAACGCACAAATTCTCTGTGTGTTCGGGAGATTGTATCCATCGAGATTGTATCCATGTATCCATCGATTGTATCCATCTGGATACGAGATTGTATCCATCATTGTATCCAGAAGTCCCTGATTGGCCAACCCAACCTGTTGGCTTAACTGATTGGCTTCACTTAACGTTTGTGCCTCATAGCCAATATAAGTTACATTGTACAATGGAACAGAAAGTGGTTAAAAAGCCATAATATGTAAGAATGGCAATATGTTGGGATGAAGGAGAAGGAAGGCGTCTTTATCAAATTCAATTGGCGAGAACAGAAGGTACAGTATGGGAAGTAGGAGAGAGGGGGTCATCATAATAACATGTAGGAAGACCATGTATTCCCGACTTGCATCGTTCACAATACCTCTCGTCTACATGCCCCGAGTAGGTCTAGTCATTCCGGTCTAGTCATTCCAAATTGAGTATCAGTGACGCCGGCTATAAAGCAGCAATGTAATCATGAGTTCTGCCAATAATTCACATCTGCTCAACTCCAGCTGCAACCCTTTTGCTTTACAGAAATCGTCAAATAATGCATGAGTGTCACATCAAGACGAGGCATGAACGCGGCATTCAGCCGGTGAAGAACACTCCTTAACATCTTCTCATGTGGACTGTGCAGAGGCAGTGCAGTGATTTGCCCCGTGCTCCATGATATAGCATGGCGTTTAAATGGGAGAGGGAGCCATATTTCACATCATCAACCGGCTGTTTACTGCCACAGCTAGCGGGGTAGCTAGCTGATCCTGGCCTTCAGGCTACAGCCAGGGGCAGATTTAGGGGAATGAAGACCCATTTCCAACTGTCATGTCAACTCACACTACACAAAGCTTGTTGTTTTTATATAATTAACAACATGTCATTAATTTCCTCTGTGAGCTTGGATTGTGCTTCATCCTGTCTGAATTTAGGCCTATACTGTTCAGTAGATGACAGTGCTGTTATGCTCTGATGACTGCGACTAAGCAGCTGGTGTACATGCAACCGCTTATATTTGTATATCAGGCATAGTTAGAGATAAACAAATGAAACATAGTCACCGGCTGGCGTGTTGTTTGCAAACAGTAACCTACACTAGGATGGCTGAGTTTTCGCTTCCTTTGCTCTCCTGGGTGAACCACCACCAGTGCCATGGACTCGCTGGAAGCAGTGTTGAAACTAGAATAAATAATTCAATTAATTAAAATCCAGTGGAGATAAGGCCACAAATACCGTACAGTTTGAGATTTTAGTCAATCTTGATTCACTGGTCCCAAACCTTTTGTTGTTTCAACATAGCTGCAGAAACAGCTTAACACCGTTTGCGATGCTCTAAATGCTAGGCCAGTGCCCGTTGGGAACGTATGCCCCTCCGGCTATGCAATACCAGTTGTACCGTTGTACCCGTTGTAAGAGTACTTAGCAGTGGTTCTCAACCTGTGGGTCGGGACCCCCAGGGTGTCCCCACATGATGTTTTATTTTTGGGGGGTGGTGGGGTCCCAGATGACAGTGAAGTGCCAATTTAAGGACTTTTAAGACCTTTTTAATAGAAAGAAAGAAAACAAAAAAGAGCATTACTGCATCAAAAGTAACCAACAAACAAACATTTTGAAAATAGCAGATCTACAAGCTCACATTGCGAGCCGTTGTGAGCTTGTAGATCTGCTATTTTCACAATGTTTATCTGTGGAACCGAGTCAAACTAAATGTAATACCTCAACTCCTACATTCTAAGTGCTTATCAGGGTGTGGGGTCCCCAGTTCAGATATGATTATTTTGGGGGGTCACGGCCTGAAACGGTTGAGAACCACTGACTTAGAGCAGTAATGATTATCATAGTACTCGGAGGCCAGTCTCTAACGTCAGTACTCAGTATATTGATGACATCATGGATCTCCATATATGGGCATAAAACGGACACAAAAAGACACAGAGATCGCCATAATATGCCCATATATGGGCATATCGGTCAGACGGTTCTTGAGAGAAACACAAAGGACAGATACACACTCACATTGTTATTTATAGTGAGATCATGTTTGTTGTCTCGGTGTCTCCGCAGTAGCTGGTCCTTACAAAATATGAGAAGGTTTGATGGGGCTAAATCTGCCTCTGGCTACAGCCTAATCACCTCTTCAGCACTCTCGCTCTTGCTCGTCTTGCTTTTTCTCACACATGCACACGCGCGCACGTTTCCTTCATCTTTCCCTTTTGCCCTTCTTGTCCTCTCTGTTGGCACTGCTGCTCCACTGTCTTTCATGTAGTGCCTGGTTATTTTGCTTTTAATCTCTTAGTACCATATTTGTCCTCATATCACTCCTTAGCACACACACTCAGTCCTCATGGCCCCCTAGTTTAAGGGTGGCCTCAGTCCTTACAGCCTTCAAAGGTTTTAACAAAGGTCTCGAATCCCACGTAGCTAGACTTGAAAAAGAAAAAAACAAGCTAAGAAACAAGGTTAATGGCATGCTCCTATTAGCAGAAAAAAGCTTCCTCTATGACAAAATTGAGGAAAATCAAAGCAAACCACGAGAGCTTTGGAAGCTATTCAACAACCTACTAGGCTGCAGCAAGAAATTGAAAACCAGGTTTACAAACATAAGCCTCAAGGTGAATGACACTCTCATCACATCCAAACATGAAGTGAGTAGAATCCTCAACATATTCTTCACGACCATAACCTCAGATTTGGTTGAAAAACTACCCCCTCACTCTGGGTGCTATGGTGAAGAGTATGTTGACTCATTTTACGAAAAACAGGGTGTATGCAAAGATGATTTTAAACTCTCCCCTGTGAAAACACAAAGCCACAGGCCTCGACAATATCCCCGCCAAATTTCTAAAAGACTCAGCCGCCTCCATTGCTCCAATCATTACCCACATAATAAACCTCTCCATCATACAGGGACGGGTCCCTAACGATTTAAAAAAAAGCAAGGGTGACCCCTCTGTACAAAAAAGGAAACAAATTAGACCCTGGCAACTACCGCCCTATTTCTATTCTTAGCTCTATCTCGAAAGTCATGGAAAGAATAGTCTATGAACAGGTCGATAAGTATCTTGCCGAGAAAAATCTAATCTACAAATTCCAATCTGGTTTCAGAACAAACCACTCCACTGACACATGCCTTCTCTATTTGAACGACTCTATCAAACAAGATGTCGACAAGGGCAAATATTGCGGCATGGTCATGCTGGACCTCCAGAAGGCCTTTGACGTTAATCACCCAATTATGATCAATAAGCTCAAAGCAATAGGTTTTGAGGATACGTCAGTGAACTGGATGAGATCCTACCTGGAAGGGAGGGAGCAAGTGGTGGAAGTAAACGGCACCCAGTCCCCCCCCCCCCTCCCTGTGACTTGTGGTGTCCCACAAGGAAGTATACTAGGACCTTTACTGTTCCTGATATATGTGAATGATATGTCATCAGCCTGCGACTGCAAACTGTTCCTGTTCGCAGATGACTCGGCCCTGCTAGTCTCGGACAGGGACAGGCTGCAGGTTGAGAAAACTCTCAGCTCCGAACTCAACAAGATCTGCATCTGGCTCTCTGAAAACAAACTTTCATTACACCTGGGTAAAACTGAATCCATCCTCTTTGGGTCCAGTCCTAACCTTAGCAAGGCAGAGAGTTTCAGGATCAAAGTGGGTGATGATGTCATCAAAAGAAAGGATGAAATTACCTACCTGGGCTCCATCTTGGAGGCAAACCTCTCTGGTAACAAAAACGCAGAAAAAGTGATCAAAAATGTCAACCAAACAACACACTATTTGTGGAAGATTGATCGTCTAGTCAGTAAGAATACTCTGAAGATTCTTGCAGGGGCCCTCATTCAAGGTCATTATGATTATGCATGCACTTCATGGTATCACAACACCTCCAAGGCCTTAAAAACAAGGCTCCAAACATCCCAAAACAAACTTGAAAGGCTACTTCTTGGCCTCAATCACAAAACCCATCTAACCCCTGCTCATTTTGCTAGGATTGGATGGCTTAGGGTTGAGGACAGAGTACAGCAACTTGCTATGGGCCTGGTCTTCAAGATACACCACAACATTGGGATCCCCCTGTATTTGTCAAAATACTTCCAAAATGTTAATGAAGTCCATGATCATAACACCAGAGGCAGCTCCACAAATCATGTTCAACCCAGATTTGGCTCAACTAAGGGAATGAACTCGTTCTCATGCTATTCATCAAAAATGTGGAATGCCCTACCATAAGGAGTAAAGGAGTGTAAAACCCTACTCACTTTCAAAACTGCCCTAAAGATACACCTTCAGGAGGCTGCAATTCGAAAATGGCCCCTGTCTAAGTCTTAACCTACCTTAAACAAGCTTAGTGCTTAATGGAGAAATGAGAGTTCCAGTTTAGTAGACCTTGTATTGTGAATTTGTACTTCCATGTACTGTTATGTACTGTCATGTATGTACTGTCATGTACTATTCTCATGTCTTACTAAATAAACTACATCAATCAATCAATCAATCAATCAGCTTGAGGCCACACAAATAGGCAGCTACCAGCACTAATGGACTCTAAAAGTGGGCCTAATAAAAAGGGACAACCCCACCACAACGCTGGCTTTTTGTTGTGTGTTATTTGGGCATTTTATAATAGCTCTGTTTGTCCTGTCGGGTCGACATGGTTCTCTAAATAAAGGTTAGTGGTGTTTTGGTCGTTGGACGGGACACCACGGCGTGTGGCCAGTATTTGTTCACACGCATGTACGGCACGGTACGGTGCACGCCACCGCCGCACCGTACCGCCGAAGAAATAATCACCGTTACACCACTGAATAAAGGGGATGCATTTCTTTACCAGTTGTACGTGGCTGTCATTAGTCAAGCTTACACACTGTCAGCAGAGTGTTCCTGACGCCCACATGAGGAATGACACATCCACGGTGACGGTTCCCGCTCACAATACTTGGGCATCTCTGCTCTGATGGGATGTTTGGAACTCAGAGCAAACATTGTGTTGTATCTTCATCATCTCCCCTTCTTTGATGAGTGCTGATTACCAGTGTTGATTTTGTCGACTAAAATATGATGAAAAATGTTCGTCGACTGCCTTTTTTCACTGACAAAAACGAAAAAACCAAGCTACGATGACTTAAACTAAGACTAAATATATTGTCAATTTCGTCAACAAATAAAAACTAGACTAAAAATGTTAGTGAGGGACTAGTGGAGAAGAGATCCAGTAGAACTAAAAGACAAGTCATTTTATGTTTGGTTGTGCTCGGGTGCTGCGCTCTGAAAATAGCCGATCTACAAGCCCACAACGAGTCGCGCTGCGACGCGTTGTGGGCTTGTAGATCGGCTATTTTCAGCTTGCAACCAAGTGTAAAATCTGCCATTACGACGCCATCAAGGCACCGCCACAATACATTTTAGTCGACTAAATCAACTGTAGATTTAGTCGACTATAATCTTATGATATTTAGTCGACTAAAACTAGACACAAACTAAAACATTTCAGATGACTGAAATATGACAAAAACTAATGACCAGTACTGTAGGTTGCCTGTGGGTGTGACTTGTGTCTTCATCTTCACTTAGTCCCTCTCTCCCTCGAGCCCTGAGTGATTCACTGCCAAAGGGTGTTACTCTTCACTCTCTCTGTGTACAGTACATAAGTGCACTCCCATCAAGAAAATGAGGGGAGGGCGGAGAGAGAGAGAGGAAAGATCTAAAGGGAATGGTTGTCTTTAGAGTCCAGGGGGCAAAGAGACCCCCCCCCACACCCCCACCACAGCAATGGTGGTGTGGTAGGAACAGAAAGACAAATGGAGAAAGAGACAGAAAATGAAGAGTAGATAGAGGGTTGCGGGGGGGGGGGGGAGCAAATAAAGCGAGACAATAACAGCTGGATGCCGAGCCTCTCCACAGCCGAGACCGAGAAAACACAGAGAGAGAGAAAAAGACAGATTAAAGCTGACAGACCAAGGAAAGGATGGAGAGAAAGAAAGCAAGTTAGACAGACACGGCATATAGACACCTTCACAGCATATGAAGGTGTGGGGAGGAGGGGGGTGTCTTATTCTAGAAACTATCATGACTGGCAGGTTGAGACCCGAAGTAAACAAACCAATGTTTACACATTGAGAAGTGTTCACTGAGTCTACAAAGCTTCTCTCTCTCTCTCTCTCTCTCTATCTCTCTCTCTCCATCTCTCTCTCCCTCTTTGTAAATCCATGTCTGTGCAGCCTTACCTTGGTAAATTTGGAATCCTGAGTGACAGCTCGTTGCGTCATAACACCACCGCAACTGGAAAGTGTGTTTTAAAAATGAGAAAATAAACAAGTGCAAAGAGAGGCGGCGTTGCTGTGTATATGAAATAGCTGTAAGCAGAGTGAGATGGGGGGGGGGGGGGGAGACTAATCATCACCACACCTGGCAATGCCTCAGCTGCAAAGACAATGCCAGGGAAAACACTCATACCGTGTCATTTTAGATTTTTAGCTATAACCATTATTTTATACTTTGTCTACTGGTGCTGTACATCTGTCGACCGTCATTATCACCATGAATACAAATGGCCAGAATCTCTTTTGTCGTCAGGTCTTTTTGGGTACTTTTAACCCATTCAATCCGGAAACGCATCTGTGTCTTTGGCTATTCAAAAATAGCAGATATACAAGCTCATAGCGTGGCACTCGGTGCCGTGCTATGAGCTTGTATGTCTGCTATTATTTTATACTTTTTGTATACTTTGGGCTATTACTTTTTGTGCAAATCTTTGAAATATATGTCAAGGACCACCCAAAATGATATGTATTTGTCCGCGGACCCCCCATCTCAACTTTTTTTATACAGAAGCAAAGATTTGAGTAAAAAATGTATATACTGTAGATATATTCAAATATTTGCACACATTTTCACGATTCTTTTTCAAAAATAGCAGATCTACAAGCTCATAGCGCGGCACCGAGTGCCGCGCTATGAGCTTGTAGATCTGCTATTTTTGAATAGCCAAAGACACAGACGCGTTTCCCGGATCGAACGGGTTAAAAGTACCCAAAAAGACCTGACAACAAAAGAGATTCTGGCCATTTGTATTCATGGTGGTAATGACGATGGACAGATGTACAGCACCAGTAGACAAGCAGCGCCACGGGGAACAGCTGCTTGTCTTGTGGATGTTGATTAATGGCGTGCATTACCTGGTGCCGGAGGTCATCTCCCTCTCCCACACACTATCCTAGCCTGGTAAACCCTCCCTCCGGAAATCTCAATTCCATTTCATTTCAGGAGTGAGTCTGGCATGATCCGCCTTTCTACAATATTGGCTCTGTATGCCAAACGGCCGCGCCTATCAGCGTCGTCGCTCATTGTTCTGTGATTGACAGCTTACGTTGGCCAATCAGGTGGCGAGTTCGAGTGAGCCCAAAACACGAACGGCAGCCATCTTTTTCTTGTGCGGCCAATTCTCCGCTATTTTTTTACTTCAAAAAGCTCTCTAACTTCTATTTTGAGGCACGGAATTTACTTATAAGATATCGTTTGGATAGAATTTAGTTGTTTAACTTCATATATGTGGTCAATTAACACATTCCATGCCAGAGTTTAATCTCATAATGTACTCACCAGTGCCAGCGTTTTATTGTTGTTTTTTTGTTTTTATCATGTCGCCACAGACCTCGCTAAATAAGTTAAAAGTGCGCGTTCATTTGGTTCTAAACACACAGCGGATCCGTGAGAAACGTCCAGCGAAAACAGTTTCCAAATGCGAGCCGCCATCTTGAAGCTACAGCCGATACACGCTAAACAGTGATCAGCGAGGAGAAAAACAACAAACCGAGAAAATCGAGTTTTAAACAGGATCCCAGACAGGAAGCGGATACGATCGAAAAAACCGGAACCCGAATAATTCCGTTTCCGACCGAAAACCGGAAACGGAAATGGATCAAAAAAATTCGGAAAGTGCACCTTGGGCGATTAACATGGGAATCGGCGGTTCGCGTAGATCTACGCGACTGGCACGCTGCGGCTTTAAATAGGTTCGCGTAGATCTACGCGATTGGCATTCAATGTGTTAATCATGACAAAGCCTATTTAAAAAATAATAATTAGAGAACCGGTAGGGGCGGGCAGTGACACCATTGTATTCGAAAAAGGCAACCCATTTTGGGTATGGCTGTCTCAAAAGTCCCGTCGCGTCACATTAAGACTGGTGAACTGCTGATTGGCTGAAGGGGAAAAATTATCATTGGCTGAAGGGGTTGTCAGTCAACGGTATTACTCCCGCCCAACTCCAGCACAGCCAATATTGCAGACAGGCGGATCAGGCCAGACTCACTCCTGAAATGAAATGGAATTGAGATTTCCGGAGGGAGGGTTTACCAGGCTAACACTATCCCCCTCTCTGCCACCAATCAGTGTACAGTACAGTGGTCCGTACAACTGTCTGTCACAAAAGCCAGAGTAGACGTTGAAATGAACCCAAACATGTTTGAAAGTGAAATACCTCTTTAAAAAAATAAATAATAAAAATAGGGACGCCAGATTTAAAATGGTTAATACTGAGCTGTTAGCGTTAGCATGCTATGCAACAGGTTTGAATTAAAGTGATTTGTTGTTTGTCTTGGCGGGCTCCTTGTGTGCAGTGATGCTTTTAACAGTGGTTGGTTGGTTGTTGGGGGGCCGCAGTAGCTCAGGGGTAGAGTGGCCGGTAGAGCGGCCGGAGGCAACCGTGAGGTTCCCAGTTCGATCCAGGGTTCCCCCAGAGTTAGTGTCAAAGTGTCCTTGAGCAAGACACTGAACCCCTAATTGCTCCTGATGAGCAGGTTGGTGCCTTGCATGGTTTCCTCCGCCATCGGTGTGTGAATGTGTGTGTGTGTGTGTGTGAATGTAATGCACAATCTATGTAAAGCGCTTTGGATAAAAACGCTATATAAATGCACCATTTACCATTTTACCATTTGTCATTTCAGGTGTGTCCTTCAACAGCGTCTACACGCAGATCTGGAGAGTCCTGCTCCACCTGGCAGCAGACCCCTTCCCAGAGGTATCTGACCTGGCCATGAAGGTCCTCAACAGCATTGCATATAAGGTACAGTACAGCACACTCCTCTGTCTGTCTGTCTGTCTGTCTGTCTGTCTGTCTGTCTACTCCAGGGGTGGGCAACTTTGATGATGGAGAGGGCCACTATATTTCCACACTCAGTCCAGAGGGCCACATTGCATCTCCGTATTTAAACTTTTTTCTTAAATGAATGCCATACTTAACCATTCTATGTCACTCAAGTAGCAAAAATAGCCGATCTACAAGCTCAAAACTGAGCTCTACTATTTTTACTATTTTTGAATTGGAATCCTGATAGTTTTTTTCTATTTTTGAATTGGAATCCTGAAAAGTATTTTGTTTTATTTAATTTAAAATACATTTAGTTATACTTATGTTAACTTTATGTACTTAAATACAAATACATTGGACATAAAAAAGACTATAGAATTATATTACTAGTCAGTAAGCTACTAATAATAGACTGAAGTAATTAAAGCGGGTCATGTTTGCGTGTTTGGAATTTGGAACAGCTGAAATCAATAATATATCAGTATTCCGATATTAACCTGTGGGCCGCATTAACACATTGGGTGCCAAAACCGTATATATACGGTTTTGCGCATACTAACGTTGAGTGCCAAAACCGTATATATACGGTTTTTTTAATTATTTTTTTTTTCTTTTCTTCACAGCAACAGGAAATATCACTCCTACAAGATTTAGACTCCAATCCACCTCCTGGTTAACTTATGACTTCAAAAACCTGTATCTCGGCTCCTGTGCACTTTTTTTTTTTACAATGTTAATTTAACTATTTTCAACTGGCTGCAACTATGGAATGGATTTCCGAATGTTTTAAATTTTTTCCCCCCAATTGTACGAGACCTGTATGTGTGTAATGAGGGGATCACCGTGAGGACGGTGATCACTGAAAATATTTTGTGACTACTTGAAAAAGGTTCAAAATGTTTAAAAAGTCCTGGCACTCAAAGTATAATATTTTAATAAACCTCTGGCACCCAATGTGTTAAGTGAAGGTGGGGGCCGCCAGTTGCCCATGTATGGTCTACTCTCTGTTGGGGAGTCTATGGCTACTGGGGTTGCAGCTTTACTTGCAGCTTTAAGTCAGATTTTTACTTAGTGCTTTTCGTGCGTGACACTGGTCTGCAACTAACTACCTCTTATTACGGTTAGTGGCTTGCAAAATCCAGTGAGGAATAGGAGTTTAGGATTTTTTGTTTGCGTGATCGCGTCAATCATCTGGATAAGATGGCTTAAAAAAAATAAAAAGAACCCCACTTTTATTTACAGAGAAAACAATCTGTTTTGAACCCTCACATCCTCAGATAAATGTGCACCCGCTGACATTTTCCTCCACCAAAGACCATTACTTTGTGCAAATGCAATTAAGAGGCAACGACTCCCCCTAGGCAGGGCACTGCAGAGAGGATGGGCTGCTGTAACTTAAGGAGCTTTAACTCTTTAAGACCGGGAACGCATCTGTGTCATTTTTAGATTTCTTTGGCTATTCAAAAATAGCAGATCTTCATAGTGCGGCACTGAGTGCCGCGCTATGTAGTAGATCTGCCATTTTTGAAAAATCGAGATTTTTTTGCAAATCTTTGAATATACATATTTTTTAAAGCAAACATTTGTCAAATATTTTGTTCTAGGGACCCCCCAGAAGCAAAGATTTGAGTTACAAATGTTCATTTAAAAAATATATATATTCAAAGACATTCACACATTTTCACGATTTTTCCAGAAATAGCAGATCTACAAGCTCGCTTGTAGATATGCTATTTTTGAATAGCCAAATAAATCTAAAGTGATACAGATCCCGGTCTTAATGGGTTAATAACCACTATTGTGAGCCCCCCAACCACCCCCACCGCCCCCGGTTCCCCCTGACCAGCGTATTATTGTACTTTTTTTGCGGCTGCCATCAACCACCCCCTTATGTAGTTACCCTCAGAGAGTTCCTCCACACATTAGCACCCCCAGTTGGACAACACTAAAGAATAACAGGACCTGATATACAACTTACTGCAACAGACCAGCGAACTGTAACGGCGAGGCAACAATTTGCATTGCCTCTATATGAGGTTTTTATATATACAAATGTTCATTTCCGTGGCAATTCTTCCTCCTGTGTGACAAAAAGACTGGCCATGCTGCATGCATAATTGATGAAACACACCTGGAGTTGACAGTGTCAATTCAATTTTATTAAAGTGTCAAATCACAACAAGTTGTCTCAAGACACTTAGTAAGAGGCACGTAGAGCAGAGACCTGACATTGTCCCGCCACGAGCAAGCAATTTTGCAACAGTGGCAACGGAAAACTCCCCCTTAACTGGAAGAAACGTCAGGCAGACCCAGGCTCTAGGGTGGGCGGCCATCTGCCTCGACCGTGTCGGGGAGGAAGAGAGAGAGAGAGAGAGAGAGAGGGAGAGATAGAAGTGGTAGCAATAACAATAATGGTAAATATAATAGTGTAAGATACTATATAATAATATAATATAGTACAACAATAATGTTACATACTATATAGTGGTATAATATAAGAATGTTAAGATAATCGTAGTGTCACCGTAGGGGTAAGTGATATCAAGTCTGTACCGTGAAGGGATGTTCAAAGTTCCAGATGGTTATCATTTATTTGATGAAGATACTCGGTTAAAATGGATGCAACCTCAAAAAGAAATGTTTTTTACGTCTGGGCAGAACCCTGTTATTATGCTACGATGGCACCGGGTATACCGCTTGGTTCATCTGACATTTTTGCCTTTAAAACGAGCCGTTCGGTGGGAGACAAACTCATGATGCACTTGAGCTAAAGAATATTCATGTGAGAAAAGTCAAACCAGATGTTAACAATGTTATAATCATACTGTACATTCAAACATAATTTACTCTAGAACGGTGGTTCTCAAACATTTTCATGTCAAGGACACCCTGTATTTGGCCGCAGACCCCCCATCTGAAAAGGTTTTGTACCAGGGACTCCCATAAAAAGATTTTGTCGGTTATTATTTAGATTGGCTATTTTTGAATATCCAAAAAACTAAAACGTAACTGGGCTTAAGTGTTCATAAACTATTCCTCGTTTTGCCGTGGAGACCCATCAAGGACCCCTGGGGCTCCCCGGACCCCACTTTGAGAACCACTGCTGTTTTTATCTCATTTATTGGTTGTGTATTTTGCAGTGGTGTAAAGTAACTAAGTACATTTACTCAAGTACTGTACTTAAGTACAATTTGGAGGTATGTTTACTTTACTGGAGTATTTCCTATTTTCTGTGCTTTTACTTCTACTCCACTACATCTCAGAGGCAAATATTGTACTTTTACTCCACTACAATTATTTGAAAACTTTAGTTACTTTTCAGATACATTATTATGTTATAAGACATACGTTAACCACTTTAGCCCTATTTTATACCTTTAGGCTATTTGAAAAAGCCGATCTACAAGCTCACAATGCGTCGCATCGTGACACGTTGTGAGCTTGTAGATCTGCTATTTTCAAACTAGTTTTTCAAACTAGTAAATTTTGCATTCCGGACTTTTACTTGTAACAGAGTATGTCTACAATGCAGTATGGATACTTTTACTTAAGTAAGAAATGTGAGTACTTTTTCCACCACTGAATTGAATACATATCAGCGGAAAGCACCGATGGGGAAAACAGCAAAATCTTATGCATCGATAAGACCGTGGCGTGTACCGTATCACAACCTGCAGCACCTGACGTTTCAACTCAAATGTGTCTCCGTAGGCGGTATTATCATGGTGCTTTCAGTCCCATTTCACCCTGGCTGTAGATCTATATTTATATATCTACATAATCTATATTTATGTAGCGGGATCCCGACTGTGTCAGAAAGCCATTGTGCTGAAACGCCCTCTCGTTGGACTTCAGCGTTCCGTCCCTGCCACTCACTGTATAGATGATTGATTGGGGTTTTGCTGAAGTGACAGAAAATTCTTGTCGGGATCTGTAATACAGGCACAGTTGAGCTTTTTTAGCATTTTAACCCATTAAGACCTGGAACGCATCTGTGTCATTTTTAGATTTGAGCTTAAAAGCATTATTTTACACTTTGGCTATTCAAAAATAGCAGATATACAAGCTCATAGCGCGGCACTAGCTTGTAGATCTGCTGTTTTTGAAAAATCGAGAACATTTGGGAAAATCTTTGAATTCTATTTTTGAAAGCAAACATTTGTAACTCAAATCTTTGCTTCTGGGGGGTCCCTGGAACAAAATATTTTGAGAGGGGGGGTCCGTGGCCAAATACATATACATTTTGGGGTCCTTAACATGAAAAAGTTTTAGAGCCAGTGACATAGCAACATAAATATTTTCAAAAAAAGTTTCTACATTTTGTAGAATCGGAACCTCAGGCCTTAATGGGTTAAGCATTTTAGCACTTTTCATCACATACAGTACACGCACACACCCAGTTTCCAGCTGTACCCTACACACACAGCAGTGTCCCTTTGTCTTTACGCAGTCCTCTCACACTTGAGGACAACTTAACCCATTAAGACCTGAGGCCCATTCTACATAATGTCTTCTAAATCCTAACAGTTTTTTGAAAAAAAAAACGTTGCTATAATATCAGTGGTTCTCAAAAATGTTCATGTCAAGGACCCCCAAAATGCTATGTATTTGGCCGCAGACCCCCATCTTAGAATATTTTGTTCCAGGGAGGGACCCCCCAGAAGCAAAGATTTGAGTTACAAATGTTCGCTTTAAAAATATATATATTTTCAAAGATTTGCACACATTTTCACGATTTTTCAAAAATAGCAGATCTACAAGCTCGTAGCGCGGCACACGGTGCCGTGCTACGAGCTTGTATATCTGCTATTTTTGAATAGCCAAAACAAATCTTAAAATGACACAGATGCGTTCCCGGTCTTAATGGGTTAAAATAATAGGTGGTGAAGAGTTAACCCATTCAATCCGGGAACGCATCTGTGTCATTTTTTGATTTCTTTGGCTATTCAAAAAATAGCAGATATACAAGCTCATAGCGTGACTATGAGCTTGTAGATCTGCTATTTTTTTTTTTTAATCATGAACTTTTGTGCAAATCTTTGAATATATATTTTTTTAAAGCGAACATTTGTAACTCAAATCTTTGCTTCTGAGGGTCCCTGGAACAGAATAGTTTGTGAAGGTTTGCTTTGAAAAATACATATTCAAAGATTTGCGCACATTTTCACGATTTTTCAAAAATAGCAGATCTACAACAGGTATATCTGCTATTTTTTAATAGCCCAAAGATATCTAAAAATGACAGAGATTGAATGTCTTAAAGAGGTTCACGTGAGAGACGTTGGCAATGGCTGATTTCACTATAAATGAGCTGCCTGTAAATCCAGTTATTCGGCTGTACTGTACGGCGTTTAATGTGATATGGACTGCAGTTAGCGAGAGCTACCGGAGATTTAATCTCTGTCTATGTCAGAGGCAGCGCCTCTTCAGAGAGAGGGTACTCTGAGTTAAGTGCTAATGTCAACCTGACTCACTTTTAATTGGGGGGTTTTATATATCAAGTGTTAATGATTGAAAGAAATTAAACAAGGTCAGCAGCTAATTAAATACTTACTTGCTTCCCCCCAACAATGTTTTTTTCACAGGCTATTTGAAAATATTAACATTACCCTTGCTGCATTGGCCCTGTCCTGTGTTTAGGATACATAGTCCACATGCTATGGACTATTTTTGTAAAGTGTTTGATTATGTAAAGTAAATTAATAAAAAACATAAAAAGGGGATGAAGGGAAGTTCAAAGGCTTATTTATTGCCTGATTTGTAGGGGTGTGCCGATACACTAATTTCACGATACGAGACACGATTTTGGACCCACGATATCGATACGATACCATATATGGCACTTTTTTATTATGAGAATATATGGGGGGGGGGGAGAAAATGCAAACAAATACTATATACTTTTTGAAAAATAAACAAATACTTCTGTTTTTGCATTATTATTATTGCCACAAAAAAATAATTAAAAAAAAAAAAACGATACATATCATGTCATGTCACGAAAACGTATCGCGATATATCACGGGACGATATATCGGCACACCCCTACTGATTTGTACTTGGTTGTTTGCAGTGTCACTCACCGAAAATAGCAGATCTAAGTTCACAAGCTCAGCCGATCTATAAGCAAGATCCTCAAGCTCACTACGTGCCACAGGCGTGACGTGTTGTGAGCTTTTAGATCGGCTATATTAATGTGTGATCCGCACGCAACTATAAGTGCTTAGTCAGGCTTTATACTCTTCTCTAATTCTCCTCCCTCGTGCCATCTTATCATCACTGCTCGTTTTATCACACTAAACACTGGCATGGATGGTATGACACGCTTTTTGTTGCATGCTCAGCAACACAAACAGCAACAAATGCTCTCTCTCGCTCTGTCTCTCTCCACCAACCACAGAGGCCCCTCCTTCATTCAGCCCACTCTACCTCGGGCCAATCCCCTCTCAACCTCAGCACTTAACCCCTTTAGACCGGGAAATGAATGCGTGTCATTTATTTGATTTCTTTGGCTATTCAAAAAATAGCAGATCTACAATGCTGCATTTTTTTTTGTAAATCTGCCATTTTTGAAAAAGAATCGTGAAAATGTGTGCAAATCTATATATAAAAATATATTTATACATTTTTAACTCAAATCTTTGCTGAGGGGTCCCTGGAACAAAATATTGTGAGATGGGGGTCCGCGGACAAATACATATCATTTTGGGTGGTCCTTGATATGGAAAAAGTTTGAGAACCACTGATATTATAGCAACATAAAAACAATTTCTAAAAAAAACGTAGCATTTAGAAGACATTTGTAGAATCCCCAGAAGCAAAGATTTGAGTAATAAATGTTCGATTTGCAAAAAAAAATCTCAACTTTTTATTAAAATAGCAGATCTACAAGCTCATAGCGCGGCACTCAGCTTGTATATTTGCTATTTTTTTAAATAGCCAAAGAAATCTTAAAATGGCACAGATGCGGTTCCCGGCCTTAAAGGGTTAAAGGCCATCATCGTTCATCAGGGAGGTGTTTGGCTCTCACCGCCGGCAGAACATTTAAGATGCACCTTCAATAATTAAAGAGGCACAAACTAGTGGGAGAAAGAGCGACCGTTTCTCTGGTGCTGTCATCAGCCTTTCACGTCCATGGCCTGCTGGGGCCCCCTCACTAATAGCACGGTTTATATACATTCACTCATTTGCTTGCTTATCCCATTAAGACCGGGAACGCATCTGTGTGTCATTTCAAGATTTCTTTGGTCATTCAAAAATAGCAGATCTACAATTTTAGAAAAATCTTTAGTTGAAAATGTTCGCTTTAAAAATACATATATTTAACTCTCTCAGTGCCACACAACGCGATATCCCAAGTTTTTTCTGAATGCCCTCAGAGCTTGTAGATCTGCTATTTTGGAATAGCCCAGAGAAATAAAGAAATTACAGAGATGCGTTCCCGGTCTGAATGGGTTATTTGGCTCGCTTTTCCCATCCAATTAATAAGTAAAGGGGAGTGAGGATAAGTGGGCAGAAAACAGAATGTTCTAGAGCTCAGACGAGTGAGGCGTTGGTGTTGAAACGATTATCTCCAGTTTTCTGCTAGCATTTGTGTAAGCTATTCTGGCAGCTTGTCAAAGGTTTGAGGGCCTCCGTAGTTAGTGATAATGTATGTTTACTGCGAGTGCAGAAGTTGCAAAAAGTTGATAAATAATCAATGAAGCTGTTGCATAATCCAAGAACTTTATACCATCTGATGACCTTGCAGCAGCAGATATATGGATTATAGCCTAAAGAAAAGTTGATGGTCTTATCATCTTCACCTCAATAGTACAGTATACTGTATTATTGTGTGTGTTTTGTGCAGGGGTTTTGTGCAAGAAACCCCAAACCAAAACCAATTTAAGGCATGCAGTAGACCATATTCACATGGTGGTGATTTTGCTGTTACTTCATGCTTGGCGCCGTGTGAATAATGGTCTACTACGGCTAGCCTCAAATGAGTCATAAATGTGACAAATAGAATGAATGCTGCAGTGATGAGCTCATATTTCCCATTAGATATCTACAGTAATCACTTTGGGATCGTGCACTACAGCCTTCCAGACTGTGAACCACTATCAACCCGATAACGTCTTTGACCAGAGTCCCCCAGGGGTCTATACTTGGCCCCCTTCTTTTTTTCCTCGACACCAAATCTCTTTGCCGAAAGTACCCAATTTACAAGCAGATGTGCTAGCAGATGTGCTATTTTTGAAGAATGTTAGACCCAAAATAGAGACGCTAGAGTTCATGTGGTGTTTAGAGTTGTATTTATTAGCAAAAAAAAATGTTAAACCAGAAAAAATAAGAAGACTTAAACGGATACTGTGCAGGAGAAGTTAGAAGCCTGATAATATCCCCTTAGATAATTGGCACCGGGTGAAAAAGGGTTACAAAATCGTGGGGGGAAAAAAAGTGCACATCTATGTAGGTAGTTTTGGGACGTCCTCTTGAGATCGATGCCCGCGTGTTGGTTCCCACAGTACAAGCTTGCTGGCAGGGTAGTTCCTGGTGTCGCTGGCAGTGACCAGCTACCCTCATTCTCCTGATTGCAATCTTCTCTGATACACTTAAGTTGGTATAGCCTCCCGTACAGAAGCTGGTTGGTAATGTGTTCGGTCCTGTTTGATGTTCAGTACCACACGTAGCATTCTGGTGTAGCACCCATCCAGGGACTTCTGTAGGGCATGCGTCAGTGTCCAGCATTCACAGCTTCACAGACATAATCATCACCGTTATGTGCTCTCCATGCAAGGACTTGTCTCACTTTAAGGTCCTGCTCTGTGGAGTTGACCCATGCGCCCAGGTATTTAGAGTCATTGACCTCCTTTAGCGCAGTGCCTACTATTGTTGTCAGAGTGGATGTCCTTGGAGGATGTTATAGGTTACGACCTCGGTTTTCTTTGCGTTTAGCATGAGACAAACACTTGAGCTTCTCAACAATGCAACAATAGCACAGTTCAGCTAGTGCTTTCCAGACAATTGACTGATATATAACAGTTAGGAAAGCAGTTTGAACCTTCTGAAAGAAAAACCGGTGCGCTTCCTCTGGATGCCTTCTTAGTTTAGGCAGTGGGTGCTCAGCTATGTATACAATTCAAGTCAAAATTATTATTTTTTTATCTGCTCTGAGGAAGCCTGCGACCGAAACGCGTTAGCGTTCTCGCAATAAAATGAGAAACTACATTTGAGCCACTGTCTTGCAGTATTTATTTTGGAGTGCCACTCTTTCCACTTAGGTGGTTTTTGACTCAGTTTGTACCAGTGTTGAATGGTGTTGGTCCCGATCTGACAGGGATTCTGGTCCACACCTCAGAAAGGCCCGTGGTTCACCAAAACCCAGAGACCGAGTCATACGTAGCCTGCCTTTTGTGAGTTCTCATGAGCTATGCCAATGGTTCTCAACCGTTTCAGGGTGAGACCCCCCCAAAATAATCATATTTGAACTGGGGACCCCCCACCCTGACAAGCACTTGGAATTGTAGGAGTTGAGGCATTACATTTAGTTGACTCGGTTCCACAGATAGATATTGTTACAATAGCCGATCTACAAGCTCACAGCCGTTGTAAGCTTGTAGATCAGCTATTGTAACAATTCTTCTTTCACTTTTATTGTTTGACAATTTGACCAATGTTTGACCAGTTTTTATAGTATAGTCTGTTGATTACTTATGATGCAGTAATGGTCTTTTTTCATTTCATTTCATTTATTTAGCACCTTTATCCTACAATGCATTACATTCACCCATTCACACACACATTCATACACCGATGGCGGAGGGAACCGTGCAAGGCACCAACCTGCTCATCGGGAGCAATTAGGGGTTCAGCGTCTTGCTCAAGGACACTTCGACACTAACTTTGGGGGAGCCCGGGATCGAACTGGGAACCTTCCTGTTCCCAAGCGGCCGCTCTACCTCCTCCTGAGCCACCGCCGCCCCTAAGCTATGCCACTACACCATATAGTAAACTTCATGACTTGTTAAAAGTGTGCCTGAAAGTGTTCAGTTGCTTTTAGTGTTGGATAGGCAATGATTTTGTGTTGGATAGGCAATGATGTGTGCCGCATCTAATTGATCTTACTGGGCACTGTTTAGTGGCAGACTATTTTCATAATTGTCATTCCTCCTGCTTTGTTCGAATTTCTATGCGCTTCTTAATGAAGCACTTGCCACAGTAAACACAAGTAACTAATGTCTGCAGAGGCTTGCAAAGGCTGTTTAGAATGTAATACTTGCACATAAACCTCCACCACCCATAAGATAGCAACAAACTCTGAGATTACCAAGCCATTAATTTTGCACTCCATCCCGCTTTCTTTTAGATGCGCGCACACACACACACACACACACACACACACACACACACACACACACACACACACACACACACACACAAACTGGTAGACATTCGCTGCAATAGTGTAATTAGCATAGAAATCAAATCAACGGCAATTCCAGGTCGTAAAATGTGTTTGCCAGTGTTAACTGGATTTACGCTGCACACACAGAGTTTTCTCTCTGCCTTGGCTTTGGTAAACAACAACTCTGCTATTCATCAGTGATGCTTTGCCTCTGTTGTCCTTATTAAGTTTACCCCTCCCTTGTGAGTAGCCATTAGACTGCTCACAATGGAGAGGCTTATATTGCCTGCTCTTATCGATGAAACAAAGTTGCTGGAAATTAACCCGTTAAGACCGGGAACGCATCTGTGATTTGAGCAAAAAAAAAGCATTATTTTATACTTTGGCTATTCAAAAATAGCAGATATACAAGCACCGAGTGCCGATCTGCTATTTTATAAATGTTTTGAAAATGTGTGCAAATCTGTGAATATATATTCTTTTAAAGTGAACGTTTTTAACTCAAATTTTTGCTTCTGGGGGTCCCTGGAACAAATTATTTTGAGATGGGGGTCTGAGGCCAAATACACACATTTTGGGGTCTTTGACATGAAAAAGTTTGAGAACCACTGACATAGCAACATCAGTTCTTTCAAAAAACTGTTAGGATTTAGAAGACATTTAGTAGAATCAGGCCTTAATGGGTTAAGGTAAACTTTGTAAAGGGTTTGCACTTTTGATGTGCTGGTAGAGTGAGAAGATGCTTCCAGAGTTTGGGGAGTTTCTTCTGCAGTACTTTTTTCATTCTTCACACTAAACATGTCTGTGTAATATTTGAAGTCCCTCTTAATCATATTCTTTTCAAACCTGTGCCTATCCCCTCTCCTACACTCTTTAAGGGTGATTTATAGTTGTGCGCCAGTGTCATCATGCACAAGCTTACTTGTTGATCTTGTACAAGTTGTATTTCAAGCCCTGGTCGTTTGCCTTTCAAGATACATTCACCAAAAGATGGGATTATGTATTATTGGACCAATTTTGTATTAAGCCTAATAATACAATTAATGCTCCTGCGAAAAGGTGTTGTGTGACTTTTCACTAAACAAAAGATGGCGTACGGGCCCGGACAGCTGGCGTAGCGGTCTGGGCACCTAGGCTACAATGTAGCCTGACAGCCTGACAGCGCGTCACGGGTTCGAGTCCCCATCCCGACGGCCTTTGCTGCGTGTTCACTCCCCATCTCTCTCTCCCCATTTCCTGTCAGCCTACTGTCCTTATCAATAATCAAGACATAAAAAGCCCAAAAATAAATCTTTAATAATAAAAGAATGGCGTACGCAATCAAAGAAAGTGTTGCCACTTTTTTTCAGTTGAAAGCATATCATCTTTTGTGAATCGACATGTCTCGCATCACTTTTACGCCAAAGCATGAGGGTTTTAGCGTCTCTCTTTCTCCTCAGGCAACTATGAACGCACGTCCTCAAAGGATCCTGGACTCTCACTCTGGATCTCTCACCCAGTCAGCCCCAGCCAGTCCCACCAGCAAAGGCACCCACATCCACCAAGCCAGGTGAGGGAAGATCTGTCTCTCTCTGTCTCTGTCTCTGTCTCTTTCTCTGTCTCTGTCCAGTGTTGATTTCGTTGACTAGAATCATGGCGAAAAATCTTCGTCGACTACCTTTTTCCACTGACGAAAACGAAATAAAAACTACGCCACGATGACTAAAACTAAGACTAAATATATTGACAATTTCGTCAACAAATAAAAACTAGACTAAAATGTTAGTGAGGGTTGAGTGGAGAAGAGATCCAGTAGAACTAAAAGACAAGTCATTTTATGTTTGGTTGTGCTCCGGTGTTGCGCTCTGAAAATAGCAGATCTACAAGCTCACAACGCGTCGCGACGCCAAAATACATTTTAGTCGACTAAATCAACTGTAGATTTAGTCGACTAAAGTCTTATGGTATTTAGTCGACTAAAACTAGACAAAAACTAAAACATTTCATATGACAAAAATATGACTAAAACTTAATGGAATTTTATTCAAAAGACTATGACTAAAACTAAATCAAAGTTTGCTCTCAAAATCAACACTGTCTCTGTCGCTATAGCTAGCTATCTTATCTTATCTAATCATTAACCAAGAAAAAGACAGCTTTGAGCTAAATATACTATACTTAGCACATGGAAGAACATACACGTCATGTTCTGACTTTCCAACCTGTGTTTTGTGTTCCAGTGGCTCTCCTCCCATGCCCAGTGCCAGCAGCTCTAGCCTGACTAACGAGGTCCCCAAGCCCCCTGCCAGAGAGCAGACCCCGGCACGACCCCCTTACACCCCGACGTTGGGCGGACAGGCCCCCCACTCCCACCAATTCCCCCGCACGCGGAAGATGTTCGACAAGGGACCCGAGCAGGTACACGAAGATGCAACCACCACTGCTGTATATCAGTCCACACACGGTAAGCTGTGTGTGGGCTGAAAACCAACAATTGTTAATATTTCACTGGCTGAAAGCCTCCAGTAAGTGCCTCGGTAACACTTTTTTGTTGACTTTTGCTACTCTGCCTACCCTGTGGCTTAACCCTTTCAGTCCGGGGACACATCTCTGTCATTTTAGATTTCTCTGGTTATTCAAAAATAGCAGATATACAAGCTCATAGCGTGGCACCGAGTGCCGCGCTATGAGCTTGTAGATCTGCTATTTTTGAGAAATCGTGAAAATGTGTGCAAATCTTTGAATATATATTTTTAACCTTTCTAACTCGAATCTTTGCCTCTGGGGGGTCCCTGGAACAAAATAGTTTACAAATGTTCGCTTTAAAAAATATATAAAGATTTGAACACATTTTCACGATTTTCAAAAAATAGCAGATTTTTTTTTTATAATTTTTTTATCCCGCGATTTTGTAACCCTTATTTTTCACCCGGTGCCAATTTTCTAAATGATCCTGGGCGCTACACTCCCCTGACCAGCCTAGGGAGGCCAGGGCCGAGCTCATGTCTCCTTCAATGCATGAGAGCCAACTGACCACCTTATCACCTGACAGGGGGGAGTTTCCCCCGTTTGACGTAGCGCGTGGAAGGAACACGTTATTCCAACCAGTTCCCTTCCCCTCCATCAGGCGCCCCGGCTGTCATGGGGGAGGTGGTATAGCGACCAGGATTACTACATGTTTTTGTGAGGGTATTAACTACCCTGAGAGACACGGGGAGAACATGCAAACTCCACACAGAGTAGGCCCTTTCGCCAACCCCACCCAGGGTATGGGCGCGGATGAGGAGACACACCCACAGCGTCCCCGGCGGGAATCGAACCCAGGACCTTCTAGCTGTGAGGCGACAGTGCTACCAACTGCGCCACCGTGCCCTAAAAGAAAATTAAAAAAATGCACATCTAGTACAGTTCAAAAATAGAAGATATATAAGCTCACAGCGCTTGTACATCTACTATTTTTTTTACATTTTTGAAAAATCTTTAAAGTGAAACATTTTGAATGATTTTGATTCAATTTTTTTAACACAAATCTTCTCTTCTGGGGGTCCCTGGCACAAAACATTTTCAGATGGGGTGGTCCGCGGCCAAATACTGTACATATCAATTAGGGGGTCTCCTTGGCACAACAAAAAGTTTGAGAACTACTGATATAGAAGGCATTTGTAGAATCGGCCTCAGGTCTTAATGGGATAATTATGTTTGCATTACTGACGTGTGTGTGTGTGTGTGTGTGCGTGTGTTCGTGCGTGTGTGTGTTCAGGCGGGTGACGACGGGGACGATCCTGGCGGTCACAGGAACTACATCAGTGCCACACTGCAGACGGGCCTGTGTGACTGGAGCGCCAAGTACTTTGCCCAGCCAGTTATGAAGGTAACGTACACCTCTGCCTCCTCTCTGTTTATTTATAGCCTTTCACCATCCCTCACTCCTTGTGCCCACAGCGTGTTCCACCGCCGTGTTCCATTAGTAATTTCTGTGCCTCTGTTCAAAACGTGTAGTCCTCTAAGATTAAAAAATTGTAACGGTATGTGCCAATATCTGCTGGCTGTGCTGTACTGTACATGCTGTAATTAATAGTTCTCTCTGTGCCTCACACTTTTACCGCCTCCATAGTAACCCTCAGGACAACCCACAATAATATTCAAATGTCAGTCGTTCATAGTTACCCATCATTTTAAAGTGTAACTTTTTCAGTTAAACAAGTTGTTTTTGATATTATTTTTCTCAATAACCATTCCACGTAAATGTTTTTGACTTCTCTAAACACTATAGAGTACAGAAGTCCTGATGTAACTCGGTTCATCCCCTGGGTTGCGGAAGTAATTTCTCTATGGAGAATAACATTGGGTCATCTTAGAATCGTCGTGGGGGATGGGAATTCAGAATGAGGGGGAAAAGAACGCGACCCAGGTAGGATGCGTAAATTACGTCAGACTTTTTTTAGTGAGTGTCTGCCCCAGACACTCATGCTTAAATGACATAATACCGGAAATGTATTTAAGTATTTTACTTGAGTTAATAAATACTGTTTCTGACAACTTGTTTTTACGTTCATTCTCTTAAAATGTATAATCTCTAGCTCTAAAGTTGACGTTTTCATTTTTCGATTATTCAATTCAGTTAGCTAAACAGTACCTGTATTGTTTAGCGATACCGTTTTACAGAACTTGAATTACACACCGGTACACATTCATAATACTGAAAAATAACGCTAAATCAGTCAAATACATTAATTTATAAAAAATTACAACATGAAATGATTTTCTCCAGACGGGTGCAATTGGCTTCTTCCACCATAAGATCAAGTACCATTAAATTATTTAAATCATCAAAGAATTCAAAGCAATCCAGCTTCAAACTGTCCTGACATTTGTTCCATACAGATGGTGCACGTGCGCTGAAGGCTATATTACCCAGCTTTGTTCAGGTCTGAGGAACTTCCAACAATACCCAATCCTGTGATCTAGTACGACAACATGAGCTTCTGATAGACCGAAGCCTGGTCACTTACATGGAGAGTTTAGGAAGTAGCGGCTCTTAAAGGAACACTTCACCCATTTTCCACCTTATCTTTATATAATTTGTCCTCTTTTATGCTAATTATAAGATGGCATCATTTCTGTCTTCTCGATTTGTGTCTCAGAAGAGGGCTGTGGACAGTTCTGAACTGTCCACAGACAAAAAGAACAAAAAGAACATAAAAGATGGTGAAAATAATCTGAGAAGAAAGTAATGAGGAACCCCGCTCCAAGCCAAAGATCACACCGAGGGCCAAATGCAGGATGAAGGAGGAAACCGAGAGAACAAAGGGTTCGGTGAAAAGCAAAAAAAAAAAAGAGATTGGCTGTACAGCGGGTTAGAGAGAGAGAGAGAGATGAAGGTAGTGGAAGAGGGCAAGATAAGAGGAGAGTTTTTTTGTCCTAGCAATCAGAACGCTGCGCCCACAACATTTTTGAGTGTTCCCATAAAACCCCCCACTCCATTACAAAGCCGTGTACTGTATCCGCCTCGAAGTCTGTGCACACGCAGGTTATCATATCACTGTGTCAGCAGCATGAGAGAGGCGTGTGTGTGTGTATGAATGGTAGCGAGAATTGACAATAAGTGATTCTGGAGTGTGCATAAGAAGCAGGTATTATTAACCCTTTAAGACCTGGAACGCATCTGTCATTTTTTTATTTGAGCTAAAAAAAAGCATTATTTTACACTTTGGCTATTCAAAAATAGCAGATCTACAAGCTCATGCTTGTAGATCTGCTATTTTTGAAAAATCATGAAAATGTGTGCAAATCTTTGAATATATGTATTCTTTTAAAGCGAACATTTTTAACTCAAATCTTTGAATATATGTATTCTTTTAAAGCGAACATTTTTAACTCAAATCTTTGCTTCTGGGGGTCCCTGGAGCAAAATATTTTGAGATGGGGTCGGTGGCCAAATACATGTCATTTTGGGGGTCCTTGACATGAAAAAGTGATACACTGATATAGAAACATACGTTTTTCAGAAAACTGTTGGGATTTAGAAGACATTGTAGAATCGGCTTCAGGTCTTAAAGGGTCTACACCATGAAAATCACTTTTTTCTTGGTTTTTTGTATTTTTTGGGGTCCCCAGTGTCTCTTGTACCCAAAAAAATGTTTTTTTTTTAAATTCAGTCATTCCTTCTCATTTCATGGATTTCCAGAATGGGCGTGTCTGAACAGGCGATCTCAGAATGGAAATGTTTATGAGGTCACAAACATTAATGATGGCAAACCCAATGTTAAATGAAAAGTGCCCGAATCGCTCCGAAACTTTTTCTACCCCCCCTAAGTGGGGGTCTACGAACAAATACTTCGGGCTCGGATTTTGGCTCCGCCCCCCGGAAGTGGGTGAAACAGGCACCTCAAACACTTGGTGGAATTGTTCAAAAATGTTCAAAGTGTTTTTTTTTCGATTTTGTATTTTTCTTAGATGCTTCTTTTTATGCAGAATTTTTCCATTCTGACCACAAGTCCCCTGGACTTTTTTGTGTTATCCTTTTAGCCTTAATGTTTACCTCGTGCTGTTTACATTTCTGTCTAATAAAGTGTTCAATCAATCAATCAAAAAACAAGATGGTGACGTGACCCTCAACTTAAATAAAAAAAAAACAGAATAATGGAGGTCAGTTGTGTGTGGTAGGCAGTGTACACAGCTCTCTCAGTCACAGCGTCATGGAAAAGCATGCGTTACTGTTTATTATTCATTGTGCTCAGTGGGAGGCTCTGCTGTAGAAATGTGCTTGATAAGCACACAGCAGCAATCGTCCTTGCACACGTACACGACACATACACATACAGTGCATACAGTACACACACACACACCACCAACACAACAACTCTATTACAATCCATTATAGTCATTCACTCCCAGGTGAATAGCAACATGTGAGCGTTAACATACCATCCATGCCTTTCTCAAAATGAATGCTGCGATTCTTCCATCAGCTTGGATTTGAACATGTTGCAGACATGATTCTTCTCAAATTGCCGGGCCGAAACTCTGTAGCCTTCTGCTCTGTCAGTAATCACCCATTGTAAACACACACACGCACACAATCTCTTTTATTGTGTAGTTTCACCAGAGGCCCCTATTGATGAACACTAATTAGCCTGAAATGGTTTTCTCTCCCTTTTGAGAGAAGCCGGCAGCAGAGAGGGACAGAGTTGAAAGGAGAGAGGAAAATTGTAGAGAGAAGGAAATTCATTTGTGTGGTGTGGCAGACATCTTTTTACGCTGAGGACAGAGTATTAGCACTACCTTTCCTTTCCATGCAATTCAGTGACGGATTGAATCCACACGAACACCATGATCCCATGATTCAATTCAATCATAAAAGAGAAGAGGAGTCATGTGCAGATGAAAAGGAGCGGTATTATGCTCCTTTTCATCTATGAATTTATACTGTACTTCGTCGTACAAGGGTGTCACTCGGGTGACACCATTTTACCACAAAGTATTGTATAAATTAGGCTTCATGAAGTCTTACGTTACTTTAGACATGGATTGTGTAACGTTCCTGATAAATGTTCCAAAAACATTGCCTGCCTGCTCGTACACATCATAAACTAAAAAGGTAAAACAACCAAACTGAAGGGGATGGTTGATAAAACACCCCCCTTCCTTTCGGGAGGGAAGGGGTGTTTCAGGAAGAGCATGGCCATTTTCTCCCCTGCTGTGATGTTTGGAGTTGTGTGTCTTTCATTTATCAGTACCTTTCACTCTCCACACACACACACACACACACACACACACACACACACACACACACACACACACACACACACACACACACACACACACACACACACACACACACACACACACACACACACACACACACCCTCTCATGCAGATCCCAGAGGAGCATGACTTGGAGAGCCAGGTGCGGATGGAGAGACAATGGCGGTTTCTGAGGAACACTCGTGTCAGGAGGCAGAGTCAACGCATCACACAGAGAGGTCAGACACTCTCTCTTTCTCTCACACACACACACGCACACACGTGCACACACAAAGCAAGCACACCGACTCAGAGACAAATGAATTCAGACGTGTGAATGAATACACCATGATATATTTTGGCTTTCACGAGATCGCGTGCGTGTGTGTGCGTGTGTGTGTGTTGTCCATTGAGCATCAATTGAAAACGCCCCACCGCTGCGCCACAAACAGCCCCCTTTGTGCCTCCTTCCGAGCACGTACGTATACAAAACATTAAAGAGCCTGGGGTACACACATGCACACACAGGCTGCCCGACTCCACATCTGAAGTCAGAGCTCGCTCAAACAGAATGGCTAACACTCGCACGTCATCACTAGCAGCCCCCACTGCAACCTACACACACACACACACACAGTCACGCAGCAGTTGCTTTCAGAACTTGAAGTTTACTCACGCACATTGCTTCATCTCTGTCTCTCTCACTCTCTTAACCCATTGAGGCCTGGAACGCATCTGTGTCATTTTAAGATTTCTTTGGGCTATTCAAAAATAGCAGATATACAAGCTCATAGCGTGGCACCGAGTGCCGCGCTATGAGCTTGTAGATCTGCTATTTTTGAAAAATCGTGAACATTTTGTGCAAATCTTTAAATATATATATTTTTAAAGCGAACATTTGTAACTCAAATCTTTGCTTCTGGGGGATTCAACAGTTTTTTGAAAAAACTTATGTCGCCATAATATCAGTGGTTCTTTTTTCCATGTCAAGGACCCCCAAAATGACATGTATTTGGCTGCGGACCCCCATCTCAAAATATATGTTCCAGTGACCCCCAGAAGCAAAGAATAGAGTTAAAAATGTTCGCTTTAAACAATATGTATTCAAAGATTTGCACACATTTTCAAGATTTTTCAAAAATAGCCAAAGTGTAAAATAATGCTTTTTTTAGCTCGAATCTAAAAATGACACAGATGCGTTCCAGGTCTTAAAGGGTTAATCACTGCATTCATTCCTTCCAGTGCTAAGAAGTTTTGTGTGAGGGGGGAAAAGTAATAGTAGGCCTAGCATGCCCTCATTCAATCCCACTCCCTGCAGGGAGATGGGAGAGGAGTGGAGATGAGAGGAAGTGGGTGCCGAGCATGGCAGCCAGGGGAGGAAGGGTGAGGCGAGATGGATAGGGCAGGAACAAAGGGCGAGGTTTGAAAATGATCGTTACAACGTGTGCTTCTTGCTGCTGTAGGCACAGAGGCATTGTGATGAGGGTTTTATTTTTTTGTTGTTGCCAGTTCTGTACCGAATGCACTGCAAGACAACACTGCCAAAATTGATCAGTAATGCATATTGAATATTCGGCTTTCAGCGGTTTTGTCTGCCCAAGGTCTCAAAACGCTTTTTTTATTCTCTTTTTTTCCCCTCCGTACGTACGCCCGATTTTATTTATTATTTTTCACAGAGTGCTTCTTTGTGATGTTGTTCAGGATTTGTATTTTTTTCCACATTCTTCTGCGTTTTATTGTGGGGATTGTGCACTCCTACCCTGCCAAGGACAAGACAGGCAGCTCTAGGCATGTCGTTGTCATGACAATGTATCAAGAAGCATCAAACTTGTAAGTTGTGTGCTTATCTCTGCTGGGGCTGTGGCTGAGGCTCGTACTGGAAATAGCCAGATGGTGCATAACTGTAATTGTGTTTTCCACAAATGTAGCTAGCTATTGCACTGCTTCCATATACCGTAGACACACCATGTTTTCATCACATTATGTGAATAGATAGTAGTCTTAACACATCCACCGCCAGAGGTTAATCTCATAATGTACTCACCAGTGCCAAGGTGTTTTTGTTGTTTTTTTGTTTTTTTCATGTCGCCATAGATCTTGTTAAAATCCTTAAGATTGAGCCGTGAACGGTCTGTTTACATCCGCGAGATCTCCCTGTATCTCCCAGTGAAGATCGCGTGTCAAACGGGGCATCCATGTTTGAGTTAGAGCGGATTACGTTAAACAGTGAAATGCGAGGAGAAAAAACTACAGGAAGAGAATTGAGTTTCAGTTTCGTCTGTAGAATGGGAGCGGGCGTGATCGTCGAAACCGGATCCCAAATAATTCTATTTCCTGTCATCAAACCGGAAACGGAAGTGGATCAAAAAAAATCCGAAAGTGCACCCGGACCGCGCATGCGCGAAAAGACCGCAGCCCGTAGGACTACGGGCTCGGCGCTTAACCGTTGGATTTAACGGCCCGTAGAACTACGGGCCCGGCGGTAAAGGTGTTAAAGGTAATAGCTTGCACTCATATCCATGTGCAGCAACCCAAAAAGACTAGATCAAAAAAATAGTTAGGATCCCATGTAACATCTTTTTCCAATTTGTTTTGCCTGGAAGAAAAGTTAAGAAAAAAATGCAATGCACCATGATATTGAGGAAAAGGGCATTTTTGTCCGTTCTAAAGCAGTTCAATGCTGTCAACGGTGTTGTGTAAAAAATACTGGAAACATCAGTGATCAGTCAGAGCTGTCAGTCACCACAGTAGAAAAGTTGTAATGAAATCTGTACTCGGTACACTCAGGCAGTAAGTCAAGATTTTTTGCTGCATCGAACCCGTGACCACCCGACAGCAGCCATATTATCACTTCCTTCACAGGTTTTACCAATGATACTAACGAAGGCTCTGTTCCATTAGTGTAGCACAGTGGTTTCCATGACCCCCATAACTCTGAGAGTGTACAAATGGAACCAAATGGACCCGTTAGGGTCCATTTGGTTCCATTTGTACACTCTCAGAGTTACACACCCGTAAGGGGCCATTTGGAATCCCATGAGGGTCCCTGGACCCCAACTTTAGACCCACTGGTGTAGCAGAGTGTTTCCAGTGAGCCAACATGCACAATATCAGCACCCTGACTCTGTTTGACCAGAATGGAACGGAGCCTTCATTAGTATCATTGGCAACACCTGTGAATGTCTTCACAATATGGCTGCTGTGCATAGGGTGCATTCCAGTACAATCAATTTCAAGGGCATATTTTGTCCCCCCGCCCCCACCCCTATTGTAGGAGTGACCCGTCTGGATGACCAGATCTTCATCAACCGCAACCCTGGTGTTCCTTCTGTGGTGAAGTTCCATCCTTTCAACGCCTGCATTGCTGTGGCTGACAAGGACAGCATCTGGTGAGCTCAGCTTCCTTTCTTAGGCCAGCTGTACACCGAAAACAATATTTTACTTTTACTCATTTGACTTTGGTTTCATAGATTGTTTTTCAATGTGTTTTTGCTTGATCGGTCATAGATTCTTTTTCAATGTGTTTTTGCTTGATCGGTCATAGATTCTTTTTCAATGTGTTTTTGTGTGATCGGTCATAGATTATTTTTCAATGTGTTTTTGCTTGATCATCATAGATTATTTTTCAATGTGTTTTTGCTTGATTGGTCATAGATTCTTTTTCAATGTGTTTTTGCTTGATCGGTGATATTCAGTACAAGAGCACAACCTCATCATGTGTATTGGTTGTAAGGTAGCAAGGTAGCAAGGTATTGCTAGAAAGTACTAGGTGGTTAAATAACAGTGCAATTCAATGACTTGATCGGAACTGTGTAAAAACACATTTACTAGTGTTGTAGCTGCAGCTGCTTCATTGTAATCTGTCCCTTGGCCTCTTGATTGAGATAAAGAATCCATTAAAGAATCTTGCTGGAGTCACAGTAACGTGTGATGCCACATTACATCTCTCTGGTAGAAAAATCTTATTTTGTGTGCGGGACAGGAATGTATGCCCCTTCTGTTGTTCTGTTATCATCATATCACATCAAATGTCACATTCTAAAGCTGTCTGTCCATAGTTTTTGGGACTGGGAGAAAGGAGAGAGGTTGGACTACTTCTACAATGGGAACCCTCGCTACACCAGGATTACAGCCATGGAGTACCTGAATGGACATGACTGTTCATTGCTGCTTACTGCAACAGGTTGGTCTCTCTCACACACACACACACACACACACACACACACACACACACACACACACACACACACACACACACTCATGTGATCATACTGTAATTAACTGGTAACAGCGATGAACTAAAACTAGACTGGTGCAAGTGATATAGATTGCGGTGTGATAGGCAGTGGTGGAAAGTAACTAAGTATGTTTACTCAAGTACTGTACTTATGTACACTTTTTAGGTATTTTTTACTTTTCTGGAGTATTTCCAATTTTTTAAATACTTTGACTTCTACTCCACTACTTCTCAGAGGCAAATATTGTACTTTTACTCCACTACAATTATTTGAAAACTTGAGTTACTATTTACTTTGCAGATATAAATCATTATATAATAAAACACACATTAACCACGCTATTTGAAAATAGCCGATCTACAAGCTCACAACGCGTCGCATGTGAGCTTGTAGATCTGCTATTTTCAAACATTTTAGTACTTTCACTTTTGGTACTTTAAGTATACTTTGATGCCAATACTTTTGTACTTTTACTCAAGTAAGGTTTTAAACACAGACCTTTTACTTGTAACAGAGTACTTTTATATTGTGGTATTGCTACTTTTACTTAAGTAAAATATCTGAGTACTTCTTCCACCACTGGTGATAGGGCCCCTACACACTGTCCGACATTTGAAATGGTCGGCGAGTAAACAGATCGTTAAGCATTTCACATTGCACGAGTTTCTCTCTTGAAATCGGGCTATACATATCATTGTGGTTCTCGCACGATTGACTGATCGGCAACAGGGGATCACTCATTGCAAGATATTTCACCACGATGCGATCCAGACCCAATACATACAGTAGCCTACATTTGTTTTTATTCCAATTCATTTTAACCGACGTCTCACGAAAACGTGCAAGGCTCCTGTGATATATGCGCGAGACCGAGACAGGACGCTAATGATTGACATTAAATATTTCTCTGTATGTGTGTGTCTCTCTCTCTATGAAACAAGCAGGGAGCAAGCAGTGTTGCCATGTCCACGTATTATAAGTGATTTTGGCCTTTCTGTAAAGTTGCATGTCTAAATATTGGTAGTTGTGGCTAGCGTTTTTTGGGGCTTAATTGTTTCTAAAGTGTAGTTGCTTATTTGGGCTTGCTTCCTAATGTTGTTTAAACCAGTGGTTCTCAAACAACTTCTGAAAATATAGACCCCCATGCAAGATTTGTGTGGATTTGGAAAATGTTCCAACATTTTCAAAACAGTTCTTTTTTTAAATAGCCGATCTACAAGCTCAAAATGAGCTTGTAGATCGGCTATTTTCAAATATCCAATGTATTTCTATGTAGGTTTAAACTTTAAAGTGCTCGTGTGGCCTATATATAGTCGCTTCTTTTGAGATTGTTTTCATAGACCTGGTTGCTTATTTCTCTCGCAATATCTGGCAACACTGATCAGAACAGAAGCATAATCCTCGGACGTTCATGTCACGGTGATAAAACGTATTCCAGTCTTGATGATGACGAACCTTTATACATGTACATGTAGACCTACTCTATATAGGCCTACAGTAAGTGACAAAGGAATTATATCCCCTCATACCTGCAACCTATAAAAGAAATAATGACCTGGCTGCATCAAAGAAGGAGTGCACGTGTTCTAAATGTTTTAATAACACCGGCTGCATTGGCTGTAGCACGGCTCTTATCGGGACCGATAGCCCCAAATATTAAACATGTTGGATATCTAAAACCTGTCGGGAACATGTCGCCGACCGCACTTTATCGGGGTGGATCTTCTCGGAGTACCTTACACACTGCGCGATCAACACCTCGCCGAGGAACGCCCGATCTTGACTGAGATCGGTGGTTTTGTCGACGAACACCCAAAAATATCCCGACAGCCAAATCGGGTCAAATATCGTACAGTGTGTAGGGGTCCATAGGCAACTATGCAGTTTTTCATCAGCGTACTGTACATACGGTACAGTACACGTGGATTCATAATGCAGTTTGTATGGTACCGTATGTTTGATGTGAATGATTCGTGACTCAGAATATCTTTTATTGATTTATCTTTGTTTGACTTGTAAGGCGTTGCTTTCTTTGTATTTCACTGACAGAAAGGGACGTGTGTGTGTATTGTATTTCCTTCCCCCGACATGCAAATAATGTATCTGCTCAGGGGAGGGTGCACATATGCATGTGCACACCTGGAAAGAATCAAATTGATTATGTGCCGGCTTGCTTTCACGGTATCGCACCTCGTACGTTGCCTTGCTTTTACGTGTTGATGCAATTCTTAGATTCGCCATGGATACACTTCTCTCCCCCCTTTGACCTTTCTGCCTCTTCATTCCCTCCCTACCATTCAATTTTCTCTCCTCTCTCCTTTTCCTCCCTCCATATTTCCTCTCTCTCTCTCTCTCTCTCTCTCTCTCTCTCTCTCTCTGTATCATTTTTTGATTTGAGCTAAAAAAGCATTATTTTACACTTTGGGCTATTCAAAAATAGCAGATATACAAGCTCATAGTGCGGCACCGAGTGCCGCGCTATGAGCTTGTAGATCTGCTATTTTTGGAAAATGTGTGCAAATCTTTGAATATATATATTTTTAAAGCGAACATTTTTAACTGAAATCTTTGCTTCTGGGGGTCTCTGGAACAAAATATTTGAGATGGGGTGTCCACCGCCAAATACATTTTAATAATTTAGGGGGTCCTTGACATGAAAAAGTTTGAGCACCACTGATATAGAAACATACGTTTTTCAGAAAACTGCTGAAAAACAGCAGTTTTTCTCTCTTTGTATCCATCTCTACCCTTCTCTTTTCCATATGCATGTGTTCCTCTCCTCACTGTCCTCTCTCTCTCTCTCCCCCCCCCCCCCCCCCCAGATGATGGAGCGTTGCGTATCTGGAAGAACTTTGCCGACCAGAGGAACCCTGAGATGGTGACGGCGTGGCAGGGCCTGTCAGACATGCTGCCCACCACCCGAGGTCAGCCCTCCGCCAGCGCACACAGTAAAGACCCACAATCTATTTTTTTCCTCTACCCCTACCCCCCACCCCCATCCCCATCCCCACCCAAATGCCAAAGTACTTCCTGTGGCATCAACTGTACAAGCTATTGTACCGTCTGTCCCTCCTGGTTTGCCCCCTGTTTGTCCACATCTTCATCTTTAAGACAAGGACCAGCTCTGTTTTTGCCCAATCCACAGCCCTCCACTCCATGATCATCGTCTATGCAACACACACACATTAGCATGCAAAGAACAAGGAAGACTTCATCCGGCTTCTTTTCAGATGTTTCTCAGCGGCACTGGACCAAATACCTGGGTGTCCAAGTGTGACAGAACAAGTGACCGAACAAAATCGATCATAAAAGATGGAACATATGCTAAGCGTTTCCTTGAATTTCAATGTCCTTTCCCATCATGGAAAAAATGTGATCGATCTTGATCTTAGATTGAGACTGGATTTTGTGTAGAAATTTTTCTCTTACTGCTCTATACTATCTTAACTCTTACCCTGCCAGAGTTTTTTCAGAACAGTCTGTAGCCTCTGCCAGGTTTTTGACCGATTTTGGTACCTTTTCGCATAGCCACAAAATATTTTTCTCAAGTATGATTGATCCCCAGAAAATTTCTAATCACAGATGAGATTCAGGTGTGGTTTCACAAATGTCAACGAGGTCAATTTGACCTTGTTGTCATGTGTTGTTTGATGTTTGAAAATAGCTCAAAACCAGTGGTTTCAAACCAAAAAACATTGTGAATTGTTTGTCCGTTTCAATTTTAACATTGAAGTGGATGGAGCAGCAAATCTTTGGAAATTGTTATCTCCTTATTCGTTTGGAATATCGAAAAGGTGTCAATACTAAATAATTAGAGAATCTTTTTAGATTTTTTTTTTTTTTCAAGACGTTTTTTTTTAAACGTCGTTTTGTGAGCTGCCAGCCTGCCACACTGATGTTGCCGTTATAGTTGTGAATGTGGAGTTAGGACGATTTTTAAAACAAAATATTTATAGTTATACAGAAGGTACATGCTTGGTGTGGATGGCCCATTACTCTGAATGTTCTCAGTCCTGAAGATGTCCCATGTCAGACGTCTAGTTATTCTTTCTGTGACAGCCTCTCCTTCATGGATGTCTATTTCTGGAGCAGAGAAGTTTATGGGCATTGTGACTGGTATAGCAATGCTAATCCATGGATCACTTGCTCAGTGATTTCCTTACTTTTGTTTCACTTTATCAAGTTATGTCCGAGTATTTTTCTGGTACAAAATGCAAAAATACATGAAAAGTTCCCTAAATCCTCTAGACCGCATCAGACCATTAGCATTGGTATGTGGGTCAATAGCAAAGTGCATAAGACGACCTTCGGACAAGGTTTTAGACGCGACCTCTGATACTGTAGGTATCAGATGCACGGTGGGGCTAATTAGTGACAATTAGAGCAAAGCTGTCTCCGACTGAGTGACTGATTGGCTGACAGGTTCGGTTTTGCAGCTGTGTGAACCACCCACTGTGTGTGTGTGTGTGTGTGTGTGTGTGTGTGTGTGTGTGCGCCACCGCCGCCCTGGAGGTGCCACAATTAACTAGCGTCACTGAAATAGCTGTGTCTCTCACACACACAGTGCACGCATGCACACTGTCACACACAGAGCTGTCAGATGCTGTCACCCTCTGAGATTTGTCCCCTCCAGAGAACAGTGCTCTGCAGTGAGACATACACACACACAGACCGACTTTTCATTGCCAGAGAATTTCCTAACACTTAACGGTGTCTCGTATGCTTTGTTAACCCATTAAGACCTGAAGCCGATTCTTAAAATGTTTTCGAAATCCTAACAGATTTTTGAAAAAAAAATGTTTTACGATTTTTCAAAAATAGCAGATCTACAAGCTCTCTATGAGCTTGTATATCTGCTATTTTTGAATAGCCCGGTCTTAATGGGTTAACCCTAGATAGATCTTTTATGACACTTCATGCAGTTTACTGTAGATTCGACATTGATTGCAGTATTGAGGCTGACAGCAACTCAATGGAGATGTTCTTTACAAGAGAGAATTTGTTCTGGAGAGAGTAAAGCATAGACATGAACGTATAGAATTTAGATTTCCATTGATATCAATGCTGTGCTTACGCAGTAAGTAATTAATCCAGGGAGGCCTATGTGTATATGACGTTCTTGTTCCATATTATGAAGATGCATTGGTTATGGTATCCATAGCAATAAGTGACACCGAGTCCCTCAGCAAAGTGGTTGGCTGTCTGTCGAGGCGGAAGTTTTGACCTACTCGGTGTACTTTATATATCTGTAAATATAGTCTCGTGGTCGTTCAATTAACCTTGGATAGATGAAAGTCTGGCGCCTGTGATTATACGCACAAGCACACACACGTACTGTATTATATATGTACTGTATGTGACACACACACACACACACACATACACACACACACACACAGAGTTTCTTGCCCATATTGGACATTATTGTACTTATATCTTGGGATGTTCTTCTATCAAACAGAAATCCCTCATTACATTTTAAAATCACATGCAACACAATGACATTGTACAGTCCAATATTTCACATTACTGTCGTCACGCTGTCGAAACACTGCCTCCGGGCCTCCACGAGACCTCCCTCATTAGGAAAGGCCTAACAACTCCTCTGGGAGAAACCTTAGCTCACACACACACACACACACACACACACACACACACACGCACACACACAGTATGCACACCCACACACGCTCCAGTTCTCTCTCAAAATGCCCTAACTGTTCCATCCCTGTCGTCCGGTAACATGCTTCTGTCAGATGAGCGTATTCCTCATCGTCTGGCTATCTCAAACCCCTGGTGTCTGTATGTCTGTCTGTCCGGCTTTGTTACTTTGCTGGTTCTTTGACTTTGTGTTGTTCTTGTGTGTTCTCCGTCTGGGTGAGCGAAAGAGAGAGAGAGAGAGAGAGAGAGGACAAGGCAACAAGTTTCTCCTCACTAGCAGCAGATACAAAGTAACTTCAAAACAAACTTACACTACAATGAAACGCACTAGTTTTATTGTAGTTTACTATGGATAGTATATACTGTGTACAGTATATGCACTCGTAATGGCAGGTAGCGCTCCATTAACCGTTCCACCCCTCTAGTCTTTTGCCCTATGGTGAGGCCATTTGGATTTTTCTTCCCTGAAGTGTTGTGTTGAGGCGTTGTCCCAAATGGGACACTATGAATATGTTTCTAATGCAGAACCAGTAGCCTTCAGAAACACATGTCACCTAGTTTTTCCATCCCACTGTTTCAGTGCTATTCACTCGGGAGATGCCACACTGGGGAACCACAGCCTTGTTCTGTGCTCTGTGTGCGTGTGTGTGTGTGTGTGCGTGCATGCTTGTATGCAGTAAAAGTATAATACACACTTGCACAGTATAAAGACATACTTGAAAATATGTATTCATGTAAGCAGGCCTGTCACAATTATTACATAATTGTCTAATCGCAATTATTTTATATAATCGCAATTATTTTTGCATAATCGTCATCATCGTCATAATCAATTCCATGTTAAAAAATGTCATGTATTTCCCCCCAAAAAAAAAAAAAATTGTGGAATTAGCAGATCTATAAGCTCAAAATGCGTTGCGATGCGACGCGTTTTGAGCTTATAGATCGGCTATTTCCACTATTAATGTTTATTTTTAAGTATAAAGTAATTAAATATGTGTTATTTGTCATATCTGCCCTGTGCAACTTTTTATATTTAAAATTTGTAATCGTGACAGCCCTACATGCAAGTGTGTATTGTGTGTGTGTGTGTGTGTGTGTGTGTGTGCGCTTGTCTGCATGCTGGGATCCTTACGTCGCTAACATGTGACATGCTTTGGGCTGATGTGCTTTTGACTTGCCTCACTCCCCTACTCCCCCCTCCATCTGCTACTCCTCCTCTCACAGGTCTGGCCAGAAGGGTCTCCATCTATCTTGACCGGAGTAAACAGGGAGGTAAGTGCTGGCTTTTCTCCCCCCTCTCTCCCCTGGACTCAATGTGCCTTCCTAAAAAACACCCCCAAAAACCCAAGCGCATACCGTACCTCCTTTTGTTTGTTTCTGTGTTTCTTGGTTCCTTCATTTTCATTTCATCCATCTGTTCGTTTCCGCTGTCATCACTCTCTGAAGGGAAAGGCTGGGGTCGTGTGCAAACTGCAGGAAGGATGGTTTCTTGACTTTATTACACACGTTGGATCCACAATCTTCACTGCCATGCCCCTCTGCCAAGCCCTCACAGCCGCCCCCTCTAGTATTCTTTTGTTTTTCAGCTGTTCAGTGTTTTTCAGTACCAACCTCTGTAGTAGTACTACATCTACTACTGTAGCTACACATTAATTCAGAGACATCATAGACCATTTTAACAAACTTGTGCATGATGAGGGAGAAGTTCAAAATATTAAGCTCCTCTTGAAACGGTATTTGTCTAAAAGTGTTGATGCAATTGAATTAAATTATTATCCTGGTTTGAAGGGACGGCCGTACTGTGACTGGCTAGTTGGTTGTCAAATCTTGGCTCTACGCCTTTTGGTTCATTGTATAGGTGAGGGTGGATGAGAGTAAACTATACACTGTGCTCGCTTTCACTTTAACTTCGCATCACCTTCGTGTGAATAGTCCACTGACACAATTAGGGGGGCAGGATGCAAAATTGTCCGGAAGGGGGCTTGAAACAGCAGCACTCAGATGGGCTCCAAGAATGTTCCAATGTCTACTGTGCCCTTTTGTGGCCTAATATACTAATTTTGGTTCTTCCAGGTCAGTGAGTGTTTAATAGGGAGCCTGGTGGTACAGAGATGTTATTAATAGTGAATCTCCCAGGCTGCCTTCCTTGCCTGGGGGGACCAGACAGTTAAACTCTAGAGAGGAAACTGAAATAGTGGGGACCACAACTGGGAGACAGGCAGTAAAACTTCTGCTGTGCAATTGGCATGTGAAAGTGTGTCAAGCTTGGAGAGCAAGGGAAACGGAGAGATTTGGGCAAAATGGGCAGAAAAGGAAAAGAAGATAAAAATATGAGCCAAATAGATTTAAGACCATGGGAGAGTGGAGTGAAAGACGGATGGATGGACGGATGGATGGGTAGAGAGATTGACACGAGGCATGACAGGAATGAAAAATGTAAGACAATGGAAGAGAAATACAATAAGTCAGCGACTTAGTTATCATGGAGTGTTGGGCACAGTACTGTTTATTTCAGTCTGTTAGGAAGGTGCTTGTACAAATACACAATCATTACTACACACAGACACTCATTACGCACAGCTTAGTTGTCATCAGTGTTTGCTGAGGAGGTTGAAGGGGTAGAGGAGGCACATGGACTTCACATCCCCTGCAGATGGAAAGCAGATCTAATTAACTTGGATGCACATGTCCTTTCTAGTCTTATAATTCACTTTTCCTTTTCTATGCCTTCATTAACCTTCACTTCAGTTGTTCTTCGTCATGTATTAGTGACATATTATAGACCCTATATATTTAAAGTAGCCAATTATTCTCCCCAATTTAGTCGTTCCGCCAATTAACTCATTCAGTGCCAACTAAATAAAAAAATATGTGCGTACTGTGCCAGCGATTTTCCAATTTTCGTACCTTTTTCAAGTAGTCACAGAATATTTATCTCCAGTATGATCAATCCCCTGATGGTTGCTAATCACTGAGGGTTATACTGTGTGGGTTCACAAATGTCAACGAGGTCATCGTGACCTCGTTGACATAATACATAGTAAAAAAAAAGTACACAGGAGCCGAGATACAGCCTTTTTAAGTAATAAGTTAACCAACAAGTGAATGGAGCAGCAAATCTTCGGATCACGATATCTTGACGTTTTTTGACGTCAAACACGTCATTGGCACGTTGCGCCATTGCGGAAAAACACGTCAATGACGTCAATGGCACTGAATGAATTAATTCCTCCCCACACACATTTCTGTCTTGTCATTTGTCAGTGCTGTAGTATGACTCACCTGCCAGTGAGGAGCCCCCACCGGGAGGACGTAGGGCCTTCGTCCTACTCCTCTCCCGCCCAACACTCCCTGCTGACAGGTGCCGCCCCAGCCTGTAGGTTTACATACAGTGAAAAATATCACCCTTCCCGCCCGGCTTCCCTCCCCCGAACACGGGCCAAGTGTGTTCGCATAGACGCCTGACAAAGCCGAATGCACCACGGTGGATTCAAACCCACATTCCAGTTTGTGTCAGGGTTTGAGGGTAGAGACTGCTGAAGTAGTGAAAGTAGGCCGGCCCCGTTTGGCTGCAGGGACAGAGCCGCTGTGTCCTGCTCCACATTTGGCACTGCCTGGTGCCTTGTTAAATTCCGAGTCCCGGGAACCAGTGATCCTTTAGTGAGGAGTCGGGGAGGTATACACCTCGGCTGGGGGCAGGTAATTGAAATGAGACTGAGGACTGTGTGCATCTCAATGGCCCATATAGGATCTGGATTTATTGTCTTGGTGTTTGCAATCTGTACTGTACTTAGACAAGGATCACATTGTGCAGTATCTGGGCCTGTTTCTACTGTACTAGATGGCGATCGAAACAAAGTACTTTGTACTGTCAAATATAGGTCACTGTAACTTAAAGCAGCACTATGTCACTTTTTCTTAATGAATAAAATGTAATTCTGTCCAATCTGTATGGTAGACTATGTTATTACAAGATAACTTAATTTGGATGGTTGTATTTAGTCTCCCTGCTCTTCCATGGAGACATTTAGATCGTGTCAAAGGTCACGTCTCACCTAGACACAGGATCTGACACGGATTTTGACCTGATGGTCAAGATTCAATTTATCCCCTGAGCAAGCAGGCAGGCTCTATTAGCTCAATGGTAAAACATATGTATATATCAGCACTTGCAAATCTTACAAATCCGGGGTAGAAGAGGAAAGTTACGTAGTTCAGCTTTAAAGTCAAAGTTTCATTCCTAACCTAGATTGGTTTTTCACTGTTAATTTCTGTGAAGTACCAGAGATGAACCATTCAGAAGTTATTAAGCATTCTGTCAAGGTGTTATGAGCAGCCTATCAACAGTAGTCCTACTAGAATATACTTATGACTTTGGGTAGATGCATACTTTGTGTCTTTTCAGAACGCCTACCGTCATCCCAGCTGGTTAACACATTAACTGCCAAAGACGTTTGTAAACGTCTTTGGGCATTCAGCTATTGCCTGCCAAAGACGTTTAAAAACGTCATGAAAAAAAATTAATAAAATTATTTAGTATTGACACTCTTTCGATATTCCAAACGAATAAGGAGATAACAATTTCCAAAGATTTGCTGCTCCATCCACTTCAATGTTAAAATTCAAACGGACAAACAATTCACATTGTTTTTTGGTTTGAAACTACTGGTTTTGAGCTATTTTCAAACATCAAACAACACATGACAACAAGGTCATAATGACCTCGTTGACATTTGTGAAACCACACCTGAATCTCATCTGTGATTAGAAATCTAGAATCTGGGATCAATCATACTGGAGAAAAATATTCTGTGGCTATGTGAAAAGGTACCAAAATCGTTCAAAACCCTGGCAGAGGCTACAGACTTTTCTGAAAAACTCTGGCAGTCAATGTGTTAAAGGGCAAGACCACTTTGGTAGAGTTTTGGGTTGTGTAGTTACCTTACCATGATGTAACTCCAAAGGTGGACAAGAAATCAAAAATAATTGCTCCATTGATTAGAAATTGATCCTAAATATACACCTCATTGACTTACATTGTACGGTCAAACAGCTCTCAAAGTCACTCTTTTAACACATAAACGAACGTAAACGAAGTTGATTCAGACAATATATAACATCACCAAACCCAGTACTGTTTTTTTGTTATACAATGTTAATTTCCTGTTGATTTAGCTATTTTTATTAGGGAGAAAACCCGGACTAGATCCATGGATCCGGATCCGGATCTTCAAATCGTAAAATCTACAGGAAGTTGACATTTTTATTAAAAAAACAAACAGTACTGGGTTTGGTGATGTTCTATATTGTCTGAATCAGCTTTGTTTATGTTAGTTTACGTGCTAAAAGAGTGACTTTGAGAGCTGTTTCACCGTACAATACAAGTCAATGAGGAGCATTTAGAATTATCAATTTCTAACCGATGGAGCAATTATTATTTTATTTTTTTCACCTTTGGTGTTACATCATGGCAAGGTAAATACACAACCCAAACCTCTACCAAAGTGGTCTTGCCCTTTAAGGTCTTTTATCACCTATAGTGCCTATATCACCAGTGCCAGAAAGTTGTGGGAAACAATGCCATGGCCCTGCATGCATGCGGACAATCATAGCAGCCCTGAAATATCATCTTCTATTAGGTGCTCAAGGTGCCCGGTAATCCTGGAGAACTCTTATTACCTGGGTCCTGAAGGGCTCTTTTAACTCAAACAGGATGAAGGGAGGAGAAGGAGTGAAGGAAGACGGCCGACATGCTATAGTTTAATGAACTGCAATATGTGGGAGAGCTTTTCCATCACCAGAGATAATGGAGCAGAATGAACAAGCAGAGGAAGCCTTCTTCTCTAGAGGGAGAAGAGATTATTTATAGTGGTATATGTAGGGGGTGAAAAAATCACAGATTAGGGAGTGTAGTGGCTAAATGAGCCTCAGAACAAGGCGCTCTGCCACAAACTCCAGAGGCTTTTAGCAATGGAAATACAAGCTTATTAAGCTTGTGTTGCACTATTTTTTTGCATCACGAGGGAAAAGCTGTCTTGCTTCATGCTAACAAAATCATTAGTGCCTTTGTACTGTAGCTGTTATTGGGGAGAGAGCTGTATCCACTTGGCAGTTGGTTGGACTCAAACAGACGTGAGGTGAGCCAGTTTTGATCTGCAAACCCGGGCTTCGGGGGCACTTGCAGGGTTACATTCTCACACGGAATTTGGAAAGGGTCTCTACACTGCTAAAGGGAGCCTTGCGGGTACATTTTTACACTGAGAGATAATTTAACACTCAGGAATGTAACGTGTATAGCCTCCTTTGAATATGAATCCGTGGTGCTGTCAATGTCTTTCTTACTTGATGAACTCTGTGTCAGTGGGATAAAGGGCTGAATACTTGATGCATTTTTCATCAGCGACGTGTCTCGTGATTGGCTGTAAGCTGATCGCAATAATTAATCAAGGCTTGCACTTAGGGCATCACTCTATGCAACTATTAGCCGCCAGATTGCCCTTGACATGCAATACCCTTACTGTGTGCAACCTAGTAGTATATTAATAATTGAGAGCTAAAAGGACTAGTTCCCCATTAACCCATTAAGACCTGGAACGCATCTGTGTCACTTTTGATTTGAGCTAAAAAAGCATTATTTTACACTTTGGCTATTCAAAAATAGCAGATCTACAAGCTCATAGGCACCGAGTGCCGCGCTATGAGCTTGTAGATCTGCTATTTTTGAAAAATCGTGAAAATGTGTGCAAATCTTTGCACACTTCTTTTAAAGCGAACATTTTTTAACTCAAATCTTTGCTTCTGGGGGTCCCTGGAACAACATATTTTGAGATGGGGGTCCGCAGCCAAATACATATAAATTTTGGGGGTCCTTGACATGAAACATTTTGAGAACCACTGACATAGCAACATACGTTTTTTCAAAAAACTGTTAGGATTTAGAAGACATTTTGTAGAATCGGTCTCAGGCCTCGATGGGTTAATGCCATATACTCAATCATACGCCCAGCGGGTGCAGTGAGAATTCACGGCGAAGGCAGCAGCGTACGCTCTTCCTCACTCTCGCTCCTCTCTCTCATACATCTCCATACGTTATGTGTGTTATTGATTTCCGTGTGGGTTATTAAGACCTGCAGCTCAGCAAAGGATGCAGGCATGGAGAAGGGATTTCTCAAACACTGATGCATTCAATGTGGGTCTTTTTTTTTTTTTACAACTCAGGGAACGCTCTGGTGGTTTGATCCGGTTATTGCATCGAACGCAGAACCCTAATGTTCTGGTTTGTGTTGCATGTTGTCCCCTCGCCTTGCTGTCATTTTCCTGTCACTTTTCACTGTCCAATTACAGTGAAGCTGAAATGTCTTAAGATATAATATGGAAAGAACATTTAATATTTGTATACATGTGTGTAGATGGATAGATGGATAGATGATGGATAGATGGATAGATAGATAGGTAGATAGGTAGACAGACAGACGGAGAGACAGATATAAAACGTACATATTGTAGCTTTAGCAAATTACTTGATGTATGTTTTTGATGAAAATTGCATTATTTTCTTAATTTAATTCCTCTACCACTTTCTCGGTTGATTGACTAAGGTTGACTATTTTAAATGGCATACATCTCATTTTGGAACTCTACAAATACTCACACAGACACACACACACACACACACACACACCCCCACACACACACACACACACACACACACACACACACACACACACACACACACACACACACACACACACACACACACACACACACACACACACACACACACACACATATGCTTCTCTGTCTACGACTACGTGCTCATGAGTTTGGGAATATAGCATTTGCCAGCCTCTCCTCCCAACCGGGAATCGTGACGGCATGGCTGCCAACTTCAAAGGGAATGCCTCATCCTCTCTCCTCTGTCAGTCTGTGAAACACCGTGCGTGTGTGTGTGTGTGTGTGTGTGGACATGCACAGCGCAGCTGACTGAGCAATAAGCCTGTGAAGTGATATTCCCTGTGTGTCTCTCTGCGCGTGTGCTTCTCTGCAAGGCCGGCGTCTTTGTGACGCAGGAAACGACTGTATATCGTCATGATTTGAGCTTTGAAGCCAGTGAGCCGGAACCGGGATTATGCCCAAATATGGACATGCCTGATCTGATGTCACAACACTGGCATCACAGCCGACTGAGCAGTGCTGGCTAGTGAAACCTGAGCAAGCTGATTGTCCGATAATAACGCTGTGCAAGCTGATAATTTGATCTGATTGATGATTTCTCTGCTTGTACTATATATATACTGTATAAAGTTCAAGGTGTGCCTGTGTGGCTGGTGGATGGATTATAATACCGGTAGTAATAATACATTTTATTTATAACGCACTTTACAAAGTGCTACAGGGTTTTAAAAACAGATGGCATAAAAATAACACGGGCAAGACATTCGGCAACAAGAAGCGGGTAAAAAGTTGATTAAAAACTAATTAAGGCATAGAGAAAAAAAGGCTAAGCAAAGGCTTGGTTAAAAAGGTATGTTTTGAGTCCATTTTTAAGCATCGGTAGATTGTGGGGATCTCAAATGGTCGGGGAGGGCATTCCACAGGCATGGGACAGTGGAGCAGAATGCCCGGTCGCCCATGGTGCGGAGCTATAGGTCATGGGGACAAGGAGAAGGATGGCGTTGGTCGAGCGAAGGTTTCGAGTTGAAGTTTTTGGTTTGAGAAGTTTATTGAGGTGGAGGCGGGGGGGGGGGGGGGGGGCATTGCAGTTGGATGCACTGATTAGTCAGAAATCTATCTATCTCATCTTGTATTCAGTCCTGAAAGTGATGGGGAGCCTGTGAAGGGAACGAAGGGTGAATGTGGTCAACAAAAAAAATTGCGCACTCATCAGGATCCTAGCAGCGCTGTTTTGAATGTTTTGAATTATGCACTGACATGCAAATCGGTGAAGTTGGACGGTTCTCGAGATCCATGTATAACAGACGGACGTACAGAGATTCCGTGCATTCATTGTAAGATGTTCTAATTTTATGGTTCTACCAGTAGGAGGGTAAAGGCCAGATGAGGGAGCAAGAAAAATGTTGGTGTAAGGTGGACACAAAGATGGGGTAAGAAGATAGGGTGTAAAGGTAAACGATGGAAGCATACAACAGGTCTTGTCACAGTTAAATCCAACCCCCCCCCCCCCCAAACTCAGCTCTGCACCTGGAAATACGGTATTTCCAGTGTTACTGACGATCAACGTTAGACTGCACCCCCAGGCTGTCACCAGGTGGCCTTGTTTCAGCCCAGCAGGTATGGTGAAGATGGTGCTTTCAGGACTTATCTCTGATTTTCGATTTCCACTGGCAACATATGGAGATGTGTTTAGAATTGTCTCTCTCATTCCATCAATCTCTGACTCTCACTCTCATACGTGGTCTCTCACTCTGTCTGCCTTAGCCTTGCTAGAATCTGCCCATAGGCACAGTTTCAGAATATTTAGCGTCATCCGATGGTTGCATGCTCAATGTTAAACAGTGCCAGGGGCAGAAGATATCAGCAGGGTCATTGCATGTGTACCTGAAACGTCTGCAGAGAGATATATGGTGTTTATGGTTGCGCCTCTTAGGAAAATGTATTTATTAAACAGTGGAACGGCAAGCTGTGCCTACCTACTGTTCTGTGTTGCGCTCATCATTCATTTGGCTTGCGGTAGATTTTTGGTTTCCCACATGGAGACCAGGATTTGAATCCAGTTTACATCCAGGTTAAAGTACATGCGTTACAGTACGTGTGTGCATGCATGTGATGCTTTGGGGTCTATTCACTTTTAGATCACTCAATTCAAAGTGTAATTTAAAAGTGCAAAGCACACAATTTATTCACCAATTTCATATTGCAAAAAGACTTCAGGTTGTTCAACCAAGACAATAGCATATGAACCCCAGCCCTTGTGTGTGTTCCTAAGAGAGAAATTGTGTGTGTGTGTGTGTGTGTACTCTGCACATTAACCATTCGTGTGCTGATGTTCTGTGCTGTAGGTGCAGGCATGGTGGTGGACTGGGAACAGGAGACTGGTCTCCTCATGACCTCTGGAGATGTCAGGGTCATCAGGATCTGGGATACAGAGAGGGAGATGAAGGTCCAGGTAATATATACTGTGTATAATATATATACATTCTATCGCTGTTGGGTGGAAAGTCGGGAGTAGAGAACCGTCATATGCCTGTGTATGTGAATACACACGCACTTACATATACAGTAGCATGGATCACAGTCAAATTCCAATATTTAAAAATAAATCTTCTCACTGCATATTTTACGATGAAATGTACATTAATGTTAGTTTTCCTTCACTCATCTCCACCATGACCTTCAGCTCTGTATGTTCGTCTGAAAAAGCACTACTGAGTAATGAGCTAATAAAAATTGGTGTCGTTCCCATTACCATGTTTCTTTTTTTTCCTTCACACCTCTAATGATCTTTAGTGTGTTAATCATTGTCTTGATTGATGTACTCCATATCAGTAAATGGTCTTAGTCTTGCCTCTGGCTACTTATTGACGTCAGGTCCAGTTTGAAATGAACAATCAGTCAAACGGGAGACGTGATGAATTAGCTTCTTCGTTAGTTTAATGTTTAATGTGCATTAGAACAACAATGCACTGGACCTTCTCAAGTTTTTTACAAGGGAATTTGTGCACATGTTTGCACACACGTCTGTCCCCAATTGTGATTGTATGCTATGTGTGTGTGTGTGTGTGTGTGTGTGTGTGTGATCCAGGACATTCCAACAGGAGCAGACAGCTGTGTGACCAGTTTGTCCTGTGACTCTCAACGTTCTCTCATTGTTGCCGGTTTGGGAGATGGTTCTGTGCGTGTCTATGACAGAAGGATGGCCCCCAATGAATGGTATGATAGACAGACACACGCACACACAGACATAGACTACCGGTAATTGTCTTGACATTATTTGACATTAAAACAGAGATGTCGGTTGTAAATGTAAATTGGTCTTCACAAACGCTAATAAGCACTTTACATTTGCCTATTCACACACTAACAGCGGAGATAGCCCATGCAATGCAGTAGACGGGCTATAATTGCTTTAACTTATCGTACATATCCACCTTTTATTTACATTTATTACATGTAGTATATCATTCAGCAGTCACAGTTAGGTGTTGCCAGCTCTTTTGGTAAGCCCTCTTTGCACTGCCCCTAGCCCCCCCCCCCCCCACACACCCACACACCCACACACACACCTCCAGCAACACACCCCTCCCAACCACCCTGTTAGCTAAATATTATTTAGCCCCAAAGGGACAACTAGTGCAATTAAGCTGCAAAGCATCCCATAAATCTTTTAAATAAGGCTAAATTTAGAGTCCCCTTTGGCGAAAATTTGCACCTTTCCCTAACTGCGGTGCTCCCTTAAAATGAGTCCAGGGATAATTAGTTTTTATTTCTCTTTGGTGAAATGGACCATTCGGTGTATTTTTTATTTTCGTACTTTTTATTTAACCAGGAAAATCTAATTGAGATGAAAAATCTTGTTGCTCGGGTGGCACAGGGGTAAAATTCTCGCACACCACTGTGGAGACTAGGGGTTTGAATCCTCCGCTGGTGCTTCCAGCCTGGCCGGGCATCCATACGAACACAATTTGGCTGTGTTTGAGGGTGGGGATCCGGGAGATGGAGTTAGTGGGGCAGGAGGGGAACTGTATGAGACTTGGCATGTCCTTTGTGCCGGTAGCTATGAGGATTTACAACGAGGCACACGATGGTCGCTCTGCCCCGGTCAACTGTCAAATAACTCTGAGTAATACCTGTATAATTCTTACTTGCCCTGCAGTACATGAACACTCCTGTCCGGTGATGACGTTAAGTAGTCAATTGATATTAGATGCGGTAGATACCTCTTTCTTTGGGAGTGATAAACATTTGCCTGTATTTTGTTTTTGGAGATGGTAATGTCAGACATATGCACATATTTTTCCAGTGCATACTGCAGGCCTTGTTGACGAGATTGTGAAGATAAAATGTGTACAGGTACAAAAGAGTAAAACTTTGATATCCCAATGCAAACCAACGCATATTGCGGTCAAAGCCAGGGCTGTTTGTCTAAGGTAGGAGGCGGAGCGGTGGGGGCAGAGCCTGCCGAACGGTCTATTTGGGAGAAAAAAAGTTATCGGGGGGGGGGGGGGGTGATGAAACAAGTCTTCTGCAAAAGTGACCTGACCAATATACATGTAGGCAGCAGTTTCTTACAGACAACCCAGAGCCTTGTATTAGAAAGTTCCGCCAATGAGGGGGCAGAAACGGCGCCGGTCACGTTGTTCATGTAAACTGGAAATAGCTACAAACGCTCATAGACTCCAGTGCATTCCATAAACGTCCGGTTTAGGGCTTTGTCACTATTCGCCAACAGACGGCTATGTAGAAGACCTGGCCCGATGAAGTGTACGGAGGTGACCCAACTCTCCTTGAATGGCTCTGAGACAACCCAACAATTGGTCCATTGTCAGCCTTCTGATTGGTCCCTGACCAACCAACCAGCAGGCTCCCTTTGCCTTGTTCCGCCTCCTTCTCGTTGTTTATGCTGAGTTTACTAAAAATGTTTGTTCTTCCAGTTTTTTTGAGCGAAAAAACACATTTTGGCCAGTCACTATACTACACCCGAGATTGCTTTTTTGCTAAACAGGGAAGTGGCAAATCTTAAAGAGGCTAGCCAGTGATTTACCTCTAGATCATTTTAATCTAATATATGATAATACAAAATTACGATAAATCATTAATCAGAGAAACAAACCAGAAGTGACACAAGTTCTTCAAGTTTCAGCTGATTTAAAAAAATAATAATTTAGAGGAAGCAGAAGTGCATATCTGCCATTTTAACCATGTCAGTACGAGCATAAATACAAATCCAGGATGCAGTACCATTTAAATAAACTCTTACCAGTGAGTACGTTTATGGATGCTGAGAGTATGCCTGCTAAACTGAGTATACAAGGTACACTTGTATACTCAGGTACTGGCTGTTGGGTCGCAAGACCAATTTCAGTGCAAACTGCTTTACAGTTGGTAATATAATGTCAAGGCTCCATGATAAAGAGTGTTTTGTACGAAGACCGAGGACGAATGTGAATATACAACGTCGCTCTAATCGAGGTCAACGACCGGCACAAAAGCTGCAGCAAACAATGATTTTTATTTTACATGCTTGTTCATTTTCATAATATTGTAGCAGTGTAGACGAAGTGCTTTAGGACTTAATGGCCCAGTCTGACGTCAGACGTAAAACGACGTCTTGTAAACGTCCTGGATGTTTATTTGAAACGGAAACGCAGTAGAGAGTTATTGTTAAAGTGGTCAGATGGGTGGGCCAGAACACTGACATCTTTAGTGTTTTTGCCAATTGTTTGGGAGCCCACTTGCAATCATCCTCACGGCCCAACCAGTGGGGCCCCGGCCCGCAGGTTGAGAATCACTTTTGTTCTGCATGTTATTATATTGTAACGCTTACTTATACTTAATACTTGTCGTGCTTAAAGCCATTAAGACCGGGAACGCATCTCTGTCATTTTAGATTTCTTTGCCTACTCAAAAATAGCATATCTACAAGCTCATAGCGCTCATGAGCTTGTATATCTGCTATTTTTCTTTTTTTTATCGTGAAAATGTGTGCAAATCTTTGAATATATATATATTTTTTAAAGCAAACATTTGTAACTTAAATCTTTGCTTCTGCTTCTGGGGGGGGGGGGTCCCTGGAACAAAATATTTTATATATATAGAAACATACGTTTTTTTTTTTTTACTGTTAGGATTTAGAAGACATTTGTAGATGCGTTCCCAGATTGAATGGGTTAAAATGACTGCGATTAGGCCTCTAGGTCTGTATGTGAAGAATAGCACATGGCAGGAATGGCACTGAGAATGTGCAGATTCCTATCAGTAGTAGATTTCACTGTAACTGTAAGCTTGTAACATCAGACAGTAGCCATACTGCCTGCGTCAGTATGGCTCATTTTATCACTTTCACATGGCATGCTGTCTCACTTGAGAGATTGATTGCAATTGTCAACCTTAGGCATCAAGTCTCTTCCATCTATCAACAAATGGTACTCCTGAATAGCGAACGTACAAAACTAAGGAACCGTATAACAGCATCAGGGTGATTTGTTATGATTACACATTAAAACAGAGGTTTTAGCTTTTTTTCCTCTGCTTTCAACGTGTCAGCCTCTTCAGGTGGCTGTTACTAGTACTACGCTCACTCCTCAGCCTTAAGCTCAGGGCACCATCCTGTGGTCACTCACATGTACTACACCTCACCACACGTACAGACTCTTACATGCGACGCTGCGTAAACATTTGCATACTCATTTTAGGTGCTGTTGAGGCTTATCTACCAACACTGGAATGGTTTTAACCCATTAAAGCCTGAGGCAGATTCTACAAATGTCTGCCAAATCCTAACAGTTTTCTGAAAAACTCATTTTGCTATATCAGTGGAGCTCAAAGTTTTTCATGTTGCAGAGTCAGACCCCCATCTCAAAATATTTTGTTCCAGGGACCCCCAGAAGCAAAGATTTGATTTTAAAAATACATATATTCAAAGATTTGCTCACATTTTCACGATAAAAAGAATTCTCTCATCGCGGCTCAAAGTGACTTGCTAGTATATCTGCTATATTTGAATAGCCAAAGTATGAAATAATGGTTAAAATGATGGTAATAATGGTTTTAACTGATGTTCCATCCGTTTTGTGTCTTTTCAGTCGGATAATGACATACAGGGAGCACGGAGCTTGGGTGGTCAAAGCCCACCTGCAGAAGGAGACAGACGGACATATTATCAGTGTCAGGTACTAATACTTTCTCTACTTTTCATTTTTTCTTAAAGAGTTAAATGAAGAGTTAAATGAAATGACACTTAGGAGTGTTGTCGATTTTGTTTTTACGTTTGTGTCACTCTAATGCATTGAATACAAGTTCCCCGGGACTTTTTTTGTGTTATCCTTCTAGCCCAAGTGTTACTGTATGTCTGTGCTGTTTACATCTTTGACTAATAAAGTATTCAATCAAACAATGCCCCCCCCCCCTCCCACAGTGTCAACGGGGATGTTCGTTTCTTTGAGCCACGGTCACCAGACTCGGTGAATGTCCTGCAGACGGTGAAGGGCCTGACAGCCCTCGACATTCACCCACAGGCCAACCTGTTCGCCTGGTGAGTTCACACACATCACCGACACCATGGAGCCGTTGGCAGGTTCATTTGGTTCCATTTGTTCACACTCAAGAGTTACAAAATGGATAAATTAAAAAGAACCTGTGTTCCAATGGTTCCAATGTAGTCACTTAATACTTTTCATTGGTTCAATATTTATAAAACACACAGGCAGACTTGACCTCTTTCACTTTCACTTTACAAGAAATAAAAAAAATAGCAGATCCACAAGCTCACAGCTTGTGAGCTTGTGGATCGGCACGTTTTGCTGCTTTTGTGTGACACTGTAGTATGACGAACTAGGGTATTAATTCACGAAAAAAACATTGAAAAATGTAGATACGTGGTTTCTGCACTGAGATGAATTCTTGTGTATTTATTGGACCTATAAACTGTGTTTGCCAACCATGTTTGATGTCTGTAAAGATGATAGCCTGACAACGTCCTCTGCAGAGGTCACTACAGAAAAACTATTTTATGATCAGCTGATTTTTTAAAAGCCTATAACAGTGTATCTCATTCTGTATCTTCCCTGCTATGTATTTGTGGCCTGCATGTTCTCTGTGATCCAGTGGGTCTATGAATCAATTCATAGCGGTGTACAACTCTAACGGGGATGTGATCAGCAACATCAAGTACTATGACGGCTTCATGGGCCAAAGGATCGGAGCCATCAGCTGTTTAGCCTTCCATCCATACTGGGTAAGGCCACCGTCGATGCTCGTCACGGGATACCTTTGATTCAATTACCAACATGTTCATTTATCGTTGATTTATTCTAGCGTTTTACGTAAGTTTTCCAAGTGGGCGGAAGATTAATTGTTATCATCCACATGCAGTCTGGCACTTGGCTGAATGTTCCAGTGCAAACTAAGGTTTCAAGGTTTTATATTCTCACATGCTCTTACAATACGTTGCTGTGGCGACATTGCAGGCAGTGAAATACTTGTACATAGAGCCTCCTCCGCAGTGTGTACAAAATGAAAATAGAGAAGATCAAAATGTGTCATAATAGAGCAATAAATAGCAACGAAAAAAAGCATATACCATGCTGTATACTGACTAACTAAAATGTAAAAGTAAAAAGAATATTAGTATCAGCATAGTAATAGATTAGTGAGGCGGTACTCCTGTACAGTCTGTTTATATACTACTGTACATAGGAATGCTGAAAATGACTGTCACTGTGTTAATGATAAATGTAAGAATCACTCGGTAGCATCATTTGGACGTTGAGAAGAAAAAGGTTCCACACTGTTTCTGCATTGATTGTTTATAATCAATGCAGAAAATGTAAAGCACAAAGGCCCATTATCAACGTGTTCATTCAGATTATCTGAGACCTTTTTATTTTTGATTGATTAACATATTGACAAAATGCATGTGCATAAACGTGTATTTTTTACTCATGTGTCAAAAGGATCAAACACAATAAAGCTTGAGAGCTTTTTTCCATTGTGGTCCTTTTCTTTACCCATGAGAGTGTCTAATATGCCTTTTTTCCCCCATTCTGTTTTCTTTCCAGCCCCACTTGGCGGTGGGCAGCAATGACTACTATATGTCCATCTACTCAGCAGAGAAGAGGCTCAGATAACATCTCATCACTGGACCCCTTCCGCCCCCTTTCCTTCTCTAATACCTACGACTTGTGACCGTTGACCTTGAGCTCCAGGGACCTGGGATGTAAATGACCTTCTCTTGTACATATGCAATTACCACCCTGAATGTTCTAGTGATGGCTGCTGACAAAAACTCATGTTGTGTCTTTGTTGTTGTTGTTATTATTATTATTATTATTATTATTATTATTATGATTGTTTATTCATATTCTTATTATGAAGCTAATGATTGTAGACTTGGCTGTGCTGAGGAGCGTGTAAATTTAAAGTGCATATAAAGAAGATGATAGGTTATATTTTAAGAAGAGGTACCTTCCTATCACCGGGACACTTTTCTGGCCTCACGCCGAGCGTCGCTACACGAATGAACTCTGACCCCTATGCGCCCCCGGCAGGGGGTGAGGTCACCCAAAGGAGAACACACACTATGGAAAAAACATACACTTAACCTGTACACCAGGGCAGGAAAATATAGACTTGCTCTACGCTGGACCTCATTATGGTGAAGGACGAGTGGCCCCCACTACAGCCGATGGACACAGATTGAGGAGTTTTTGCTACTTTGCTGCATCGCTGACCAGACGTTTTTAAGGACCCTTTAGATGGTTGATCATGCTTATATTTTGCCTGGCTTGTTTACCAGGCAGAGAAATGAAATGTGTGCCGGCACGCGTGTGCATGTGTGTGTGTGTGTGTGTGTGTGTGAGTGTGTGTGTTTGTGTGTATTAAATGGATTATAGCACAGATGGGCCTTCATAGCCTTGGACAGAACTAATGAACTCCCCCCCCCTCCACACGCGCGCCCTCCCAATTTCGTGCTAGTTACCTTCCTCCATATCAATACCCTTCACTAATTCCAGTGTGCCAAACTGACTAACCTCTTCCATTAAAATCCCTATCTCAGAGATCTTTCCACGTGAGCTCCTAGACACCCGACTCTTATTCATCACCTAAAAGGCTGACGTTATGCCTTTATATCTAACTAGCACAGCGAGAGGAGAACTGAAGTGGCAACAAAGTCTACGATGGCCTCTCGCCCCACTCCAAACCCGTTGACCCCCCCCCCCCCCCCCGGGTTAAACTCACGGGGTCTCGGTGCCACTTGTCTGCCCCACCTGCAAAGCAATAAAGAACAGCCAGCCTTCAGCCTTCAAGCAATCGTTTTCAAGAGCCTCTAGGGAAGATGAAGCACTGTTTTGCAATTCAACAGCATTAATGACGGCGTAAGCAAAGCTTGAACTACGACGGGTGCATTGCATGCTCAAGCATCCTGTACGCCGAGCCCCCAGTCTGCAGCACTCAGTGGTGTGACAACATAGCAATATCAGCACACCCGTCCCCATGCATTCACGGCAGTGCAAATTTGATTTGGGGGCAGTGTCCCCCTCACAGATGTTACACATTAGCGACTTCACTGTATACTGTACCAGAACTTGGTCATTTATGTTTTGCAAGTAATCATGTAGCGTTTTCTTTTGCAACAAAGTGCCCACTGTTGACTTAGCTTTCCTGCGATTGTGCAAACTCTCTGCCACTCTGTGTCTGGACTGGCAAACCCCACCCATTTGGCACCCCAAGGAAACGAATATTAATATGATTTCACCCAAGTGTGCTATATATATGTTGTTCCCGAACACGAGATTTACATTGTTCATTAACATTGCCCCCCCCCCTCTGCACCAGTCTAAGTCTGCTCCAATAAGGCTCCTTATTGTCTCATATGGCACCTTGCAATCTGTATGTTTTCCACCTGGCTGTTGAAAAACACGTGTTGATCATAAGTCGTATGATGTAGCTTTGTGAGAGATGGCGAGGAGCAGCTTCTTATCCACACTGTCAGACGCCATGGAGCCCACAGCATTGTGGGTTTGTTGACTCACCACACTAGGGATCGCCCCAACCCTTTGGATAGTTTTCTCTTTAATTTTTTTTCCTCTTTTATTTTATTTAATCAAGTCTGCTGCAAGATTTGCTCTTTTTTTCCCCTGTCTTTACTTTCTTTGTTTTAATCTTGATTTTATTGCCAGAGTTGTTTTGGTTTGATAGCTCCGGTGTTGTGAGTATAATGTTAACAGCATGACGCATGTTGAGGGAATGACACCAGACTTGTGACCTGGAACACTTTGTATGACACACCGAACACACACAGAACCCGTCCATCACAGCATACCTCTGTATTCTCATTGTATTTTTGTCATCCGCGGCACACTTATTCACTTCTCGGTGAAACCTCTTTAAGTGTCAGTCTCAGGTACCGTTCATGAGACACCACAAAACCACTGTTAAATAAAACTGCCAGCCTCGTGAGTGTCAGTCGGCATGATGGACCGTGTCGTCACATTGTAGTCCAAAGTATGGTCTGGTGTCACTCCTGGAACCATGAGAATCGCAACCGCTGAATTCTGACGTGCAGCAGTTTGTCGCAGTTGTGATGTTTTAAGAGGAATCTTTGTTTAGTTTTTCTTTTCTCAAAATGTGCAGTATTGCCATAGATGACGTGCCTCTTCCCTGGGATTGTGTTGTTGCCGTTTTTTTTCTTTTCTTTGCTTTAACTTTTTTATCATTTTCGTTTCTTTTTTTCTTTGTGATTTTATGTTTTTAATTGTGCTCCGTGTTTACTGGAATTCTGTTTGCCTTGGCCTCCGTGAGGTGGAGAGAAGAGAGAGGGGATGACCTCCCCCTCGCTGACACGACACACTGTCTCTCTCGCTCTCCCTCCTTCCAATCATTCTATCCCCCGATACGCCCCCACTTTCCTCCACCATAGTTCCCGCCAAAACCCTCTTCACCTTTTTATCTCTTAATTGTGCCTCTAACGTCCCAAGCTTGGCTTTTCACTGTAAAAAGAATGAACTGTAAATGCTTTGCCTGTGGACTTTAAAGGAACTGGTAAATACATGCCATGCATTCTGTAAGCGACTGTGATTACAGTCACCCTGTCCCCACCACCACCACCCCATATCTAATCTCAGTAGCGCCTTCTAACACTTACAGTAGTAGGCCTTACTGGGAGCCCCCACACCCCCACACCTCTGCCTCACCAACTCGGAATCACACTCATCTCTTGGTATCAAGCGCTGAGTTTTAAGATTTTAGATCCAGAGAAAAAAAAAAGAAACTTCACCAACATGTAATTGACAAGTGAAAACAATCAGGTGTTTCTCTGTGACTGTAGACTGCTTTGCTGATCATGGTTTATAAGACAGGAGATGAAATAAACCAAATACACACAACAAAGGCTTTGTTATTATTACTTTAAAAAAAAAGTGTTTTCAGGATGTTTGATTGTTCAGTCTGACGTCACACAAAGTTATGCCAGGGACAGACAGACAGACATGATATAATTGTATAATTTATTTTGGAGATTTAGAAAATTGAAGTCACTAAGTAGCATAGTATCACAAGTGTGGTAGCCAACTTTCCTTACTTAAAGGGTAAGACCACTTTGGTAGAGGTTTGGGTTGTGTAGTTACCTTGCCATGATGTAACTCCAAAGGTGGGCAAGAAATAAAAAATAATTGCTCCATTGATTAGAAATTGATAATTCAAAATATGCTCCTCATTGACTTACATTGTACGCTGAAACAGCTCTCAAAGTCACTCTTTTAGCACATAAACGAACGCAAACATAGCTGATTCAGACAATATAGAACATCACCAAACCCAGTACTGTTTGTTTTTTTAATAAAAATTTCAACTTCCTGTTGATTCTACTATTTGAAGATCTGGATCCGGATCCGCGGATCCAGTCCAGGTTTTCTACTTATTAAAAATGGCAAAATCTACAAGAAGTTGACATTTTTATTTAAAAAAAAAACAGTACTGGGTTTGGTGATGTTCTATATTGTCTGAATCAACTTTGTTTGCGTTCGCTTATGTGCTAAAAGAGTGACTTTGAGAGCTGTTTTACCGTACAATGTAAGTCAATGAGGAGCATATTTTGAATTATCAATTTCTAATCAATGGAGCAATTATTTTTTATTTTTTGCCCACTTTTGGAGTTACATCATGGCAAGGTAACTACACAACCCAAACCTCTACCAAAGTGGTCTTGCCCTTTAACAGCTTCCTTATCTATCCAGAATTAACTGACCAGTTTGGAACACTTTTTAAACATGCCAGCGTTCTAATAATGGGGGCTAGTTCAGCTCTAGTTCAGCTCACACCCTACTATAAATGGTATTCCCGGCCGATTCAATGTTGAATGAAATCTCTGCGTACGTATACTGTACATGTGTGTCATCAGCGTATCGCAAGAACTGCCCGACCAAGCGACTTCAAACTCTGCGTGCGCATCGCTGAGAACCCGAGGCAGTGATATAGACTGGCCTGGTCTCCGCAGTTGGCATGCATCAAACGGAACTCAAAATATGGGCGTAAAAGGGACATAGACAGACATATAAAATTCTCCATATACCGGTAGGTACTGTACTTTGACAACAGGTACGTGTATTGAATAACACGCACTTACAACTTGCATCGTTTCTGACTCGTATCGTTCCTGAGTAGGCCACTGCAGTGCCCAACGGTATCGGTCGAGTCTTAGCTACAATGACAAGCTGACAATGAAAAAATAAAAAAGAAAGAAGTAAGACATTTGCTATTACGAGTCATAGTTTGAATGGACCTGTTGGATTGAAATGAAACAATCCCAACTAAGTGCAACTGAAAGTTATGTGTTACCAGTGATACTTTTGCAATGTTCCACCAACTCATGACCTCTAAAATCTTTATGACCGAGATTTATGACCGTGGAAATAAAATAAAAGTCGTTTTGCAGTGACTGAGAAATCCTTACATCAGGAAATGGTCGCTACAACACACCAAACAATGTGCTCTGTACCTGCCGATACCCCAACTCTAAGGGTCAAAGGTCAAATCCTGACTAATCCTACACAGTGAAATATTCCCTGCGACTACTCTCTGTCTGTCTGTCTGTCTGTCTATCTGTCTATCTGTGTCTGTCTCTCTCTCTCTCTCTCTCTCTCTCTCTCTCTCTCTTTCTCTCTGTGTGTGTCTGTCTCTCTCTCTCTCTCTCTCTCTCTCTCTCTGTCTCTCTCCCTCCCCACTCACAGACAGGGGCCGGTGGAGAACATTCCACAACAGCAAAGAGCCAGGCGGCAAGCACATCCTGAGGAAACAACAGTCACTTCCTGACAAATTAAGCTGCACCAAAGGCTGCTTCAAGTGATAACCGTTGCAACTGTCTGACCACTGAATGGCTGAGGTGGAGCACCACCTTCACGCCCGCTGCCGCCCACCAGACTGTCCTCGTTCAGCCCTCAGCCCCCGTTGAGCCACTAGTCAGTTATCTCCTGGTCAGCCATAGGCGCAGGGAGTCCCAGCAGCCCCTCAACAAGGATGGGCCCCCTCCTACTGCTCACCTCCATGCTCCTGTTCTGTTGTAAGGATCCTTGATGTTGTATCATACCTTAGGAACACTTTTTTTTGGAATTTGGTGGTTTGATGGACTTGTCTTTAACCTGATGTTGTTGTGCTTTGTTTATTTCTTTTTGTTCCCATGTCGTCCATGCAGGTGGAAGGGCAGAGCCTCAATGTAAGTATGATGTCTTCATTTTCAGAATGACTTAAGTTTGCTATGTTCTGTGTTCTATGACTCCCTTTGTGTTATTACTAAGCTGAAAGAACACAATTTGTTGTTATGTAACTAATTGATTGTCATTCAATTATAGTTATTCTTCAATGAGAGCATCATAGTTTAATCATGTACAGCTCTCATCAGTGGTACTGTGTGCTGGAGTAGAACGTAGTGAAGTTTGAAGACTTGTCAACTACAGCACCAGCCACAGCCTGATGCTCACTCACTAGCACTGAAATATTCAAAACAAACTTAAGTTTGTAAGAATTGATCCACTTGGGGTCCATTTGGGTCCATTTTCACTCTGAGAGTTAAATGAACACGAAGGCTTTGTTTTTACTGTGCGTCATTCAATGGAAACTGGCCTGGCTGGCTGTTATCAGTGCTTTTGGCCATCAGATTCTGGCACTGTGGAAAAGCTATGTTGGGTGGGTTTGGGAATCTGGCTGCTGGTGCGGTCACACGCCTCTCTCTTCTCCTGAGTCGGTTGGCACTGTGGTAGAATGAGACAGCCAGAGCCAATTCTGTATGGAGATGGAGGCCTTATCCTTAGCCTGGGCCAAATCAGCAGCGTGCAGGTCTATTTTTGTATGTTAAGCCTCTATGTTGAGCGATGCCGTTGGTAGCGGGTTCATGGTTCTGTTTTATTAGCTTTTTCCTCATCTTTGTAATCGTGATTTCCATCAGACTGTGGATGCCTTTAGGCCAGTTTAGGGTGCTTTTGTCATTGTTATTAAATGGTTTGGTAGAAAAGTGATGTTTATTTAAAGATGGAGCATAAGTTATTGAATGTAATTTTAGTCAAATTCAAGAAAGATATGAGTGTATAGTGCATTATCCATCATGCATCGTACTTCTGATCTGTCATTTGTTTGGTCCCAGCCTAATAGTGACTGTATCACTTCCATGGCCCAAACATTCAGGCCCTGCTACTTATCAAATGACCCATCATCATTTAGCAAGGTTCTGCTGAGTGATGCTGGGTGGGGACCGTTTTTCTCTGAAATTGGTCCCCAGAGATGCCTGTTTGTTTAACAAAGTGCTTTTCCTTCCTTTTTTGGGGGGGGTGGGGGTGGTTGCTTACTACTAGGCCTTCCCTCAGAACACTACCCCGCCTGCCCCCCAGATTGGTCTTGCAAGAAACTTGATTTGTGTACATAAACAGCATGGAACATCTGCTTCCTAGCCTGGATGTGACTCAGTGAATTAATCATTTTTGTTTTCGATCATGCACTCACAATTTGAATAATTCATCGGCCTGAGACCTGTTTTGTCTGGGCCTGCAGTTTGAGCATTTTGTTGAACTGTTGTAGCACTCTGTGTGACTGTGTTTAGGTGCTTGGCAAGGTTCTGCATGTACCGTGTGTGAAGCAATTAATTGATGCTGTGATGAGGGAGGGAACGATGTAGGTCAAACCTTGAATTATATACTCCACATGATGGTGTCGCTTACTGAAAATATCAGTTATGGCAATAACTATAACCGAGTATAAATAAACAACAATAAACAGTCCTGTGAATCATGATATTGAATGCATGGGGGGGGGGGGGCTTTATGGTTATTTGGGGAAATGTCCTGCTTCAGAACTGTAAGGGATAAGGCATTTATTTTTATATAAAAGCTTGTGTTAGATGAGGTTGCAAAGTCAAATCTATTCATGTTTCCAACTGTCCAATTTCTTAGAAATATCATACTGTATATGAATTCTGTTTTAGTGTACATTTTTTTGTGTCTTGACAGAAAAGGAAACGTATACCATGGTTGGCCTGGCCATTTATAAAATAACGCTCATCATTTCAAACAACTCTTCACAGGACTACCATCCATACAGGAAAATACACCAAGATGCGATGTCTGTGATTTTTTGTTCTAATGACTAATCCTGTCTCATCCTCAGCATTCATAATCCGAGAAATTGTCCTCAACATAGAGCCCAACACCGAGGTGGCACGGGACACCAACGTCACGGTGAGGTGCAAAGCATCCATCGCCGGTAGCGTGGACTCCTTGAGCCGGACATACACTATTTACAGGGATGGCATTCAAGTGTACACCAAGACCACGAGCAGCTCTGAGGATCTTGTCTACCCTTTGAACCAGGCCAGGGTGTCCAACTCTGGCAAGTACAAGTGTGAGATTGACATCGAGGGCCGAAAAAGTACGAGTGATCCAAAGAAACTCACGGTAACAGGTAAGGTGTTTTTTATGTTGTTCACCAGGTTGGTTGTGTTAAAAAAGGGTTCAGGGGTCTTCAACGTTTTTCAGGCCAAGGACCCCTTAGCTGAGAGAGAGATGAAGCAGGGACACCCACATATTGCATAAAATTGTGTTGCAGATTACATTTTCCCATAGATTTCATAGATAGCTTCATAGACTTGTTTGACAGCACTATCAATGTGTAGCGTTGTGTTAGATTCTTGTTAATGTGTCTTTTCAGACAGTTAACCGCTTAAACCCTCAATACTAAACTTGTTCTTGGTCTGCTCTTTTTTCCCCCAACACCAAACCTCTTTTCTTCTACGAGGCTTGTAGTGTGAGCTTGTAGTGCTTGTAGCTTGTAGTGCTAATTGTGGCTAAAGTTCTCCTCAGAATAGGTAACTGTAGTAACTCTGAGGACCACCTGTTGAAGATCCCTGCTGTAGTTGGATACAGATATGTTTTGTTTGTATGAAAATACTTAATACAAATGCCTTTAACTCCCCTGGCATCCTAGTTTTCAGCATGTCACTATAGGAAAGTGAAAGCAGATCTACAAGCTGACAACGCGTGAGCTTGTACATTAGCTATTTTTGGGCGGTGTAGCCGCCCCTATAAGTGGGGTTGGGACACCTCATAAGTACATCTTTTGCTGCACTGTGATTGGCCCATATTAGTACACCCCTAGCATTAGTACAACCCTAGCTGTACTGTGATTGGCTAACTCTATTGGCTGACTCTATTCTTCAGCACTGTGATTGGCTAGCGAGACGCATGACGACATTCATAACCTATAAATAGCACCACGCACTTCATCACTGTGATGATAACACCGCCCACTTGTGTGCGTGGTGCCCACAGCACCACGCTCTTCATCACTGTGATGATAACACCGCCCACTTGTGTGCGTGGTGCCCACAGCACCACGCACTTCATCACTGTGACGACAACTGTGTCGTCACAACTGTGACGATAACACCGCCCACTTCACACTGGGTGTGATTTTTTAAATAATGTAGAATTTTTGTGGTGAATACGCTCGCCCCAAAACACGCCCGCCCTGGTTCAAATCCGGCGACCTCGGAATGGTCCCCACCAGGTATTCCTAAACGTAACCTCAGTATAACTATGCCTAAACCTAACCTTATTCCTAAATGTAGCCTCAGTAAATCTATACCTAAACCTAACCTTGTTCCTAAACTATGCCTAACCCTGAACTTATTCCTAACCTTAACCTCAATAAAACGAATACAAGAACCGCTGGGGGTTGAGCGGTCTGTGACAGAAATGGGGGCGAGCGTTCCGGTTACCAATGGTTAAAGACCCCTTCAGTGATCTCACAAACAATTAGATTTCCCCCCCCCCCCCTTCACACTTAAGTCATTCAATTTAATGGTATTTTTTCATCAAATTTAAACAGTGAGATAAATGAATAAAGTGCCAAATTCATTTAAAAAAATTGTATATAGAAAATATATGCCAAAATATAGTCAGTGGCTGTTCCAGAACTAGAGTAAACTGGCACGGAACAGCACAGCAAAATCATGAGTGTTAATTTAACTGAGAGTAAAATGGTCTTTATCAGACCATTTTACACACTCAGGACTTTACTGAGTGTGTAATCTTTCTTTCAAGGCTGAGAGAAACTGCCTAAACAAGGTGGACAGAGTCATAATAAAGATAATTTCCCCCACATTCCCTTCCCTCTCTTCTATTTTAGGACAACAAACAGTTGTGAAAGAATCATTCTCAGAAAAAAAACAGAAGAAAAAACAATTGCAGAGTAACAGCCTCTATATGTATCATAAATATAAATATACAGTATATAGGCCTTTGTTCAGCACTATAAGTTCTGTCCTCAATCCCAATATCTATCATTATGCTGAAACATCCACGGACATGTTTGAGAAGTTTCTGAAGTGTTTCACTGAAAACCTTTTAAAATGTTCTCTGACACTCTCTCTTTAATTTAAACCGGTGTCTTTGTCTGGATTGAGAAACATTGTAAATGCACATGAAACCCTCCACCTCCCCCCATGATGTTGTGCCCTCCCATAAATATTGATGGCCCTACCATCCAAGTTATTATTAATTATTGCTTAGCCTCTGGCACTGTCTCTGCATGTTTTAAACATTGAGTTGTCCAACCTTTGCTAAAATGAAAAATCGTAACTTTGATGTTAAGTGTTTAAGTAATGGGCCATTTTTTAATTACCATTGTTTCTAAAATAATAGAGAAAATTGTCCTGTCACAACTGCAACCATTCCTGAATACCAACTAGATCCTTGATCCGTTTCAGTCAGGGTTCAGAGCCCTCCACACAGCATTGAAACAGCTCTGTAAAGATGACAAATTATCTTATACACTGTTGACTTTTGGGAAAATGCCATTGTGTTATTACTAAAAGTTGGTGCTGCCTTGAACACGATATCCTTTTGACATGACTAGAACAGTGGACTGGTATTAACCACTTTCAACCTAATGTCCCTGTTTTGGGCTTGTCACTATAGGTGACATTTTTTGTTTGTCCCTAAGGACCTAAACCCTATGTACTTAGTTGACCAGAGGTGTATACTAGGCCCCCTCTTATTTTCCCTCTATACTAAATATCTTTGCCGAACATAGCAGATCTACAAGCACACAACATGTTGCAGCGCAACGCGCTGTGAGCTTGTAGATCTGCTGTTTTTGCCAAAGTTTGCCACAGAATAGGTACACTAGGGTTAATGTGCGCGCCCACACACACACGCACACGCACACACACACACACACACACACACACACACACACACACAGCCTTAGTCATGGACAGTGCTTCAAACCATAACCATGGTAAGATTTTGGCCTGAGGTGCTTCCTGTAAAAAAAAGAAAACATAGAATCCCATATACAATAAGCCTAATAGTCACTACAGCACACAATTCCTATTCCTGACACCCAACGTTGCAAATGCTTGATGGCATGAAGGTATATATAGATATTATTATTAAACGTTTATATCATAATAATCAAGTTGAGAGTGAGTAATGAAATTCAGGTTCTTCAAAGTTGATAAATATTGCGATAACGTCACTCTATGAAACACACAAGTCCTTCATGTTCTGGGTATTTGTGTTTTTCCAGGTCTGTCCGTGCCAGTGCTTCATATCAACAAGGGCGTGTTCAGTGAGGGAGAAGAGGTGAAAGCCACATGCACTGCCCCAGAGGAGAACGGATCTATCATCTTCTACTTCTATGCAGACTCGGAAGAGATACGTGAAGAGCGGGTCAGCGTCAATAAGGCGGAAGTCAGCCTTCGTTTCAGCAGTCCGGGCATCCGCAAGCTGCGCTGTGTCTACGCTGTCCTGGTCACACCCGACTCTTTCAAATCAAAGGAAAGCAATAATGTCACCGTTTCAGTCAGAGGTGTGTGTAAGAATACTGCATTTATACGGTACATATGGTTGCTGTCGGGCAGAAACCTTGTATCTCCATATTACAGGGTCACACAAAAGTAGCAAAAATAGCCTCTCTGCAAGCTCACAAAGCATAGGGAGCTTGCAGATCGGCAATTTTTTCATGTTTTGAAGTGAAAACAAAAGTAGTTAAGGTTTTATAAATATGAAACCAATAAAAAAAAGAATTAACAAGAGCTTGTGACTAAATAACTACATTGGATCCATTGGAACACAGGTTCTTTTTTCCTTTTTCTGAAAATTAACAGTTTTTGGACATAAGGTTTCCACCAGACAGTGACGATATACTGTATATGTACTGTACATAATCCAGTATAAATATAATCCATGATGCGTTATCGAAAAATAATGCACGACACAGAGGCATTATCTGTATTCTGTTGTGCATAACGTTTTGATAACTGCATGGCTTGTCATTAATTACCCATTACATTATGTGGGGGTTTCTATTATCGATTGTGTGGACCAGTAATTAGACCAGTGTGTCGAGGCATACTTTTGTGTCATGAGACTAATCCAGGTGTGCCTTTGGATTTTGTGACAACTACACTACACATTATTATTGCAATATACAGTATATAACTATACAAAATGTTATGAATATCTTTTTTATTTACTCTATCAATACTTTGTGTGCACTTATTTCACACACACACACACACACACACACACACACACACACACACACACACACACACACACACACACACACACACACACACACACACACACACACACTACAATGCGATGCGATGTATTGTGAGCTCGTATTGTAATGAATATAGATGTGCCTTGAGATTTTGAGCCATTGGCACAAAAACCTTGAAAACCACTGGTCTGAAGACTGTTACCCTCGAACTTAGCCTTTTTGGTTGCTTGTAATGTTATCTGGGAATTGAACCGTATTCCAAGTATATCTTAAGCTGCTCTGGATAAGAGTGTAAACCATAGTTGTTTTTGTTTGTCTCTCAGAACTACGCATTACGACTGTTCTTGAGATCAGCCCAGAAGAGGACATTTATGAGGGAGACGAGCTGAGTATCTCGTGCACCGTCATTGACTCTGACTACCGCTCAACCTCTGTCAACTACAACCTCTTCCTGGTCCAGGGGGACAATGTGCTTGGCCAAACCAAATTCAACCAAAAAGGACAAACCAAAATCAACCATACCATGATTGTGCTGGCCAAACACTCTGGAGACTTTGAGTGCAGATTAGACATGGGAAACATAGCCAAGGTCTCTACCAAAACTGTGTCAGTTACTGGTAAGTGGATTGGATAATTTGTGCGTGTGCGTGTGCGTGTGCGTGTGCGTGTGCGTGGGTGTGTGTGTGTGTGTGTGTGTGTGTGTGTGTACAGTACAGTATGTGAATATCTTTGTTCGTCTTCGTACTGTAAGTGTGTCAGTGAGTTCTGTAAATGAAACTCAGTACGTATGAATCATATTTAAATCTATTGATTAAAATGTAAAGAAAATTTTAACTTAAATCCTTGTTTCACTGAGTGATATTCTTTGTCAAGCAGCTAAATTGTCTTTTTTATAATGACTCCACAGAGCTGTTTTCAGAGCCAACGCTGACTATGTCTCCTGCTGAGGTCTTTCATGAGGATAAAATAAACCTAACATGTAAAAGTCAACACTACGCCTCTGAGAGACTGCGTAGGGAGGACGTGACATATACCATTTTACCGCTGGAAAGTCAACTGAGCGCACAGAGGGAGGTCGGCGTGTTCTCTGGGAAGGCACCTCGATACAACTTGAACTATACCTGTACGGCAAGAGCCAAGGGTTTTTTGAAGACCAGTAACACCTTGGTGGTTAGACCAAAAGGTAAGAGTACACACTAATAGTGTAGAGTACACACTCATAGAGTACACACTCATAGTGCGGCACCGCACTATGAGCTTATAGATCTGCTATTTTTGAAAAATGTTGAAAATTCATGCAAATCTTTGAATCTATGTTTTTTCAATGAAAATTTTTGCTTCTGGAGGTCCCTGGAACAAAATATTTTACAAATGTTCGGTTAAAAAATATATACATTCAAAGATTTGCCCACATCTTTCTAAAATAGCAGATCTACAAGCTCATAGCGCGGCACTGCAGCGCTATGAGCTTGTAGATCTGCTATTTTTGAATAGCCAAAGAAATCTTAAAATTACACACAGATGCGTTCCCGGTCTTAATGGGTTAAAACTGAACTGTTTCGAACTGAGTTGAAGAGCAGAATTGCTGTCACTTCAGATGTCTTCGATAAAGTCTTACTGATATAAATTAGACGTCTTTGTTAAAATCCCAAGCATGTCCTATACATCTTGAACAGTGAGTACAGTTAGGACATAACTTGGTAACATGGTTATAGTTGGTACTGAAATATTTGGTGGATTTTAAGGATTTGTGTCTTGTGTCTGCCCTCCAGTTACTGTCACTGTGCCAAGAATATGGGTATCGGGGAATGTTATCCTGGGGGAGCCGTTCCAGGTTCTCTGTCTCTCAGAGAGAGGGAGCCTACCTATACACTACAGCCTATTGCGGGGATGGATTGAGCTGAACAGGACCGTCACTGTCCAGCAGCCAGGTCAACCGGCCTTGTTCCCAATCACCATCCAACAACCTAAGGACATAGCCTTATATATGTGTGAGGCCAGAAACAATCCAAGGAAGGAATCCGTTCTCAGTAAAAGACTCTTCGCCCCTGTCATAGGTGAATATAGCCTCATTTCATACGACAAAGTATAAATTAGGCTTACTTTAAGTACATTTTGATGCCAATACTTTGTACTTTTACTAAAGTAAATATAGAATTCCGGACTTTAACTTGTAACAGAGTATTTCTATATTGCAGTATTGATACTTTTACTTAAAGGTAGGGCAAGTGATTTTCTTTGGTTAAAATAAGTGTTAAATAGCTCTATATTCTGATGGTACTCATTGCTATAGAGTGTTTGTTCAGTAAAAGGAGTCTCCTTGTCTCTCCAGCTCTTTATAAAACAGAAAATGCATTTTCGTTTCAGTTTCAGTTTAATTTCCAATTTTATCCAATCAGGATAGAGAACTCAATCAGGATATAGATTAAACAAGTGAAATTGGAAGTGATGACACTAAGAAATGAGCAGACAAAATTGAAACTGGAACACTATAAAAAATGAAGCTTAAAAATGGGTACTTTCTCCTGATTGGCTGAGATTTTGACACCTACCGGAAAATGTATTTTCTGTCTATTAAAGAGCTGGAGAGACGGGGAGACGTCTGTTACTGAAAAAAACTCTATAGCAATGATTACTATCAGAGTATAGTGTTTTAACCTTTTAACAAAATACTTTTTGTTTTAACCAAAAAATATCACTTACCCTACCTTTAAGTAAGAAATGTGAGTACATTTCCCACCACTGGACGTCACATAATAACGGCGCACTTCATCTCATTTGATCCGTTCTTCTCGCCTCTCTCAGTGCCGTTGTCGGAGCCGTGGCTGACTGTCGTTCCTGACCTGACCAACATCGCCGAGGGAGATCGGCTCTACCTGATCTGCAGCGTCAAGGGTACGCCGCCGGTCACCTTCAAGTGGTATCGCCATGGCAACCCACAGGTGCTGTTGTTCAGTAACATCACGAACCAGAACACCTACGACTACCAGGTGCCCGGTGTGGGCAGCCAGCACAGCGGGAACTACTACTGCGAGGCCTCCAACAACGCTAACAAAGTCCGCAGCCACATGGTTACTATAGAAGGTGAGAATCATGCGTGTTGTTCATACATGTGTCCAGGCCTAATGCATACAGTAAGGCTAGTGGAGGACATTTACTTGAGTATTTGTATTTTTTGATACTTTTTCTAAATGACTACATTTCAATACAGCTATGCATTGATATTAAAAAAGGAAAATGCACTTTGTAATTTGTTCTTTTGAATTGTATTATTAAAAGCATATGCTTTTGAATACTTCATATATTTTTTTAAGTAAGTACCTCAGTACTTTAACTCAAGCACACATTTGACTCAGTAACTTGCACTTGTAGTGGAGCAATAGTTGACCAGGAGTACTTTGACTCACTGCACTGGGGTTGAGTACTTGTACTGGGGTCGAGTACCACCGAGTAACAGGTGTGGGAGGCGAATATTTCCTGCCAGCTTTGTCTATTACTAGCTTTTCACTACCATTTCACTGCTAGTGAAAATGGTAGTAGTGACACATCTATCTCAGGGTTCCCCAAGTAGTTTTAGACGAGGGCCAAATATGTCATGGATACCAAGCAGAGGGGATGCAACAGGAGGGGGCGTTCCTACTGCTCCAGTGAAAGTTGCTTTATATGTCCAGATAGTGCTGTTGCTGCTCTTACTATCATTATTATCGGTGGTAGTGGCGGCAATACTAATAATTTGAGACTGGGATTCACAAGGGGGTCACACAAGAATAACATGCACTGCTTGAGGTGTAATGCAGATGCATACATAGTACTTATCTCCTCACCTAGATGGATGAATTAATACATTTTATTTATACCGCTTTTCCAAACATATTTACAAAGTTACAAATGTTAAAAACAGCAAACATTAGCAAGAGAGAAAGAAAAAAAAAGAGAAAATGGCCATAGCTCTAAATAGGAAACAAGTGATTTGGTGATTGACATTATAACCAGTGGTGGAAAAAGTACTCAAATTCTTTACTTAAGTAAAAGTATCAATACTGCAATATAGAAAAACTCTGTTACAAGTAAAAGTCCAGAATTCAAAATTTACTTGAGTACTTTACACCACTGATTATAACTGAATGTGATTTTATGTCATTGTGATTTGACTTGATTTAAATTGTAATCTCTCCTGTCCTCTCTGTAGTGCTCATGGCGATGTGGAAGAAGGGTGTGATCGTGGCCTCCTGTCTGCTGGTGGTGGTGGTTCTGGTGCTGCTGTGTGTACTGCGCTTCCGGGCCAAGAGAGGTAGAGAGAGCTACCGTCCTCATCCTCCAGCAGCACTGGCTGCTCATGTCTAGCTTGTGTATTTATGACTGAAAAACCAAAAGAACACCTCGTCTTCCCCGTCTGTTCTTCTCTCCTTCTCACCCTTTCTCTCCTATCATAGGTAAAAATCGAGAAGCGGCAGCTGAACTGTCAGTGTGAGTTTGCTTGAATACCTTGTTTCCTCAGCATAGACAGATGTAGTTTTATGTCAGTGTGTAACCACGCCATTTCAGCAGGCGCCCAAAGAGTATTGGATGTATGGCAATCTTGTATCTAGGCTTTAAATGGCTAGCTGCTTCTCATCAGAATCAATCTTGTTCTATTCTGTTGTGAGTATCTAAGCTCAGTGTAGGGTAGTGTTGGGCCATACGACTTCAAATCACAAACTTTTGCCTCTATTGCGATTCATGAATGACTTTTTATATTTTTTAAATACTGAAAATAGCAGATGTACAAGCTCACAACGCTTCACCCTGCGACACGCTGTGAGCTTGTAGAATGGCTACTTAAACTATTTGTGTACGCCACCATTGTACAACAATGGATAATACAGGGTTAAGTGGTTAATCCAACTCATCGATTTAGTCGATTATAAACAACCTATTTGAATTTTACCTATTAACATTTTTCGTGTTGATTCATTTAATTATTAAATTATAAATTATTATTGTTATTTATTTTTTTAAACTTTGTTTATTGGATTTTCCACAGAAGCAATAAATATCAAGAATTTGATACAGGTACATAATAGCTTCCTCCAGTGCAATTCATCAAATACAAAAATTGCAATAAACAGATTGAAATATAAATTATTATTTTTAAACATGCTTAAATCTCGATTCTTCGGTTATAAGTCGGTTATTTGTTCTAAATATTGGTTTTGATATATTTTCGGTTAGTTGCCCAGCCCGAGCGAGTGTAGGGGTATGAGCTTAATCTGACAGCGTCAAACGCATTACCCAATTTGAAGTGAGCTGTATTTGTCCATTAAAGGTCACCTCTCCACTTTACGACCCGCCGAAGATGACTTTATTTTCCCCATTTCTCAGAAAGCCTTCGAGCCCTAAATCAGATGACTCTTTAACAGTGAGTCTAACCCACGACAGAGAGGTTTATAACGCACCCACAGGTAGTCTGATTTTACTACCTTCTCTGTGTGCCACTGCACTGATGCTATAAGCCATACTTTAACAACCATGAAGCCTAATTTACACTTCATCGTAGAACGGAGTATAAATTACGCTTAAGTCGCTGGTGCCAGCGCAACAAGGCATAGCATGTTTTGTTTTTTTTATGTAATAGCCATAGCATAGCATGTTTACTTCAAAAGCCATCCATCAGCTCATGTCACTGATACATCATTCTAATGTGCATGCATGCGCATCAGCTATCTTTTGTGAATGCATTTGTCTGTTTAATCCTCAACTTCTCAGTGTGATGTACTGTATGTGTGCACGTTGGAAAGTTGCCTCTGTGTCTCTTGTGTGCTGTCTATGTTTGCATTTGGGAGTTTTCATGTATGTGTTGCTAAATATGTACACGAGAAAAGAAAAATAGGATGTTCCCAGAGGGCAAAACGCTGTGGGTCTCACGGCCAAAGTAAACATTCTGAGGCTCAAGGTAGAGTGTTTGTGCAGGAAGTAGAAGGTTGATAGCTGAATTTAGAGTGTTTAACAGTGCATGGCGCAGGCTGTTTGTCCACTCTTGTGAGTGACTGCTGAGAGCGCTGATTGTCGCCGTCTTGTTCCAGACGCAACGCCACACTATGACCACGCGGAGGGGGGAGTGACCAATGGGACGCGAGATAGCGTGGCATCACTTCCTGCTGACATCAGCAACAGGAGCAGCTACAGTATCCCGGCAACAGTGTAGAGACAAGCCTCGGAGTACGAGAGACTTGAACGAAAAAATATAACGGCTTCAAAGAAAAGACAGCCTTGGGATTTAAGAAATGACTGTAACGGCCCAACTCAATTTGGAACAGAGAATTCAGATGATCGTGATAATAGCTTAACACAGAAAATAATGACCAAAATGTGGATGTGGACATTTTCTTCAGTTTTAAGTTTGGGGCATGAAAGGACTACATGTGTCCAAACTCACTCATGTGACCAGGAGGAATGTGTTGTGAGTGACTGCATGTGAACCAGGACCCCATTGATCTCTCTCCCCTCCTCCTGCACCCTGGATGGGCCTTGGTTTTATAATAATCTGCATTACTTTCTTTGTCCCGTTTCTTCATTCCCATTGGTCTGTCTCTGATTGCATGTCCTTTGTTGTTGCAACTTCTCTTATTTATCTGTCGTGCATTTGATGTTTGTTTGTTTGTTCATTTGATGAAGGTTTGAATTGTACATACACTTTATATCCATCAGCAGAAATGTGTGTATATATTTTTGGTTGATCTCTTGACTGATTGGAAGAAGCACTTGTAGAATAAAGACGTTGGTTTTATTTAGCAGCGTGTCAGTACCTTTCATTTTGCCCAGGTTACTTACTTTAGGTATTTACTGACATTACCCATTTAGCCATGTTTCGGTGCAATGTCTGCCGAATGTACACAATGTAATGTAGCTGTGTCTATTTTGATGTATTGTGATTACCAACATAAGCGCATGATAAAGACAGGTTTAACCATCTTAAACTCAACTAAAAACTCAAAGGAATGTGTATGAAAGAGCACCATGAACTTTTTAAACAATAGTCTCCAACAGATTTACTATGTTGGCATGAAGAAACTTGTTCAAGAAAGGGCTGGTGATGGAATATTGTCTCAAGGGGTTTGGGGTTGTGTCGTGTGTCCGTGGGTGGATGGGTGGGTATGTTGGAAATCAGGGAAATAATTTGGTTGTACGCCAGACTAGTTTGCATGCAGGCAGCAGGTGGAGGAAGTTAATAACTTAGACCAGTGTTGAACTCCAATTTGAGATTACATTAAGGAATGGGAAGTTGTTTTTGCCAGTCCTTATTGTGTCGCCCTTGTTGAATAAACAGTGGCCTATTGTGCGTAAGGCAGCGGAAGATTTGTGGACTATTGGCCGACAAAGATTCTAAATCTCTGCCCCTGTGATAATCTTTCTGGAACATACTGGGTTTTCAATGGGCCATGATGAACAGTTCTGTTTCAAAACACGGCATCAAATCAGGTCTTGTATTTAGACAATTAGCATTACTCTGGCCAATCTTGCAAAAATAATTCAAACATAGTACAAACATTAAACATACCCTCTTCGAATGTGTGGATGTCACGCGGGATAGCTGAGTGAGATTTACCAACCATTACAATGCAATTTATGTCTGGTGACTTGTATTCCTAGTTATATTAGGAACCCATGACAATCTGAATTTCTCTTGCACGTGCTGTGATCTACCTCAGCATAGTGTGACACTATATATGAGTCTTTGTCTTGTAGGAAGGTGGTCAGAGCACTACATAACATGACTCGGCGTGAATCTATGTCTTTGTCTTGTAGGGAGGGTGGTCAGATCAGCCAGTGTGTGGAGTGAGAGGCCGGCGGATGCAGGTGAGATGCTGAAATTACCTAACATAACCCATTTGATCCAAAGCACCTTACAGCATCTCAAGAGCATTTTTAACAGGGGAGGTGGAAAAGCCATTAGTACGAGGTTCCTGTTGAAGGAAACTTATTTATTGTTTGTCGAGCGTCATTAAGTTGTGAAACGTTAATGTTAAAATCCATAGCAAAGCGACTGTTGTAAAAAGCTAGTCTCAGGCATAAAGAACGGAGCAGAGCAGATGGGTCATTTAGTGTGTGTTCATCTGTTTTGTTCATGTACTTCCGTACGGTACAGCCAATGATGAGGAGAGCAGTGCAGCATCCACTGAACCTGATGTAGAATACACCGAGGTGGTGCATCCCCAACCTGCTGATCTTGTTAAAGGTGACACACACCCGCACGCACGCGCGCACACACACACACACACACACACACACACGGGTCACACGCATATATATATATATATAAACAGTAGTTAAAGGTAGGGTAAGTGATATATATATATAGTTAAAGTATTATATTCTGATAGTAATCATTGCTACAGAGCGTTTGTTCGGTCACAGGGGTCTCTCCAGCTCTTTAGTAAACAGAATATAGTACATTTTCAGGTAGGTGACAAGATTTAAGCCAATCAGGAGAGAGCACTGAAAATGCATTTTCTGTTTAATAAAGAGCTGAGAGACATGGGAGACTCCTTTTACTGAACAAACACTCTATAGCAATGAGTACTATCAGAATATAGAGCCATTTAACACTTATTTTTCACCAAAGTAGATTATTTACCCTACCTTTAAGTCTTATTATTATTATTTCCACTTCTTAAACCAGTCATTCTCAGAGTGGGGTCCGGGGACCCCCAGGGGTCATCGAGGGGGTTCCATTTTACTTAGCCTTGCCGACATTCCTTCACTTTTGATAAGACACATCCTGGGAGGGTCCTAATTACACATAATTAAGATGTCTTTGGAGTGGCTGTAACTGTAGTGATAGGGCATTCTGGAAACATCAGTTCATAAACAGGAAGGGTAGAGCTAATTGCCAGGATGGTTTTTTGATACCGACCAGCTCTTCGATGCGGTTGTATGGTCGAGGTCCCTGTAGGCTGGAGATGGCATAAATGCTGCTTGAGTTATTTTTTTTTTACGATGCTGCAATCACCAGCTAAACTGGAAGTTTCTGTTAATGATGAATAAATAAACATGTGTCTATGGTGGCAGTGATTTCATTGCCTTTTGATGTTCAAGTAGAGTAACCTACTGACTGACCAGTGTTTTTCTTTTTTTAACAGTTCTAACAGTTCCACTGAAAAAAGGCACAGACACAGTGTACAGTGAGCTCCAAACCTCTGCACATGGTGAGCAACACATATTACTTCTTATGATTCATAATATCTGTTGTGACTCCTGACCTAGACAACTTTAACTACATGAACCCTGGCCAGTGGTGGAAAGTAACTAAGTACATTTACTTAAGTACAATTTTGAGGTACTTTTACTTTACTGGAGTATTTCCTATTTTCAATACTTCTACTTCTACTCCACTACATCTCAGAGGCAAATATTGTACTTTTACTCCACTACAATTATTTGAAAACTTTAGTTACTAGTTACTTTTCAGATCTAAATTATGATATTATGAAACATACATTAACCACTTTAGCCCTATTTTATACATAGGCTATTTGAAAATAGGCGATCTACAAGCTCACAACGCGTCACATCGTGGCGCGTTGTGAGCTTGTAGATCGAATATTTTCAAATATTTTAGTACTTTTACTTTTGGTACTTTAAGTACATTTTTATGCCAATACTTTTGTACTTTTACTCAAGTAATTCCGGACTTTTACTTGTAACGGAGTACTTCTGCATTGCAGTATTGATACTTTTACTTAAGTAACACATTTGAGTACCTTTTCCACCACTGACCCTGGCTAGCGTCCCTATTCTGGGCATGTCATAAAAGGTGAACATTAGGCCATGATTTGTTGATCGGCTATTTGACGTACTAGAGGTTCGGGCCGCTATGCAGCCTGCCCCGAACATATAGAGTTGGAGCCGGTACGCGGCCCTCCCTTTTGCAAAGAGGAGAACTTAGTACAAGAGGGCACTTTGCTATTGCCAGATTACCTAAACCACTCCAGTAGCCTGGTAGGTGATCATATCCTGTTACTGCTCACAGGAACTTCCTGTTATTGGAAGGCAAGCCAGAAGCTGCATGTGTCTTTCGGGCAGCCCATGGGAGACATGCTGTACCTTATTCAAAGTGAACAAATAATCCTTGGTTGATGAGTCATGTATTACTCAAACTCACGCACTGAGTCAAGCTGTGATAATCTAAGCGTTGATTCATAGGGCAGTGACTGCGCTCATTGGCACGTCCACTGCCTTCTGGGCTACAACAATGGCCTCTGCAGCAAAGAAACAACATCACTCAGCAAGGGCAGCCTCGTCATAAATGACCAAAGAATAAGGGATGCCATTAGCATGTACAGAATGAGTGAACAGGACACATGCTTGTACACGCACGCACGCACGTGCCATCACGAAGACTATGCACACGTGTGTGTGTGTGTGTGTGTGTGTGTGTGTGTGCGCACGCATAGTAGACTAAACTTGTTTTCTTGTTTCCGCAGGTGCTGTTGACCACGATGACTATGTGAGTAATTCTGCAACACTTTAATAGATATTGTATCATTTCGTGGAGAAAAAAAGGGTATAGCAAGAAGTATGGACAAAAAGTAGTTAATATCGTAATGTCTCTGTTGGGCAGAAACCTTGTATCTCCCTATTTCATCTTTTTATTTATGTATAATCCCTATTTTGTGACAGTGTCACAAAAAAATCGAAAGAATTACTGCATATACAGTACTGTATATACTGTAAATAATCTAAAAACTCAAAACGTGTCACGATGCACCGAGTTGTGAGCTTGTAGAATGGCTTTTTGGGGGAGAAATTCTCGCCTATAATGACATGCCCAAAATACGTAAGCCAGGTTAAAAGGGGTTAAAGCTGTCTGTGGGTTTTTAAAATATTTAAACAAATGAAAGAAATGAACTAAATAATAACTACGTTAGATCCATTGGCACACAGGTTATTTATATTATCTAATTCCTGAAAAGTAACAGCTTTGGACATGCAAGGTTTCCAACCGACAGCGATGATGATGATGATATGTAAGCTAGAGTTCTGTCCTGTGGTGTTTCCCTCCATTGCTCTCCCTGCCAGCCTGGTGGCCATGCACACTCCCTCTCTCAGTAGGGTAGATAGTCCAGCAGCGTGAGAGGAAAATGTGCCTCAGAGTTTCCAGACCAAGAACAAAGGGAATTGGGCTGGGGCTTCCTTCCATATCACTCACATCAAAACCAGCGCCGTGTGGCCCAGTAAACTTACCTCCAGGTCCATCTCTTAAAACTGCCACACTGTCCTTGAAGCGTTTCTCGGCCCACCCCGGTCTGACCCCTTAACTCGGCTGCCGTTTTAAGTGGTCAGATATGGGTGGGCCGCGTGCATTTTCAGAGCATGTAAATCGATTGCGTTTCCGGCTTGGATCAATGGAGCTGCGGAATATATAATTGTAAGTTCACCATCACAATGAAAACTCGTTTTTCAAGGTTTTAAAGAAGAAATGTTTATTTTTGGATGATTATTATTTTTACATTATTTGTTTTTATTAGTTATATTGTCAATGAAATCTTAGTGTTTTGCCAATTATTTGTTGGCCCACTTGGTGGGGAATCGCCACTGGCTCACACTGCTTACTGTTTGTCCCTACATGGTGTTATGAACAGGCAGTTCTAACTGGGAGAAGAAGAAAAAAAGACAACTTAAAATGAGCTAAGGATGTGACATCATGGTTTATGTTGTCATCCCCGTATCTCATTGAAGGAAGAATTTAGCGAGTTTTATCTGAATTAAAATCTATAAGCCAAAGTAATTACTGGGCAAATCCCAATCCCCCCCCCAGACCCTGGGGGGGGGGGGGGGGGTTGGCCCTACCATTTGGCCCTACCCTCTCTGTTTTGTGTCTTCACACCAGTGGTGGAAAAAGTACTCAAATGTTTTACTTATTAAGTAAAAGTATCAGTACTGCAATGTAGAAATACTCTGCTACAAGAAACAAATCCGGAATTCAAAATGTACTTGAATAAAAGTACAAAAGTAATGGTATCAAAATGTACTTAAAGTACCAGAAGTAAAAGTACTCATTATGCAGAATGTCCCATTTCCCCAAGTTTTCAAATGTATAAAAATCTTTTGAAAATAGCAGCTCTACTTGTATATCAGCTATTTTCAAATGGCCGAAATGTATATAGGGCTGAAGTGGTTAATGTATGTTTCGTAATAATAATCAAAATCTACAAAGTAACTAGTAACTAAAGTTTTCAAATAATTGTAGTGGAGTAAAAGTACAATATTTGGATCCGAGATGTAGTGGAATAGAAGTAAAAGTATTGGAAATTGGAAATACTTAAGTAAAGTACAAATACCTCAAAATTGTACTTAAGTACAGTACTTGAGTAAATGTACTTAGTTACTTTACACCACTGCTTCACACGTATAGGATAGGGTGTCCAATTCCTTTTGTACAATGAGGGGTAGGGTGCATCTTTCCCTCTTTCTACCCTTCTGTTTGTTGTCATAACTGAAGGGTGGGTCCTCCTCTGTCCTCCTGAAATATTACATTGGCCTTTGTGCTTGTAAGAACAAGGAAGCACAAGAATGTGTAGCTCCAGGTAGACACAGGACATTCCACCAGGATGTTCCGGAAGTGTCTTTTTTTTTCTTTCCTATTTTTTATGGGTTAACTTTTATTAATTACATTTTGGCATGGACTGCACGAAAGCATAAGCGTATGCTTTGTGACTACTAAACTAAATGAATGAATTTTAATTCAGATTTATGACTGAGAGTTCATATACTGTATGTGCTTTGCAAGTGTGTTCACATATACTTTATCTCACTAATTATCTGTTGCATCATAGTGATGGTTTTCAGCATTTTGTTGGCACATGAATCAACTGTCTGTGACAGTATTAAGTGGGGTGACAGTATTAAGTGGGGTCTCCTTGGTGTCTCAGCAGGGTGCAGTAGAGTACGCTGAGCTCAATGGTGACCAGCCAGTGAACTTTCATGCTCATCCCGATGTCGACACCCACCAACACCTCCCTGTGCCTGTGGACTAAAAGCCAGTGATGGAAAAAGTATTCACATTTTTTACCTAAGTAAAAGTATCAATACTGCAATGTAGAAATACTCTGTTACAAGTAAAAGTCCGGAATTAAACATTTACTTGAGTAAAAGTACAAAAGTATTGGTATCAAAATGTACTTTAAAGTGCCAAAAGTAGAGAGTACTCATTATGCAGAATGTTCCATTTCACAAGTTTTCAAATGCATAAATTGTATAAAAATCTTTTGAAAATAGCAGATCTACAAGCTCACATTGTGTCGCATGGCGACACTTTGTGAGCTTGTAGATGGGCTATTTTCAAATGGCCGAAATGTATATAGGTGGTTACTGTATGTTTTGTAATAATAATTAAATCTACAAAGTGACTAGTAACTAAAGTTTTCAAAGAATATTTGACTCTGATGTAGTGGAGCAGAAGTAAAAGTACTGAAAATTGGAAATACTCCAGTAAAGTAAGTAAAAAATACCTCAAAATGATACTTAAGTACAGTACTTGAGTAAATGTACTTAGTTACTTTACATCACTGCTAAAAGCAATTGTATATTTTGTCATAAGGTCATGTGGAATGACAAAAACGAACGCATCAACACTTTTTTCACCTATACATAGTGCAAAAAAACTAGTGCTGCACTGACCTCTAAGCCGGGTTGATACTTTTAACAAAATTGCAATCATGATGACCTGTTTTTCCTCGGGTGTCAGTGGTTAAACTGGTACTACTACAATACGACTGGGGTGTGGCAGGCAGTTTAACCTAGTTCAGTGGTTTTCAACCTTTTTCATATCAAGGTCCATTGTTTATTGGGCATTTGAGCCACGGACCACCGTTTGATGAGGTTTAGCCTCTCAGACCCAAAACGTAGAATATTTTGTTATCGTTGGTTAAGATTTTGTCCACAATTCAATGCTGTGTTGATGTTGGTACAATAGGAGAGATAACAGGCAAACGTCGATCAAAATAACAATTCTTCTACATTCTCTAATTGTGACTTCTAGTAAATTAAGTAATGCAGATGTTTAACAATAATTTAACTGTTGAGAGCGTAAAATGAAACCGGGTCCATTTGGTTTCATTTTACGCTCTCAAGAGTTAAATTATTGTGGACCCGTAAGGGTCCATTTGGTTTCATTTTACACTCTCAAGAGTTAAAGATCAATAAGGGTCCATTTGGTTACCAACTCTTCCATCATTTAGCTGGGGACCACCTGGAACCCCCTCAAAGACCACTGGTGATCCCAGGACCACTGGTTGAAGACCACTGACCTAGTTGAAAGATTCAACTTGTAGAGGCCAATGAAACCCTAGTTTTCTGCAATATGTGACTTTAGAGTGAAAGTTAATCTTCAACAATGACTTTTCACACCTGTCCTGCACCCTACTTTTTCTTTCACTCCACTTTACATTTTCCTTCTTTATGAGCACTAATCACACTTTTTCTCTCCTGTTCCCACCACCTTGACCTTATCCATAACGTCACTGTCAGGTGGACACCTTGTATGACCAAAACAATAACTTTTCAGGAAATTATAAAAAAGAACCAATGTGTTCCAACAAATCCAGTGTAGTTATTGTTCAGTCACAAGCCCTTGTTAATACCTTTAATACATCTTGTATGATGAAGTAGGGCAATTAATTTGCGAAAAAACATAAAAATATCGCTTGTATCTCCATGAAATATGGAGATACAAGCTTTCTGCCCGACAGCAACGATATGTTTTACTCATTTTCCCTGTTTTATGTACCAGTCGGCAATGGGCGTTGACTGTAATGTCAGCTGTAAATATTTGTTTTCCTATTAAAGGCAACTCACAAGCTTGTACTGTCTACATTTTATGATTTCCCATGGGCCTCTAAATCTAGGTTTTTATGTTTCCTGGGGCTGTGTAACTATTGAGGCCGGGCTAGACTAGTTTATCTACTAGCCTAAATCCCTCTGCTTCTGAATGTTGATGTGTACATTGTCTCCCTTTTGATCTGCATAACTGACTGACCGTAATTCTGGGTTGAGATGAAATCATACACCACCAGTGGTGGAAAAAGTACACACATGTTTTACTCAAGTAAAAGTATCAATACTGCAATGTAGAAATACTCTGTTACAAGTGAAAGTCTGGAATTTTACTTGAGTAAAAGTACAAAAGTATTGGTATAAAAATGTATATATATATATATATATATATATATATATATATATATATATATATATATATATATATATATATAGTATATAGTACAAAAGTAAAAGTACTCATTGTGCAAAATGTCCCACTTCACAAGTTCAAAATGTATAAAAAATCTTTTGAAAATAGCAGATCTACAAGCTCACGTCGCATCGCGACCCATTGTGACCTTGTAGATCGGCTATTTTCAAATGGCCGAAATGTATATAGGGCTGAAGTGATTAGTGTGTTTTGTAATAATAATCAAAGTCTAAATAGTAACGAGTAACTAAAGTTTTCAAATAATTGTAGTGGAGTAAAAGTACAATATTTGCTTCTGAGATGTTGTGGAGTAGAAGTAAAAGTACTGAAAACTGGAAATACTCCAGTAAAGTAAAAAATACCTCAAAATTGTACTTAAGTACAGTACTTAAGTAAATGTACTTAGTTACTTTACACCACTGACTGCACACACCTGTTTTCAAAGACAGTCTGAACTGTCAGTATCTCAATGTCTCTAGAACAAGCCCACGTGTACATGAGCACACATTCTCCACAACCACTCCTAATGTACACAATGGAATCGTGGAATCATGTACGGAAAGAATCCCAACTGCTCAGCAACCTGGTGAAATGTCTGATCCATGATGTTACATTACATCCTGTCCAGCTGACTTTAAGTATGTTGGCCATAGGAGGGCCGAGGGAAACAATTACCAGCTTGGAGATTACGTCTCTTATGTGGCTGTTGTGTTGGCTGAGTTAAAACAACATAACATAATCTTTAGTTGCCAAGTTTCATGAATTATACACAGACAGAGAACCATTGACTAAAATAATATTGGACCAGTGTTTGGTTTTATTCGCCTCTTGATTTTCTTTCTAGCAGCTACCACAAGATGGCAGCATGGCCCCAGGAATATGACAATTTTATTGTAGGTTTAGTGAAGTTCTGTTTTCTGCAGCCTTGAGTATTTCTGCTTGTTCATGATGCCATCTTGTGGAACTGCAGTGTAAGTCACTGCAGTGACAAAACAGTATGAAATAAATTACAATTATTTTCATCAGAATTAAACAAAGTATGTCATAGTATGTCAGATCTGGCTAGTTCTGGTGCATAGTCTGGGGGGACTGTTGGTCTGAGATAGTGAATGCAATTGACTAATACAAATACCTTGTACTAAAAATATTTGGTAATGTAATTGCCCTTGGCCTGCTGACAGTGTGCACAAGAAATATGACGAAATATGATCGGCCTAGCCCTAGTAGTTTGTGGGATTAGTTGCAGACAGACACACAGAAAGACAAATACAGCCACAAACAATAATGTCGCCCCACCTGGCGAAGATAATCAGAAGTCTTGCTAAATAAGGTAACCCAAATTATTGATTGATTGATAGACTAGAAAAAGTGCTCCTCGGAGCACAGGTCTCCGCCAGGTCAGGTAGGCTATTGTGGCCTCCTGGTGGCGCTATAATAGGCCAATGTGAAAAGGGTGCCATTTCTTCTTAGGCCTTGCACGACAATCCGACACTCATGATTTGAGGCATTTTGTTAAAAACATTTGTTTTGCTAAATTAGACCTGCTGGTGGCGCTATAACAGGCCAATGTTAAAAGGGTGGCATTTGTTCCTCAACATAGTGTGAATGTGCGTACAAAGTTTGACCGCAATTGGACGGTGCGTTCATGATTTGCGGAATTTTGTTCAAAACAAGCCAATAATGCAAACTTTAGATGTCAATCTTAGCCAATCAGGATGGAATATGAAAAATCAAACACATCTGTCTTGATCACATAGACTATAGAGATCATGTGTACCGATTTGCGTGAAATTTGGATAAAATTGGAAGGAGTAGTATAAAATAATGTGTTTAACATAAGTCGGCCTCCTGGTGGCGCTATAAAAGGCAAATGTAAAAAATGCAGGGCAAAGGTTTTTCCTTGACCTCTAGGGAGTGTGCATACAAAGTTTTACACAGATCGGTGCAGTTATAGGTCAAAACACGAATCGGCCTGTTATAGCGCCACCATGAGGCTGATTTGAAAATTTTCAAATGGTATTTCTTCCTCTGCCTAATGGGAACGTGCGTGCAAAATTTCAGGGAAATTGCATGCTGTGTTCATGATGTGAAGCATTTTGTTCAAAACGGAGAACTCCTGCAAACTTTGGAAGACATTTTTAGCCAATCAGGATGGAATATGAAAAATCTGAAAGACCCATTTTGTTTAATGACTATAGAGATACAGTGTACCGATTTGCGTGATCTTTGGACAAAATCTGTAGGAGTACTTTCAAAAAATATGTTTTGCACAAATCGGCCTCCTGGTGGCGCTATAAAAGGCCCATGTCAAAAACTTGGGCCAGAGGTTCTGAATTGGCATCCAGGGAGTGTGTGTGCACAGTTTCGCAGCGACCGGGCCAACGGTGCCGGAGATTAGCTGTTCACAGACAGATGGACGGACGGACACACGGACACACGGACGGACGGGGTGGAAAACATACTCTCTCGCCATGCCTTTCGGCCTGGCGGAGACAATAATGAATCAGTCAATTTCACTCTGACCCTTTACTGTAGCCTCAAGTGAGGTCACATACCTTGACTTGTACTGACCTATTCTAGGTCTATCTGTTTGTCTACTCTAGTCGCTCCCTCCATTCTCTGCATTGATTCTGTCAGTGTCACTAAACCTTGTGTTTTAATTTCAGGTACAGCAGATAACAATGCTCAAAGCTCAAAAAGATGTTTAACTTACCATTGCAACACAGCACTGTTGCAGTGAATAGTCTTACAGTGTAAGACACATATAGAGATAGACAGACAGACAGACACTGTTGTAGATCTCTTTTTTTGTGTGACATTTTCATACAAGAAAGTATAAAATACGGCTTTCATTTATGACAAAAAAAAACACAACAAGATGAAATATGGAGACAGTTTTTCTGCCCGACAGCGATTACATGTATGTGCATACATGTGCATGAACGTGCACATGTGTACTATACTGTCCTGTCTGGGGACCCCCAGGGAGGGGCCCTTGAGGGGGTTTCAGGGGGTCCCCAGCAAAATTAAGTTATTATAGCATCACAATCAGTTTAACCACTTTTAACCCTATTTTATACTTTGGCTACTAAAAAATAGCTGATCCACAAGCTCAAAGCGTCACATTGATATTTTTGAAACACTTAGGAAAATCTCGAAAATATGTGAAAAAGTTGGAATAATTGTCTCCGCCAGGCCGAAAGGCATGGCGGAGACTATGTTTTGCACCCTGTCCGTCCGTCCGGCCGTCCGTCTGTCTGTGAGCAGCTTATCTCCGGCACTGTTGGCCCGGTCGCTGCGAAACTAGAGGTTACGAATGTAACCCCGGTTTTAGTAGGTTCGGAGTTTACTACTCACTATGGGATATCAGCGCCCTCAGGCGATGAGACAGAGCAACACACACGCTCCCGGTGCCAATACTGATTGGCTAAGGGTATGTCACGAGTCCGGAAGACCCGGGAGTATAAAGCTCCCTCGTGACGTAGGCTCTTCCTCTTAACATTCTCCTCTCTGCATGCCAAATGCGCACAGAAAGGGGTGTCTGGTGAGTAGTAAACTCCGAACCTACTAAAACCGGGGTTACATTCGTAACCTCTAGTTTTACCACGGTTCTCCGTTTACTACTCACTATGGGATTCATAAACCCCCCTTGAGGTAATGAGCCACACAACCCTGACAACCCCGCACGCCCCTCAGCTCCTAGGTCACGTCCCCCCCGGACGTGACCTAAGACCCCCAGGCCATAGGTCCACGACCTCACGGCCCCTGGGCGCCCCCCCAGCCCACCGGGCTGGGGTGCGGGATAGATAACAAGAGTAGGCCCTGACAGACTCTAGAGTCTGCCCTATTTACTAACAGGCAGACACAGTCCGCCTCATAATAATGAGGAGCAGGGCCCTATCCCCAAGACACAGCCCTGCTGGTCCCAAGGAAACCTAAAGAGGAAGTCGGAAGATATGGAGAAAAGGCCCCAAGCCTACTCCCTATCCTCCACTGACCTGGAGGCAGCAGCCACACCCAGGACAGCGTGCGCCATTGATGACGCCGCCACGTCCAGACTGTAAAAGGCCGCAAAAGTCGACGGTGACGACCAATTTGCAGCCGCACAAATCTCCTGGATCGAAGCTCCCTTGTAGAGAGCCCAGGACGTAGCCATGCCTCTAGTAGAGTGGGCCCTCAGACCCCCCGGGACAGGGACACCACTACTCACATAAGCCAGCTTAATGGCATCACGGATCCATCTAGAAAGCGTCGCTTTGGTGACCGCCTTCCTCTGAACCCCCACGCCAAAAGAGACAAAGAGTTGTGTCGATGAGCGACTGGCCGCCGTCCTCTGGCAATAGAGCTTCAAGCTCTCACCGGGCAGAGGCAATGTAACCGCCTGTCCTCCGCCGAAGCGAAGGGAGGCGGATGAAAAACCACCAATTCAACCGGATCTGGGGCCACCACCCCGGTCTTTGTAACGAACGCCAGGTTTGGTTTAAGCAAAACCCTCCTGTCGTTGTTCAGAAAATTCATGCACTCCGGGCTCACCGAGAGCGCATGCAAGTCACTGACCCGTTTAGCCGTGGTTTTAGACTAATGACCTTCAGGTCCATAGACTCAAAAGGCTCGAACGGGTGACGGCACAGTGCCTCCAGCACCACCGTCAACTCCCAGACTGGGAACAGTGGCCTGTTGACCGGTCTAGCCCTTCTGGCGCCGTTCATAAATCGGCGCACGAAGTTATGCTGACCCACCGTCTTGCCATCGTCGAAACCTAGGTGGCAAGCCGAAATGGCAGCCAAATACACTTTCACCGTCGAGAAGGATAAACCCTGATTTAGCCTTCCCTGCAGAAAGTAAGAATGCTACACATCGAGGCCTGGAAAGCCACCACCACTGGTGACTGTTCCAACCCCCCTCTGACCTCGTAAGCATTCCTCGTGGACACGGCCCTTGCGCCCTGGATGGTAGCCATCACGTCAGGGGGAAGGCCACACGAGCTCAAATTCACCCTCTCATGGGCCAGACCCATAGGTCTAGGTCCTGAGGGCGTCCCCCCTCCCTGCCGCAGCAAGTCCCTGCCGACAAGGAGGGCCCAAGGCACGTCGTGAAGGAGAGGAGTTACCTCCTGACCTCTACGTGTCCCATGCTGGGGCCACCAGCAACATCAACAACCCTCGGAGCCTGACCCTCCCCCACATGGGGAGGATCAGCTCTATTGGTGGGAAAGCATAAAGCAGTTCGTTCAGGAGGCTCGGCACCTGGAACGCCTGAATGGACGCGAGACGTGAGTCGCATCACAGCGCCATCTCGCACGCCAATCCGTCCAACACCAGGGAGGCCAAACCTTCCTGCTTGTTGACATAGCACATGGTCGCGGTGTTGTATGTTCTGATCGAGACAGAACAACCCGGAAACCGAGCACCGAACTGTTTGAGAGCGAGGAAAAACCCCGTGAGGCTGGCGTCCGTGGTGATGACCTTCTGTGATATCACAGCGCCTATACTGACCCCCTGGGACAGAAAAGCCACCTGCGACCACGATCCGAGTGTCTCCACGACACCCTGGAAACACCACCACTTGCTGAAAGCCTGAGGTGAGTGGGATCCGAAGAGCCCGCTGCCACCTCTATACAGGTCTCATGTAGACCCTGCCCAAGCGGATTAGGTGAATGACTGAAGCCATGAGACTCACCGCCTGCATGCCTAGTTTGTAAGTGACTTGACGCCCTACGCGAAAAGACCTCACACAAGCTAAGACGCTGTCTAACCTGCCCTTGGACAGCCGCGTTCTGAGCGTGTTCGAGTCCAGCGAGATCCCCCAGAAGGTGGTCCGCTGAGATGGAACCAGAACGCTCTTCTGGACGTTGATTGTGAACATAGCGACGTCAGGTGGGAGAGGGCCACGGCCGTGTGCCGTGCCACCTCCTCCTCTGAGCCAGCAATTAACCAGTCGTCGAAGTTAAGTCGACAGACCGATCCCCTGTCGCCGCAGTGGAGCTATGGCCGCATTGGTACACTGCACGAGCACTCGCAGGCTCAATGACATACCAAAGGGAAAAACCGTGTACTCGTACACTCCCCTTTGTAGCCGAAGTGCAGGAATTCTCTGTGTGGAGGCCAGACTGGAACGTGGAGGCAAGCAACCTAGAGGTTGATGCCCGCCCATCAGTGCCCCTGATGTACCGTTTTGCAACAGCTTTTACGGTCGTCAACCAAGAAATGGATACTTGTTGAGGCCCTTCAGATTCAGAAAGGGCTGTACGCCCCCCCCCCCTTTTTCTCACCAGAAAAAGCTTTGAACAGAAACCCAGTCGGTTCTGATTCGTAGATATTTCCCTGGTAACGCTCATGCTCAAGAGAGAGAGAGAGAACCTTCTCTCTTAGAGTCGTGGCTGCTTTTATCTTCCGCATGAGAGAGACACACTCGTCTGACATAGGAAGTAACACAAGGCATGTGGAAAACACACCAGTTCAACCACAATGTGTTGTTGTTGTTCAGGGGAGCCTGGCCAGTACAACCACAGTGTGTCACTGCCGTACTGAGCTTAACCAGTAAACACAGTGCAACGCTGATGTACTGGGATAAAAACAGATTCGGATTGCAACCCTCCCAAAAGCTGCTCACCGAGCGAGCGAGTCGGGAGGGGGCGCTGCTGTTATCAGTCCCGTGGGCAACGTGCACATTTCCACGGGGACCGATGACGTCGCCACGCGGTCCAGCGGACTCGTACTGTGGCGTCCATTAGAGACCGTTAGTGTCTGCCATGCTGTGAAACAGGCCTGTCAGGCACAAAGGGCTCATAGAGGAGGCCATCGACGCCCAGGGACCCCCTGGGACCCCTAGCGTCGTGACCTCCTGACCGGGGCCGGATTACGTGCTTGTGTATTTTAAGACATTTTTAATGGAACAAAATAAAGCACAGAGACAGTGTAAAACAACATAAAAAGTTTAACATACTCTTATGAAAACCCTTTATGTGTGTCTCAAAGCACTCAATGAACCTGAGCCTCCATCGTGGTAGTGTAGACAAAGGGCTAACTAGCTTAGTTTGTAAGCTTAGCCTGGTCTAGTCTAGCCTAGCTACAGGTCGCTTTTAGCCTTTAGCTGCTACCTGTAGCTGTTTGGCTAACCAAGAACGAAGGAGAGCTATGCCCACCGCAGCGTTGTTTTAGGGGACTGGCTAAGCGCTGCACCAAAACAACACTGCTCTTTAACTGTGTCGATGTTAGTGAGGCTAGTCAGCCGCTAAGTGAAACAACATCAGCCTGACTCTATGGGCTCATAGAGGAGGCCTTTGACGCCCAGGGACCCCCTGGGACCCCTAGCGTCGTGACCTCCTGGCCGGGGCTGGATAATGTGCTTGTGTATTTTAGTACATTTTTAATGCAACAAAATAAAGCACAAAGACAGTGTAAAACAACATAAACAGTTTAACATACTCTTATGAAAACCCTTTATGTTTGTCTCAAGGCACCCAGTGAACCTGAGCCTCCATCGTGGTAGTGTAGACAAAGGGCTAACTAGCTTAGCCTGTAAGCTTAGCCTGGTCTAGTCTAGCCTAGCTACAGGTCGCCTTTAGCCTTTAGCTGCTACCTGTAGTTGTTTGGCTAACCAAGAACGAAGGAGAGCTATGGCCACCACGTGTTGTTTTAGGGGACTGTCTAAGCACTGCACCAAAACAACACTGCTCTTTAACTGTGTCGATGTTAGTGAGGCTAGTCAGCCACTAAGTGAAAACAACAGCAGCCTGCTGGAGGCTATGCCAACCTAGCATACCATAGCTAGTAATAGTCACGGCTAACTCACCAAGAGTGAAGAGACGTTGACATCCGTTTCCATGGAAACAGGTGACGTCGACACCTAACCCACGGGGCCCGTGCAAGCGTGGGGGTCACGTGACTGAGTACGGAAGCATTCCACGCTGCTCCCTTGTGTTTACAAAGTCCGTCGCCATCTTGTCTAGGCTTCTTGGCCTGGCTAAAGGAAGCGACGGAGCCACCTCCACCGAAGGAAGCACTCTGTCGCCCTCCAGAGGCTGGCGTGACACGGTGCTTGGCAGGTTGTAAATAATGGGGTGACCTTCGACCCGCGCCGCCATCTTGCAAACCTTCCTTCCCACAGTGGGCCTCTGGCGCCCTCTGCCGGATGGATGGTAGAATTGGAAAATTTTTGGCGTGACCCATGTACACTGGCTTATAGAATTAGCAATGGGTTTATTACCTTTGTCTTGTTCATATCATGCACAGTATTCATCCCAGCAGCGTTTGGAAAGTCACCAAGGGACTTTCCAAGCGCTTTGGGCTTATAAGGGGTGGTTATCAACACGGGGACCACCTAGTGATCCCTATGCATCGATGCACCCCAACAGTTGTCGAAAACAGGCAGAGAAGTATCCCATTATTGTCTATCATGCTGTTGAAGCAGGCCTGATAGGCACAATGGGCTTATAGAGGAGGGCATCGACGCCCGGGGACCCCCAGGGACCCCTAGCGTCGTGACCTCCTGACCGGGCTGGATAGTGTGCTTGTGTATTTTGGGAAATTTTAATGGAACAGAATAAAACACAGAACAGTGGAAACAGCATAAACAGTTCAACATACTCTTATGAAAACCCTTTATGTGTCTCAAAGCACACGATTGTAGCCTCGTTCTTCGTGGTACAGACGCCGGCTCTGAAGAGGCTAACGAGCTGGTGTTGTCCTAGCAAGCTAAGCTAGAACAGCGCTGCTAACAACCTGTTGCTTAGTGAGGCTAGCCATTCGTTGAAACCAGCCGCCACAGGTTCGAGGATCTCTTCCTCGGTGGCTGCGGGAGGTTCTCCCCGTCCGGGGCTCGTCGTGGACACCTCCTGGGTGTCCTGGTACGACGGGAGCTCCAGGAAATCTTCCCCGTCCTCCGCCATGTCGTCATCGTGAAGAGCCATCGACTCCTCGCTGGCAGGGGGGGAGGGAGGGAGGGCCGCTGCTAGCATGCTGCGGTGGGGACAAGCCCCCATCGCAGCAGCAGCGGCGGGAGGTGGCGTCAGCGTCGTGGACGCTTGACGCTCTAGTCTTGGCATCGGCACCGGTGGGGGTCCCATGAGCCGGGGGGCCGCTCGTGCTGCCCGACTGGGGTCCCCGGTCCGGTGGAGGTCTCACCGTTATCTCGTCTAGTCCAGCCGACCAGGGTCCTAGCCCTGACAAGCCGAGCGTCAAGTTGAGAAACGGTTAACCTCGTGCAGTTAGGGCACGCATCTGTCTCACCCGGGTGGGTCCTGGCGCAGAACGCGTGATCGACTCCCAAGCAGTGGATGAAGACGCGGTGGGGGTCGTCTGCGGCGATGAGGGGGTCGCATTCCGCGACCCCGCAACTCCTCGGTGGTTCCATCTTGGTCCTCGGTCTGGGAAAACAACAGGCTAAAGCCTAGCCAGTAGCGTAGCCTAGTAGCTGCTAGTATTAGCCTAGCCACTGAATGAATGAATGAGCTAGTAGCTGCTAACCGGTGTTAGCAGCTAACCGGCTTTTTCAGCTAACCGGCTTTTCCAGAACAGACCAAGAATAAGGAAAACTGAGAGGATAGGTAAATAAATAAATGCTTAATAATAAGTTCCGGGAGAAAACTTATTTGCAAGGATTTTCCCGTGGGGATATACTCCGTATTCCCGCGTTGGGTTAAGTTGAAAATTTCCTTGCTTTGTTGTGTGTGAATTTCTGCGGATTCGCTTGCAGAGTGGAGAAAAGAGGAAGAGCCTACGTCACGAGGGAGCTTTATACTCCCGGGTCTTCCGGACTCGTGACATACCCTTAGCCAATCAGTATTGGCACCGGGAGCGTGTGTGTTGCTCTGTCTCATCGCCTGAGGGCGCTGATATCCCATAGTGAGTAGTAAACGGAGAACCGTGGTAAAACTGTGCACACACACTCCCTGGATGCCAAAGCCGAACCTCTGCCTTTTTCAGATTAGCCTGTTATAACGCCACCAGGAGGCCCATTTTTGCAAAAACATTTGTTTTTATATTATTCCTACAGATTTTGTCCAAACATCATGCAAATCGGTACACAGTATCTCTATAGTCATGTGATCAACACGGATCTGTCCGATTTTCCATATTCCATCCTGGTTGGCTAAGATTGGCTTCTAAAGTTCGCAGGATTGGTCCGTTTGGAACAAAATGCCTCAAATCATGAACGCAGCGTGCAATTTCTGTGAAATTTTGCACACACATTCCCACTAGGCCGAGGAAGAAATGCCACCCTTTTCACATGGTCTGTTATAGCGCCACCAGCAGGTCTAATTTAGCAAAACACATTTTTGGAACAAAATGCCTCAAATCATGAATACAGTGTCCGATAGCCGTGAAAGGCCTAAGAAGAAGTGGCACCCTTTTCACATTGGCCTATTATAGCGCCACCAGGAGGCCACACTAACCTACCTGACCTGGTGGAGACCTGTGCTCCGAGGAGCACTTTTTCTAGTTTAGATTTGTTTTATCACAAATCTTCTCTTCTGGGGGTCCCAGAGACAAAATCCTTTCAGATGGGGGTCTGCAGCCTAATACATAGGAAATGTGGGTGTCCTTGAATGTTTGAGAAAATGTTTGAGAACCACACTGATATAAGGGCAGTGGATGATATGTATGCTCCTGCATTGTTTTTGAGCAGAAGGGACACAGTCATTTAGGTGCCATATACTGTATTCGTAATGATAACAATACATTTGAATATCCTCTCTTCAATAACCGCAAAGGACAAGAGGGATATGTTAGAGGCGTTGCATAGCAACTGCACGGTGAATCATCCATTGTAAAGTGATGATGGGAGGATGGTACGTCATCCCTCTCACAAAAACAAAGAGTCACTCAAACACGCACTAACAGCATCTTTATTCAGATCTCATTATGGACTTAACAACTAACTAATATTCTGTCTATGTGCATGAATACATATGGCTGATCTGTGTGAGTGTTGAACAGGTCTTACAATATATTACTTAATTTCACTTTCTATTTGTATCACTGGCAAATAGAAACCTTTCACCATCTCTGTATAACAAGATGGATATATAGTGTATTATGAAAGAATATATTTGGTCATAAAAAATAAATACAAATGTTTCTTGTGGCTGCCTGCAAAAAAGAACATTGCACATACTATTACAGTATGTGCAATGGCTCAGGTGGTTGCCACGGAGTCAGAACATTCCGGGTTCGATCCTGTCTCCTTCTGCCATCGAGCCGAAGTGTCATTGAGCAATTCACTGAATCCTCTAACTGCTCTTTGATGAGCAGGTTGACAGCCTGGCATTGCTGCCTCCACCCTCGGTGTGTGAATGGCTGAATGAAAACACACTTTATCTGCCATATTCAGTAAATGCTGATGATTTATTTGGATGGCCTTGATTTGTTGTTCATTTACCAGAGGATATAAACTAAATAGAAAGGTCAGATTTAACCACTTGAAGCGGGGGGAACATTTGCCGAAAATAGCAGATCTACAAGCTCACAACGCATCAACGCTTGTAGATCTACTATTTTCGAGATGTTGGTGTAGAGTAGAAAGAGTGAAGTACAGAGCTGACCTCTGCATGGGTCTACAATAGAGGGTTCGGGGAGTCTCTGTAGTAACTACAGGGGGGCTGCCAAATCTTTGTGTGATAGATTTTGTTTTGTACACGAACCACTTAAACCCTACCATCCCTATTATGGGCGGAACATTTGCCCAAAGTAGCAGAGCTACAGGCTCAAAATGCATCGCTGCATGACATGTTGAGATTTGTTTGAAGAAGGAAAAAAGAGGTTTGTTGTAGAAGGAAAAAGAGCAAACCAATTACTGAGCCAAAGGTCAGTTTTACTAAGTATTGAGGGTTTAATTGGTTTTAAATGTCAGAAAATACACATGAATCCAACACATGAAAATATAGTGTGTACAAACCTACAAAAAAACATGAATGCAAACAAGTCTATGAAGTATGAAATCTATGAAAAGGTTTAATCCACAACACAATTTTATACAATAGTAGTGCAGCTAAGGGGTCCTTGGCCAGAAAAACCTTGAAGAACCCTGGGCTAGAGCCTAGAGGGTTTATTTTATTTTATTTTTGTTTATTTAAAAAGACATGATAAAAACAAAATGAAAAAATATATATATGGAAAGGAACCAAAATCTAAATCAAAGTATAATGTCCCGGAAAGGCAAAAAAACCCTGAAGGACTTGTCGAGTGGCCTTCCTAAAGCTATCATTAAAGCTTTGAAACTAAGGTGTCAATGAAGATATGGACAATATTCTATTACAACAATAATAATAATAATAATAACAATAACGAATATAGAAATTTTAGTAATTATCGTAATAATAACATATTTATAGTGATGATATAGTAAATAATACTGATATTAACAATACCAATAATAACAGCAGTAGTAGCAGATAGTGCTATAACCATGTAAGTACGTTAACTAACTTCAACACCACATGTTTGCATATGGAAAATCGAACTTGATAAAATAAATGGCCTCACCTTATGTATCTTTAATGTGTTATGCCTTATTGAGTTAATAACAGACACAGTTTGCTCAAGGGGTGTGGTGATGTGCAGAGCAGTTAGGCTACTGTTAGGGCTAAGACAACAATATTGTTAAAACATGTTGGAAGAATACTGTGAAGAGTTTCAGCATGCAATATGGTATAGTATCTCTTATGGGAAAAATAATTGCCTGAAGCAAATCATTCAATATTTCAAAAGTAAAGTCATTCTGCCGAGCAGGTCTTTTTGGGGGAAGGGGGGGGGGGTACCAGGGCAGGGGGTCCCCAGCAAAATGTGTTAATATTGTGCCACAATCATTTTAGATTGTAGATCTGCTATTTTTGGGGGGGGAAACAAATTCAAGCAAACATTTTTAACTACAATCTTTGCTTCTGGAGGTCCCTGGCACAAAACATTTTCAGATGGGTGGTCTGCGGCCAAATACATATCAATTTGGGGTTCCTTGACGTGACAATGTTTGAGAACAACTGCTATAAACCATGGTATGAAAATATATTATTGTCATGTTTTCCACAGAGTGAAAAACATGATGTTGAAACTCATCATTATGTATGACAGTGATGATGTGGCAAACCAACGTGTGAGAATGAAAAACTGTCAAATAGCCTCAGCCAATAGATGTGTGCCAGCAGCATCAGAAATTTATTTAGCTGTTCCTTGTTTAGACAGTAAATGTTTTGTATGCATGATATGAAAAGAGTTTGTTCCTGTTCCTATTAATCTTCAAGGAAGCTCTATGAATGAGCAATCATTATTCTGGACAAAAATCCTTGTACTTATAAAGTTGTGAAGCTATAATAAATAAGTTTGCATAATCTTGCATCAGTGTAAAAGGAAGTGAATATAATACTGACACATTCCTGTCGCGACGAGATAAATACCAGTTTGACGACTATTGTTTGCAAAGACACTGGTGGATCGTTAGCAGTCTAGATAGATAGTTAGAATAATTCCTTGGGTTGTTTTTCTGTCACTATATTTGCACATACGTGTAATTTGTCCTCTGCATTTACCCATCCTATAACGACTAGGAGCAGTGAGCAGCCGTTCTACGGCGCTCGGGGAGCAATTAGTGGTTAAGAGTCTTGCTCAGGGACACACATTGCAGGCCTGGGATCGAACCTGCGACAGCCAGGGCCTGCACGGGCGGGCTCACTAACCACTCAGCTATGTGTAAAACACAGGCAGCAGGGTGGTCTCATGGTTGGGAAGACCGTCCTGTACTGGAACGTCACAGGTGCAATCCCACCAGCCAATGTATGTCCATCAACAGTGACATATCCTGTATCCCTGATTAAGATACCAAAATCCCTACCTGCTCAATCACTGTAAATCTGGATGAGAGTGTTAGCCTAAAATGTATACCACTGTATGAGTAAGCCATCCATTAAGAATGTTTACTGTATGATGATATCTGAGAGTAAGACACTGTTATGATATATATAGGCTTGACCTGCTTGACCTTTATCTGTTTGACCATACATGTACTGAGTCTTCACTCTCATCTGTGTAAGCACTAAGCATACAGATATGCTTGTAATGACATGGTCACTTCCTTATCAGGACACTGTATGCCCAAGATGAGATGCAACTCTCGATTGTACAACTCATCTACATTGTAGAACATCATGACATTATGTTTGTATTGTACTCATTCATATCATACTCTGTTCCTTTTTTTGTTCCTTTCTACATCTGTTACAACTCATATCTTCTGGTCACATAACATGTACTAATAGGCTACCTATATATATATATTCTCTGTGTGTACTTAATCAACCTCAAACCCTGTGGTGTAATACTGCCTGCTGTCATCTTGTACTCTGAGCTCGCTACTCACCGCACCACCACCACCCTTAATGACAGGATAACACTCAGGACGACATCGAGAGTCAACAAAATTGACAACAAGCACTTTATTGGAATAAAACTATCTAGGTAAACAGTTTACAAGGGATTATAGCCCAATTTAGAAACTGGGACAATTCCAACATTCTATATCCTCATGGATTAAAGCAAAATAAAATCTCACGACTGATAAAAATGTTTGTTTCCAGGCCATTTCCTAATATGCAATTCGTGAAACAGCATGAAAGGAACACACATGCGCGTTGTGTTTCATAAACAATTAGCACAATATGTATAATTATGATGTTTTGGTAGCTATACAACCAACCAGTTGAAGAAATTGCAGACTGATGCTAAAGTCAGCCATACTAGCCCTGACAAAAAAAGGTAATTTAAAACAAAATGCCAGACGCCAGAGGGTTAACCTTTGCTTTTATGAAATATCTGAGATCATTAGGATTTTCTGGAGGATTGAACCACTTGTTTGACCAGTTTGACCACTTCAAGTACTCTTTAAGCTGACAAAAAAAGGTAATTTAAAACAAAATGCCAGACGCCAGAGGGTTAACCTTTGCTTTTATGAAATATCTGAGATCATTAGGATTTTCTGGAGGATTGAACCACTTGTTTGACCAGTTTGACCACTTCAAGTACTCTTTAAGCTTAAAATAGCGAATAACCGAAAATAGACAATCTACAAGCTTACAACACACGCAGTGCAATGCGTGGTAAGCTAGATAGTCTATTTTCGGTGCATGACATGCTTCCATAGAAGACATGCTGACTTCTATGGAATCCAAATGACTGAAATCAGTCGTGGCGACTGAGAACTTGAATCCATGTATCCTAATTTGTTTTTCTCAAATGGAAATATGTGTGCGAAGAAATAAAAGCGTGTGTGAGAATTTTTGTGTCTTTAAAACGCAAAAAAAAAAGCTGTTAGGGCCGGGGTTAAGTGTCTACTGGCTGAGGGACACTTTGACACACTTGGACCACTTTGGGAACCACTGTCTCAGAACATTGATGGCCCCAAAAGAAAAAAAAACAAAAAAAAACAATAGAACAGTTATTTCAATTACACACTATATGCTAGAACAGTGGTTCTCAACCTTTTCAGGCCGCGACCCCCCAAAATAATCATATTTGAACTGGGGACCCACCACCATGATGATAAGCACTTGGAATGTAGGAGTCGGGGCAATACATTTAGTTTGACTCGGTGCCACAGATAAATACACATCTACTGTATATTGATTGTGTTGCGAGGCGTTGTGAGCTTGTAGATCTGCTATTTTCACAATTTTTTCCTCTTATATAATTTGACTATTTGGCCAATGTTTGTTGATTACTTTTGATGCAGCAATGGTCTTTTTCTTGTGTTTCATTTAGTTTGTGCTATTAAAATGGTTTTAAAAGTCCTTCAATTGTCACTTCATCCCCAACATCATGTGGGGACCCCCTGGGGCTCCCGACCCACAGGGTGAGAACCACTGGTTTAGTTGATGCACAGCACAGTGAACACAGTGAAAAAGGAGGCTGGTTGGTGTCTGTCATACATTCACTTCCAGGTCTGCTCGCTCGTCGTCCAGTCACATTTCAACACGAACAGCTTTCGACCTGATAAATGCGCATGCGCACCACCGCCGGCCCCTTCTTGCGCGCAATGCCACGTTAGTGTAGCAGTAACTAGACACAACAACACAGCACACAGCGCCGCGTCTAGCGCCACTTTAAACCAGCACAAAACACCCATTCTTACCGGAGGTTCAGCTCTACACGGAGACGCCTGTGTCTTGCACTATCCACTGTCTGTCAGAAAGGCTCCTGTCGTCGGGTAAAACTATGTTGAAGTTAGTGCTCCTCTGCACCCTGGCTGTGGCCAGTACCAGGGCTGACATCGCCGAGGAAGATGATGTCCTGGTGCTGAAGAAAAGTAACTTCGACGAGGCTCTGAAGGCTCACCCCGCCATTCTGGTGGAATTCTGTAAGTCACTAAAACACTTTTAACACGTTTAAAAGGGATGGCTTTAGCGTTGCATTGGTTCTCTGGTCGATTGTTGCCTGGGTGGCTAGTAGTGTGTGAGCGTTAGCCGAGTTCACCTAGCTGCAAAGTTCTGACATGCCGATTGACTAGTTTAACTGCTGTGCTGCTGCTAATGGTGGTAACGTTACATTGTTTCCATATTGTGTGTTTGCAGCAACATTGTAGCCACGCACTCCAGCTGCTGCATCAGCATCATGCTCATGCATCGATTGCTTGAACATATTATGGAACATGGTTGGGTCTCAAGTTAGATCAGCTAAAGGCTAATGTTGGCTAACTTGGACTGTTTTCTCACCCTGTGTTAACCTGTATTGTGCATCATGCTGAATCATAGCTCATCATCAACTTAACTACCGTTATCTCAATCATTTCAACTGAGCTCTGAGAGGGGAAATATTTTCTCGAAAATCCATGCTAACACAGAGCACTTGGTGCTGGAATGTGTCAATGTGCGTGTCGTACGTGTAGGTTAATGTGTGGGTTAGTGGGGTAATGACTGGCTTAATGCGTACTGGTCATGTATATGATAGGCGTGTCGTTATGTGCCAGTGGGTTTTAACATGACGTGTGAGTTTCAGGAGCTACTAGACTTTCGATTAGTGGATGTGGTTTCCTGGTTTTTATTTTTGTCGCTACACCTTCTAAACATGTTGGTTTGGTTGTACCGGAATGTAGTTTTTTGTGCAGTTCTTATCTTTAAGTTATGGCTGGTGTTTTTCCCCTCAAGAGGGTGTCAGTACCCTGCGGGCCCATCCCGCGGCACTGGTGTCAAACTGTTGACCTATTCATCAGCTGAATGACGAGACGTGGGCCAGTCAGAATGGCCCACGATTAGAGTTCTCCAATGGGGGGGGAATATGGGAGGGTGGAATCCTTGTTTGACCACGTATTTATTATCAGCTGGGCGGGACCTTGTTGGGGTTGGATGAGGTTCTAAGTTGACGTGTACTAATCTGAAAGTTCACCTGTCTTTCTCTTTGTTGATTCGAAATGGGATGTTTTTTTTGTTCTGAGGAAATGATTTACATATTGGCAGAAGACTCAGATTGTGTCGATAGTGAATGCCTTGCCCCTTACATCATATACAGGAAATTACTATTAGACTTTGACCATCCAACAGTGCACCTTGGCTTCTTAATCAATATCATTTTTTTCAGCTACTGCATGCAATCATTAACTTTGCCCCACACAAGAATGGCAGCATATTGTCTATCGATACATATCAGTAATTGTTTAGAATTTGCCAGTCAAATTATTATTATTAAATGTGTCCTATAAAACTCACCTTATTTTCGTTATAACCTTTGTTAGAAGAGGGCCTTGTCCTGTTACTGCTCTTTATAATTAATATTTTATACTTGTTCCTTTTTAGTTAGTTTTATCGAGTTCAAAACAACAAATTAATTTGGGCTACTAGCAGTCATTCAAGCATAGCTCTCACTGTACTACAGTATGTTAATTCCGGTCTCCTGTCTTCTACGCAGATGCCCCATGGTGTGGTCACTGCAAAGCTCTGGTCCCGGAGTATGCCAAGGCGGCTGGCGTGCTGAAGGCAGAGGGTTCATTGATCCGCCTGGGTAAGGTGGACGCCACAGAAGAGACGGAGCTGGCCCAGGAGTTTGGAGTCCGGGGATACCCAACCATCAAGTTCTTCAAGGGAGATAAGGACTCAGCCAAAGAGTACTCTGGTGAGCTTTGGCGTTGTCTTGGCATATATCTGCCTCCTTTGGACAACCCAGATAAGAATGGCGTTCGATGTTGCAGTACAATTATTTGTCTAAATGGTTACTTTCACTCCATTTTGGTCAATTGGACACTTGCCAAGAATTGTCTTAGGTTTGAGAATATAATCTTTCACTGTATAATACAGCTGATACTAGTTGACTTTGAAATGACTGTGTAAATCTCTGTACAGTTCATTCTATCTTGGTTTCCCCTATTATAATAACTCTCGGTTACTTGAGCCCTCTCTTAATCTCCATATCAAACAATATTTGGCCTCCTGAACAACCTCAAATAATAGGAGTGTTAAGCTAAGTTATGTCAACTTGGGTAATCTCTTTCTTAGTCAAATGTGTGGATATGATCTATTATACATTTCTGCAGACTTTGCTGGTGTAGCCAGTCTTAATAGCTTCCTTTATCCTGGTAATGTGACTCCCATAAGAGCATAATAAGTAATTGGACCAATGAGCTCATGACTCTGGCCTCACATGACTGTGATGAAATGGAGGGGGGTTCACACGTTCCTCCCATGCGGGCTCCCTCAGCCCAGCTGTGCGATGTGCAGTTCCTCACGTTCCCTCTTCGTCTGGCTGCTGTTTATGGCTAGGAAAGGAGGGGGAGTTTTGGGAAGTAACATAGTGGGGGGATTGCCCTGACTCCCTGCCCAGTACACTAGTGCTCTGCTACTCACTGTCTGAGGGCTAAAAAAAACCACTGGCAGAATCCCTTAGGCAGCTGTCTCTGGTGTTGTCTTTAGGGAACCGCACTACCGCAGTAGCATTGCTAGTAGCAATGCTGCTACCCTGCCTTGCATTCAAGTCCATTATTATGTCTAATTTAATATAAAGTATATTATTTAAAAATGTTATGTATATTATTTTTATTTATTTTATATATGCAGCAGAAACCAATTAATAAGGAAATACGATGCAGTAATGTTTGCATATAAACTTTAAGATGGCAAAATGAAAAATAAAATAAATAAAACGGTAGTTCAGGATGAAAAGTTAAGTGAAAGGTCATCTGGACCTTACATATTTTTTTTAACATTGATTTAGAATAAGATGTGACTTTAAATTTGACCATGATTGTTATTTTTACCTAAAAGCTTTAAAATTCAGTTTAAGCTATGGGTTTAACGGCATATCCCGGATGTGCCTTTAGTTTCTATATTCAAGCTGACCACAGTAAAAGCAGTGCATGTTTACTTAAACACTGTTTTCACTGAGACACTGTTTTCACTGTGGTTAGTTTAACCTCTACTGGTGAAGTGTGAGCGAGCTAGGCTCACACTAAATACATCTATATACGTAGAACATTGTAAAGTAAATGGCATAAAAATAAATGATGAAATAAAGACTTAAGTATTATTAAAATGGTGTCCTCTGCAACTCTAATAATACAATAAAATTACTCAAATGACGTGTGTTGTGCATTGGAACTTGGAAGCACTTCATGACTTTGGCCAAATTAACATTGTCCCTGCTCTGCGTTTGTTCTGATCATGTCAATTTGATTCAAATAAAGCCAGTTAAGTCTTGAACCGCATTGTCTTTGAGTAATAAAAATCAACCTGTAGCTGCAGCTACTGTAAAAATGGCTTTTATTTTCTTGCAGCTGGAAGGCAGGCTGATGACTTCGTCAACTGGCTTAAGAAGCGCACAGGCCCAGCTGTTGCCACCCTGGCAGAGGTTGCGCAGGCGGAGTCGATGATCGCTGACAACGAGGTGGCAGTCATTGGTTTCTTCAAGGTGAGTTATTGGCCTGGCTGTCATTTTTATTTCTTTTTTTAAAGTACCATGTTAGTGTTTTTTTTTTTTTTTACTGTGTCATGGTTAAAACAATATGTCATATTGCATAATTATTTATGGTTATGGATGTTAATGCTGACCAGGGGAGGTGATGATGCACTTCTACAGAGCTACTGTGGAGGGTGTCCTTGCCTTCTCAGTCAGTGGGGTATGACAAAACAATCACCCATCGGGGGGGCAGTTGGTGAAAGAACTGTATAGTGTTGAAGATCATTGGCTATGACCTTCTGTCTCCTCCATATTATCACACATATTTCAGAGGCAAGATGTAGATGATGATCACTGACTCCTTAAGTGATGTTTCTATGTAATGAGTCTCGGGACCCACGAGTAGTCTTTCAAATGGATCCCAGCAAAATTCTATGGGTCCCTAATAAAATGTATCTTTTCAGTTGCAGTGTTTGTTCTTAATGTGGTTATAATTCTGTTTATATTCAAATCCCAAATCTGACAACTTTATTTGCTAAATAAATCTATATTCGTAGAACGTGGTAAAGTGAATGGCACCGAAATGAATTATGAAATAAAGACTAAAGGTCATTACACACCGGCGATTATGCGAATATACGCAAAATTCGGACTCGTTCCGAATAATTAAAAGACGCTTTTTCGCTTCGCTTTTTCGCTCCATGGAAGCTTGCATTGACTTTATAAGGTAAAGGTAAAAAAAACGTATTATTCGCATGAAAAAAATGCCCCCGGTGTGTAAGGAGCTTAAGTATTAAAATGGTGTCCACTGCAAGTTTGATAATAAAATTACTCAAATGATGTGTGTTGTGCATTTTAAGCAGTTCAATTAAAGGCTGTGTAGCACTTATCAAACGATTACTTGTACTTCAGTGTACTTGCTTGAGTTGCTTCCCTTGACCCGTTTCCAGTTGGCCAGTGCCTCTTGTTGGTGTTATGTCGAAAGTCGTTCTGCCATTGAAATGCGTTTCAAATCAAGAAACCTTGGTCCAATGTAGTGTCCCTGTCAACATTATTTACCATTAAAGTGTTGCCACTCGCTTAGTCGCTTTTCATTGGTCTTGTTGATTGACATATCTTGCAGATGGTAAAACAGAAGAGGCTCCGGTAGATTTTTGTGTTTATTTCTATGATTTTAACAGACAATGTAGCATTAACGGCGTAAAATATTGTGCGTCCCCTGGACGCATCACAAGTTTAAGGCATCCTTTTGGAATAATATGCGTCAGCAAGGCGTATCTAACATCAATGCTCCTTTCACCGAGCTAGTGCGAGCTCCCTCTTCGAATCCCTCCCCTCCATTGAGATTCCAAAGTTTTAGTTGCAGGACATCTCGCCTCAGGAATAGCACACATCCTGAAGATGTACGATACTTGAACTCTGACGCACAAGCACTATTGGCAGTAGAGCAATCATTAGTCAGCAAGCACTTTAAAAGTGGTTGGGTAGCAGTACAAAATTACAAGCATTTTAAAATGAATGTTGCGGCACAAAGAACTTCTGAATTCAATATGATGTATGTTTGAATGTATAAATGTGATGATACCAATTTTTACTGCTCTTATTTCATGTTTTATTACTTAGAACTGCTGCACTGATACAAATTCCTATCCACTGTGTTGACATGGTTATACAGTATTTAACCTGGAACCTTAACACAAAATTCTTACAGACATTTCCTGTAATGTTTACGAACAACACACCCCTTGTACAGTTCTTGTCAGTTTTTATTATGCAAGTGAAAAGAAAAAGGGGACAGAATAAAGGGCAGATATTTCAGATAATTATATTTCGCTCTCGAATTAATGAATTTGCGGTTAATATTTGTCTTCGGTTCAACATCCAAACGGATCAAATACTGTTTAGTTAAGGCATAGATATTGAGACATGAAGTGTGAGTTGTATATACTTGTCTCTGCTGTAGGACGCTGAATCTGAGGATGCTAAGGCCTTCATTAAAGCAGCAGAATCTGTAGATGATATTCCATTTGCGATGACCTCTGAGGATGCGGTGTACTCAAAGTTCGAGGTGTCCAAGGACGGTGTTGTCCTCTTCAAGAAGGTAACCATGAATGCATGCTTTCAGTTCATTTCATCTCTTTATTGCCTCAAGGGGGGGATTCGTTCGTTTTGCCTTGTATCCTACTGTAGCACACAAGCAATAAGGTAGAAATGCACAAATTTACAAAAACTTGACTTATCATGTAAAAATACTAAAACAAACTACCTGGTGAGTATCAGTTGTTGCTAGCCATGCTCTGTGTAAATGCATTATAAGCATGTGCAGTTGGTGGTCTGATTGCCAAGAGTCAAGCATGCAAGACCCCACGTGAATATGAGAATGTAAAGGAGAGTTTCGATGACAGCTTGATGACTTGTGAGGCCACATATTAGCCAGGTAAGGTGATCCAGTTAGCCCCGTTCTACAGCAGTACTTGGTCTCCTGCCATTTGGACTTCCATTTCGATGTGGTCTTTCACTGCTGTAAACATGGGCTCACATTATGCTGCAAGATTTGTCTAAGTTTAGCTTTGGTGAAGTAATTGCCCATATGCAGTAGCTAACAGAAATGTTAGATTAATAGAAAACGTACTCAAGCTAGAATTATTTTCATGATTCAAATTGTCTTCCCCGTTAGTGAGGATATTCAACACTAAAAAGATGTGCGATTAATATGACTGTGATGGTACGTTTTGCACCCAGTTAACACAAATTCTTTGTGTAGGTCACAGAACATTTACGTTTTTTTTTAATTGTCTGCCAAACCATATCGTAATATGAGTTCACTGAGCAGTATGAATTTTGGTTTCCAACGTTCATGTGGTCTTGTGTTATAAAGCCAGCGTACCCCTATCCTTTACAGCACTGCGCAAACATCAGATGCACATGGAGGCGGTAACTAAAGGAGAGTGTGTTTGTGCTGTCGCACCAAAGTTATTTAACCCCACTCTGCGCCCAGTTGTTTACGCCCCTAGTTTATTTGATAATGTCAGTTTAACGTATATACTGTTAAAAATGTGGGTTTTTGTGTCCAATAAATGCACAATGTTTCCAAAGTCAATGAGTAATAAGAGTAATAGTGTGTTAAGTAATCATTTTTACCATAATCGTGCAACTTAGTTCGCTATAAAATCATCTCTTCTTATTTTGTAAGAATATGGGCTTGTCTTGTTACTGCATTTTATAATGTATTATACTAGCAATCCGTTAACATTGACATGGTCCATGTCGTCTTTCTTCCTTCAAGTAATTTCAACCATGTTTGTTTTCTGAGCCCATCCTGGAAGGTATTTTGAACAGTTGGGCTACAGTAAGAAACCAAAAACCAGACCTACAAACATCAACAACAACAGACCTCTCAAAACAAACTAATCATACTACTACTTCTACGGCGAGATTTTTTTTTTGTACCCCCTCTATTACCCCCAAAAAGAAATTTCAACTCAATCGAAAATCGGCTATCGAAAACCGGCAAAAGTGGCAGTTTTCAAGATGTTTTGGCCCTTATCTCTGGAACGGAAGGTCCAATCTGCTCAGTTCAAAGCGTGTTGGATGCGTGGCTTTGAGGACAATAAGCACGCATGACACATGTTCAGGTTATTTGGGTTTTCTAGGGGAGGCGAGGTCTTAGTTGGGCAGGCGACCGCCTGTCCTGCCTCTACAGTGGGTACGCCACTGCTACTACTACTACTACTACTACTAGACCTCACACCTAGGACACACCATGCTCATTATGCTAGGGTCGGATGGCTTAGGACAGAGTACAGCAACCTGCAAGGGGCCTGGTTTTCAAGATATTCAAGGGACCAGTGCCCATGTACCTGTGAAACAACTTCACTAGAGTGAGAAACGCCCACAGGCACAACACCAGAGGGAGCTCCACTGATCTAGTTCACCCCAGATTCGGCACAAACATGGGGATGAATTCATTCTACTGTTATGCCACCAAAATGTGGACTGCCCTACCACCAGCCATCAAAAAGTGCAACTCCCTACCCTCCTCCAAAACCGCAATAAAAGAGCACCTGTCTGCAATTTTCAACTGGACATGGACTTCTAGCTTGCCAACAGAAAGTACCCCCCCCCCCCACACACACCACGCGCACACAGTTGTTCTTTAAATATACTTTTATTGCTCATAGTATGATGTTATCCTTTTTAGCATTATTGTATAACTGTACCGCTGCACTTTTTGCATACTTCCGTAATAATGGCTTACAAACAGTGTGATGAGAATACATGATCTCCTTGGCACCTGGACTGATGCCCCTCGTACCACAGCCATTGCCTGGCAACGGAGCCTTGTTTGTAACCCTACCCTGACACAAACGGCAATGATATGTGTGTTACGTGCCAATAATTAAAGTAAACAGTCCATAAGCAGGGTGGTCTGTCACTTGTTTATCACAGTTTACTGTTGGGGCTTGAGTTGCATAGCGTTGGTCAATGTCTGGAAAGGGTGACAGCTTGGCCCCCACCCACCCTTCCTTCCGGTTTTGTGCCAGCTTGTGTTGCCAGGCATTGCCGCTATTCTTAATACCCAATATAACTAATTTAGGCTTCTGGGTCTTTCTTCAGCCCAGGATTACCATGGGATTTTAAGTGGCTTGTTGAGTAAATCTGTGTTGGGTTTGGAGTTCAAAGGCAGAGTAAACTGCACCTGCTCAGTTGCTATTTGTTGACAAAATCTGATTCCATCTTTCCCCCACAGTTTGATGAGGGCCGTAACACCTTTGATGGAGAGCTTACCAAGACTGACCTCCTGGCCTTCATTAAGGCTAACCAGCTTCCTCTGGTTATTGAGTTCACAGAGCAGGTAATGGTTATAGAGTTATTAACAACCACACGCACCATTTATGGAACACATACAACTGTCATTCACCTACAGTAGTGTTCATTTCTACAAAATGATAAGAATAATGTGCTCCCGTTTCCCAATGAATTACTCTCTAAATCGTGTGAAACTAATTTTGTTTTTGTTTTTCCCCCTCCCCCTAGACTGCCCCTAAAATCTTCGGTGGAGAAATTAAGTCCCACATCCTTATGTTCGTGCCAAAGGGTAATTCTGACTTCGAGGAAAAAATGAACCAATTCAAGAAGGCAGCAGAAGGCTTCAAGGGCAAGGTGGGTGTACTGTAATTAATGTTGCCCTTGACTGGGTAGACTCTAGGGTCTTGAATTGTATGTCCTGTGACAAATAAAAGTATTGCATGCATTCATTATACTGTAGGTAGGATCAAAAGAGGTTGCACACATCCATAAAACATTTAAAGGCAGGTGCTGAACTTCAAAAGGCCAAACCTAGAAGAAAAATTAAAGTTTGCACACTGTAGTACTTCAGGGAGCTACAAATAAAGGTTGGAAAGGCAACTTTAATTTTTCTTCTATGCATTCATTATAGACCACCAAGTCAGAAATCACAAGGCATTGCTCGACGTACTCGAAGAAGATGAGAGAATTGGAGTTATGGTTCACCAGTTTAGATTAAGATTTAAGTAATTTGGCCTGGAGGGGAAAAATCATTATCTGGAGTATGTCACTCAATATTTGTAGGACAGTGGATCTAGTCTAAAAAGGAATTATGTGAACCAAGTCCTTTTGATCATTCCATGAGGGGATGTGTTGCATTTTACAAATGGCAGCTATCCAAATTTCTAATGGTACTACTCTTTGACTCTTAACTACTTGTAAAATATGTGCGTTCCAGATCCTGTTCATCTTCATTGACAGTGATGTGGATGACAACCAGCGCATCCTGGAGTTCTTTGGCCTGAAGAAGGAGGAATGCCCCGCCATCCGTCTCATCACCCTGGAAGATGAGATGACGAAGTACAAGCCAGAGAATGAGGCCATCACTGCTGAGAGCATCATTGCATTCTGCACACTATTCGCAGAGGGCAAACTAAGGGTAAAAACGAGAGCTGTCCACCATGTGGTATGGTAACGCATGTGGAAGATGGTGTTAGTTATTATATTAATTATATGAATATTCTTTGTATACAACGGAAGTCTATGGGAGTGTCTCTCAATGGCTCTGCATTTAACTAACTTAAATGGACTGATCTATTGACATCTATAAAACATAAATGGCTTGTAGATTTGTAATTTTGGTTCTAATTGATTGAAATCTGCTTGATTGGTGGTCTTTTTGTTGACTTTCTTCTCTTTTACAGCCCCACCTCATGAGTCAGGATATTCCTGAAGACTGGAACAAAACCCCTGTCCATACCCTGGTGGGCAAGAACTTCGAAGAAGTTGTCTTCGATGCCAAGAAGAACGTCTTTGTAGAATTCTGTAAGAGCCTTTTCCTGTCTCGTCTTGAATACCACTAGTTTACCCTTGACCATAAGTAGTAGTAGATTGAATAGCATGAAAACCTTCTTTACCATTTATTGGCTATTTCAGCTGAGTGGATTAACAAGTTCACCTTTCAAGTGTTGTTTTCTAACACTGTTGACTATACCTCATAAGTGGGGAGACTCTGCATTGCCCGCCATGTTGAGACTCTTGTGTCTTAAACTTAAATCTCCAACCATCCTTGGTTTGCCCCTACTAAGCCCCAAATACCTAAGAGGTAATGCACTGTTCAAGTTCATGCCCCGTCAACTTCTCTTCGCAAATTAACGTGTTATCTAATACTTGGAGTTAGACGATGTCAGGTTAAATATCGTTACAAATAGTAGCTGGAGCATTTCCTAACAACTGAAGGAATTTTCCATTGCTGGACATTGATATTGCCTATGATTAGTCACTCACTGAGGGGTAAGCCCCCACAGTCTGACTGGTAAAGGGTTATATCCTAGGCTTGAGGGGGTGGCCCGTGGGGGACATTAAGCTGTGGGCGCACGTGCCATAGGATTGGGCACACCTGTTTTTAAGTGTCAACATCCTTAGCTAATAGCTTTCAAGCTTAATTTAAAGGCCTGGAATATTGTTTGATAATTCTATCTATTCATCTCTTATAAATGATGCTACAGGCACTATATTATAGCTTCTATTTTTATGCATGCATCTGTGAGTATAACATTTTATAATAACTTGATTGGCAAGTGTTAGTTTTTATTTTATTTTCTTCTTTATTTTTGTGGCCTTTATTTGATAGCGACAGTGGAGAGAGGCAGGAAATGGCAGGAGAGGGGTGGGAAGGGCAATAGGGCTGTGGCAAGGATTAAGCCTTACTGGTATGCGCTCTACGAGGTGATCCACCGGGGCACACTGCTTGAGATCTTTGAACAGACTTTCAACGTTATTATCAAGATAAGAATCTATTTAAATTCAGTAGAAACAATTATTTCATTATCGAAAGGAGTTAGATCATTACTGTAAGATTGTATCCTCTATTAAATTTGGTTTATAGAAGAGACAGACCTCTGACGTCACTCTCATGTCACCATGACTCAGCCGTAACCATATAAGCAAAGTGTCAACTCCTCTCTGGTGGCTGTTTGTATCTTTATTCCACATCTTATGTTAACACATTGACCGCCAGAGGTTAATCTCATAATGTACTCACCAGTGCCAACGTTTTATTGTTGTTTTTTGTTTTTTTCACGTCGCCACAGATCTTGTTAAAATCCTTAAGATTGAGCTGTGCACTGTTTGTAAACATCGCGGAGATCTCACTGCTTCTACCAGTGAAGACCACGTGTCAAACGGAGCCGCCATGTTTGAGTTCTGACCGTTTAAGTTAACATGGGAAATGCGAGGATGAAAAACTACATGTTTACAGGGGCTTTTACAGGGGTTATTGTGTACGACTTAGAATGGAGGCAGACGGGAAACAAAAAACGTGATCGCACTTCCGGTCGAGATCGGGTGGTGTTACACTGAAAATGGTCCCCCTAGAAAATTAAAAAAAAAAAAAAATTCGAAAAAAAGGAAAAAGCACCACAGCCCGTAGGCTACGGGATTGGCGCTTAACCGTTGGATTTAACGGCCCGTAGAACTACGGGCCCGGCGGTAAATGTGTTAATGAAACATCTTATGTTAATGTGCATCTGTCTCTGAAGCGACCAGCGTTTTCCTATCGGGACTGGGTAGCGGGGGGTGGGGCCGGAAGGACAGTACTCCGTGGTGGAAAATGATGCTTGGCGATGGCATTGCCTAGGGGGGGCGATAATTTACGATTCTGTGCCTATCGGTACATAACTCGGACGGGGCTGAGTAGGCTGTACTTAACTACTATTGTTTTTTCTGCATTACAGATGCACCCTGGTGCGGACACTGCAAGCAACTGGCCCCCATCTGGGACAAGCTGGGAGAGAAGTACATGGGCAGTGACGATATCATAGTGGCCAAGATGGACTCTACAGCCAATGAAATTGAGTCAGTCAAAGTGCACAGCTTCCCCACGCTTAAATTCTTCCCTGCAGGAGATGACCGCAAGGTGAGTGGCTGCTTCACTGCGCAGCATGGTTACACTTCCATTACTAGTTGCTGCGGCTCATGCTTTGTGTGTGGTGGTGGGGGGGGGGGGTGCCATTACGCTATTCCTTACTTTTTGAAAGCTGAGCCTCTCACCCTGACTGTGAGATTTAATACTTGACTTGATTTACTACTTGACCTCCTTTTTATAAGTGCTTGGTCTATTATGTCAGTGTAAACCCCGCTGCCTTCATGGTTCGCTCCTGCATTCAGTCGCCATCTCTCTCTTTCTCTACCACCCTTAATATTATCTGTCCTAATATAATATTTCCCTTATTTAGATTCAAGATTCAAATATTTTTGTTACATACTCATACGAGCAGTGAAATGTTTGTCAAGCTGACTGATTGTGCAAGAAGTGATGTCTAACGTATAGTACAAAATGTAATAAAAGTAGAAAATAAAATATATTATACTGGTCATGGTAGAAGTGAGTCATAATTTATAAGTAATAAAGTATTTATTCATGCCATTGCAAGATTGTTGATATATTATTTTGAAGAGATGTCCCCTGGTGGCATTAAGGTGAAACCTGAGCCTGCTGGCCTTGTAAATTGGTTTGATTACTTACTTTACCCACTTAAGACCCTCTGCTCAAGAGTCCTCCCCAACAGGCCCCATGGCACCACCTTTTATTATCCTGACAATCTCATACCACCTTCACGTTTACGGACTGATGGCAGTCTCTGTATACGTCCCAGTTGCACAGTTCAGCAGGTTTAAATGTGTGCCATGTGAATTGGCTGCCTGCCACAGACTGAAAGTTTAGCACAAGGATTAGCACATGGTCCTACTTGACTATGGAATGGAACAGAACTGGAAATGGCCAAGAAAGGGAGACAGCTGCACTGGTGGGCATGTTATGATCACGTTGAGATTGAAAGTTGAGTCTGCAGGCAGAGCTCTGTGACTGTCCTCAGAGCCATTTGAAGGTCATCTGCTTTTACAGTTTTTGTCAATTAAACCTGCCATAATGGCATATTGACTCTTTAACATTTGCATTGGTTTCTGCATAAATTACATCTTTGCACATTTAATAGTAATGACATTTGATCAACAGGTCGTCGACTACAATGGAGAGAGAACGCTTGAGGGCTTCACCAAATTCCTGGAGAGTGGTGGCACGGAGGGTGGTGCACCAGCTGGAGAGGAAGAGGAGGAAGATCTAGAGGTAAGTTAACCTCTTCATTTGCGCACCTTGGTGGGCCTTGGTGGTCCCATTAAAATGCAATTGTAGCCTTGATGACTTCTAACCCCCAAATATTCTAGTGCCCCTTCCTTCAAAGCTTGCTCAGGCAAAACAAATGGCTCAAGCTTTTAGAGCTGCGTAAATGACCACTATCTAGCTTTGGCCCAAAACATAGTCTTCATGTTACAGCGTGATGTATTTTAAGAATTCTATAAGGGTTTAATCTAAAGCTGCCATCAAATTAGGCATTTGATCTTTAAATGTATCAACCAAAATCTACCAAATACGGGGGTCTCTCTTCCTTACAAGTGTGGAGACACTAGACTTTGAATACTTAATAAAGATAAGCTGTGGGCTGTAAGTGATCTTTAATGGTGCTTAAAGATTTGCAATAACATTTGACCGCTATTTTTTTCTTTTTACATATTTGTGTAAGTTTTGTACAGTTTGACCAAAAACAAGATTCAAATTGCAAAACAATGCTGTGGGAATTGTGCTTTTGTACAGAAGGCAGCGGCCACACACAGGAAAACTTGGACACAAACTAATTGAGCAATTCTTCAAAATCTTGTTGGTTATATCTTTAAAAAGCTTGGTGAGTTTTGTAATGCAGAGGGTGAACCCAGAGTGGTTTGCCGCCCTTGGATGCTTGCGTAGCGTCGACAGTTCAGTCTGACATTGCCCTCGGATTCAGCAGTAATTGGACAATAAACATTAGATTTTAATGGATTATGTTAATGTCACTGCGTCCATGTCGAAATGCACCTTAGAATAGATGAACCCACACCTCTACTCTCTAGTCTACTACCACTCCATATGCTCCATACCACCACACCGCCTTCTTGTAGAAGTCTAATTGCAGAACAGCTGACAGCTCTCCCTGGGGACCCAAGCCTCTCTATATGGTTCAATCATTGGCACGTGCAGTCAGTGTTGCAGCATCCACATACCATGCACTGTCTAAATCGTCAGCACTTATACCCCCCCCTTCTACTATGTCCAGCACAAGCTCACTTTAGTTGCTTCTCCATACCTCCTTGGGATAGGCGTGAGGGAATACTAGCCTTGCAAATGATGTCATACCTATATGAAGGTGACAATACAGTATGGGTTACACATTCTGTGAATGACTGAATTGATTTGCACAGATGGCCCATTAAGGAACATGTGTTTGACCGTGTTGATACTTAAGTGTTATATATGGAGCGTTTCAGCGCACGTGCTGAGAATGGCTCATTGTCGCGTGAGCTTGTAGCTCTGCCATTTTTGTCTGTTCTTGGCACAACACCGTTGCACGATGGAGCATAAATTAGGTGTTGTGTTCTAAATTATGAATCACTCTTAACTCTTTCAGTGCCAATTAAATAAAAAAAATATTGCGAACTTTGCCAACTTTTCTTCAAAATAAATAAAAAGTGCTTAGGAAGCGAGATACAGCCTTTTTCAGTTATAGGTTAAACAAAGAGTGGATGGAGCTGCAAATCTTCAGATAATGATATCTTGGGTTCTTCTGAACACTTAAAAAAAAAAAAAAACTCGGGATTTCTCGTTCTGGCACTGAGGGTATAACCCTAAAACTCTGGATAACTCGGGGCTTGGCACTGAGAGAGTTAAACATGGTGTCTTGGCATGGCACAAAGGCTCAAAGTGCTTTACATAAGTTATAAAAGAGCATTACAGATTTATATAGCACCTTTAATCCAGATTTATTTAGCAACTTTTATCCAAAGCGCTTTACAACGTGCATTACATTCATCAGTGTATATACATTCTAAAACGACTATGGAGGCAACCATGCAAGACACCAACCTGCTCATCTGTAGCAGTTAGGGCTTAAAGGGATAGTTCACCCCCAAAATGACTTTTTTTCTATTGATTAGTCACCCCGTGGAGACTTGAATTCATGGATATTTTTTTGTTTTTGTCTCATTCCTAAGCCAATAATTTGATGACCGGCAGCGGTTCCGGTAGGAGACAGAAAGAGTCTCCTTTGTGTCTCCTACCGGAAGCACTGCCTACCGGTCCGCTGTTCATCAAATTATTGGCTTAGGAATGCGACAAAAAAATGTAAAAAATATCCATGAATTCAAGTAATAAAAAAAATATCCATGAATTCAAGTCTCCATATGGTGAGTAATCAATAGGAAAAAAAATATTTTTTGGGTGAACTATCCCTTTAAGTATCTTGGTCAAGGACACTTTGAAGTGAAGCCAGGGGGATCGAACCGGGAACCTTTCCATTCCCAGGCGGCTACTCCATCTCCTGAGTAATATACCTTCATTTATTTGTCAAGACTAGAGTATTGTATTTATCCTAGTGTTCAGCCACCAACATGGAACCGTCCCCAGACCCTGAGGCTTCCCAACCTCCCAGTAGAGCTCGTTTCCAAGACACTTGCATAGGCCTAATGCTTAGATCACATTATTAGTGATCAGACAAAATGAATAACCTTCCTGGTGTGTTCTAACCCCAGTGGAGTGATGATGATATCATTTTATGTACGATCCATGTCCACTGATCTAGTACAAGTCTTAGGAAATACCATAACTTTTTTCCATTTTTTTAATATAAATGTGTAATTTAGGATCAACTAGTTCCAATGAAGGGTTCCTCAATCTGGCATTAATGTGTCCGTCCCTTTTGTTCCCAACAGGATATGGACGAGGTTGAAGACCAGGATGAGGATTCAGATGGCGAGGACGGACACGACGAGTTATAAGAGCAGGCAAAGGAGAGGTGTGCCCCACCCCCAGCCCCTCTTACCCGAATTGATCACCAATACCACCTTCACTTCCCTGTGGACCTTCCCTTTCCTGTGAACATACTACACATTTAAGTCAGTCAGTCTGTCAAGTCAGTCAGCATGGGTGGCCAACCTTTTGGGTCGACCACCCCTCGACATTCTACCTTCTAGCTACGATGATGGACTTGTCTTTTCCTTCATGGGGAAACTCAGTGGAAGGGTGCTCAATCGCAATGGAAGACCTCAATGCCTTCTCTACCAAGATCCACATCAGCAGTTTGCCTTGTATATTTGGAACCAAATGTAAAAATGGCATTGAAATATCCCGTTTTCTTTTTTTTTGTTGTTTCATGTATTGTACTGTAAAAAGAAAAATTATAATCCCCTGCCCCTTAAAAAAAAATCCCTGCCATTGTTCAGTATGGGTTGGGGGGCTGCCAGTGTTCTTATCCCTTTGGTAGACATACTGAGGACCAGGGTTTTGTGTGGTGGTTTTGTAAAGACTAATCTCTCAGGGGACTTGGGGCCATCCAATGCCTTTTTTTTGTTTTTTGTTTGGTAGAGTTCACGAAAATACATCAAACTGAGCATGTCCTGTGTAGCACAAATGGCCCCTTGAATGCAATATTGTGCATCGGTAGCCGAGACCAATTTTCTTGGGGCTAACTGTGTTTCAACTTGTTTTTCTCATTCTGCCTTCATTCCCATACTAAAAAAAAATATTTTCTCAGTTGAGGTTTCTCATTTCAGTACGGCTACTGATTTATTTTTTTAAAGCAAAAAAAGTTAACGTTTGGTTCAAACTTTATTTAATTATCTTATTTTCACTATAAAGGTGTGTTTTATTTTAGATCTGTCATTGTTATGTTTGTACCAGTATGCCCAGCTGAATCCATTTGGTGTTGCTGGGGCTGAGTTGGCCCGTGGACACACTCTCGGACTTGGGATCTTGTGGAGACTAGAACAGTTCTGTTTGGTTGCACTGCATTCACGCCAGTAAGAGATTGTTCATGGTTACTGAGTAGGCAGTTAGTTCCTTGGAGGAACTGTGTTTTAGGGGCTGGGTTGTCTGAGAGAAAGTGTCCATTATGTCTGGGGAGGGAACAGTGGAACAGCCTCACACCCTCACCTTTACTGTACCGACCCCATCCTCCTGGCTCTACCCAATGCTCCTGTCCTCAGAATGAGTGTGTTGATATTGTGTGTGTGTGTGTGTGGTTAACATAGCTGTGATCGTAAAATTTGTGAGCATGTGTGATAATTGGAATGGCAGTTGACTACATGTCATTGTACTTTAGTTTTTGTGGGACAAGGTTATGAATGTACCGTATGACTGTTGTGTTTGGATTGGGGAGAAGAGGGTTGAGCAGAGCTGGGTAATGGGGTATGACAGCTGTGCATGGGTGAGGGGAATCTCGACAAAGCATTCCATCATATTCAATTTGCTGTGGAAAAGTGAACAATGGTGGCCAAATAAACAAAACTGTTGGAAAAACCTTGAGTTTTATGGATTTTTTTTAAAAATAATATTGTATGTGTATAAATTATGTACCAGTCCATGTTATCAGAAGGTAGGACAGGACTGTCAGAAGAGTATAGGCCTATAGTATGCAGTATAATTGTGAAGACAACTTCTATAGGTTGTCCACGTCAAATTTGTTTATCATGTCTGTCAGGACTGTGGTCACAAACGTAATCTCTGGACTTGCGGGACGCACAGTCGTGCCGATCCACACCAAATGTTGCACTGTTCGGTGTAGTGGTCTGCCATTAGAGTAGTCCTACCAAGGGCCACGTGTTGCCCCCAGGGCCCACAGGCACACCGTTGCTCCAATCCGCACCAAACATGGCACACACGCTGTTCAGGGGCCTGCCATGATAATGGTCACACCCAAATTGCACCAGTGGTCTGAAAATCTAGTTATTTAAAAGTCCAGTCATGGCATCTCACATTCTCCCTGTCCCACTAGAATCTTCTGTATCCTTGGTGTTTACTGTTTACTAGTCCCCACATCACCCTTTACCTCACCTCTTTGACTTCTTGCTGTTGTAATGTATCTCGAATGGTCAACATCTAGCTATGCCAGAAAATGAGTTACTGTTGCCATAGATTTAGATCTGAGATATGTCTGGGACTTATGACTAGGTAGTAGGAGTGACCTAGCTAGAGGGACACTCATCTTCCAATTTCAGTTACTGGATCTGTGAGGTGACGGGTCCTAAAATAGCCCAGCTGAGAGTATATAGAGGTCTAGTTGAAGTTCCTAGCCTTCAGAAGACTCTGCTGCTGATACACAGAACTGAATATACACTGAAGGAGAGCCTGCTGCTTCATCTTTCTCCTGTCAAAAGACTGATCTCTCAAATATTTGTTAATTAGAACAGAAACGAGCTGCTTTGAACTTAATAGAGAGTGGAAAATCAACCTTGGACTTGTGAATTGGACTTGGAATTTTTGAGGAAACTTTTTTCACTTTTACAAAAGAATTAAGATCTACCAGAGACGAGCAATGGGAACCCTTTATCATGCTGAGAAGAATGCAGTCATCTGTAAGAAGAACAGAAGAAGCTCATTAAACAATGTGCGTTTCCCCAATGACATCGTCTTCCAGGATTATGTACGAGAGGGTGAGCTGGAGAGGATTGGACGCTTCATGCGATCTAGGAGAGTCAGCCTGGACACTATCTATCACTCTGGTAAGTCACCATAAATTAATTTCAGGATTATAATTGTGTTGTGCTGTCAGCACTTTGGATTAAGCTCATCACATGCAAAAAAATAAATCTGTATTGGTAAGGAGTTAAGCTGACCGAATAGCAGAAAATACGAGAATCATTCCTCAACAGCATTTTTGCACAGAGCTAATGGTATTGGCATTGTTATTACCATCAGGCATGGGTGCCATTCATGAGGCTGTACTGTCAGGAAACCTGGAATGTGTGAAGCTACTCCTCAAGTTTGGAGCAGACATCCACCAGAGAGACGAGAAAGGGTGGACCCCTCTCCACATGGCCTGCAGTGATGGTTTCCCAGACATTGCCCAGTAAGCATCTTAGTCTCATTATTTATATACAAAAAAGCTAGACAATCAAGTCATCAAACTTGTGATACTCGTTCGAGTTGGACTGATATAACACTGAGAACACAGGTAGAGACAGGGGATGAATCAAGGACTTATTTAGAAATGGTCAGGGAAATAAGTTATGATTTTGTGCATGTTTAAAATGTTTTGACTACCTCAAAACAGACGAGGTCATCTCTGTGATCTTTGGTGCCCCCGAAGGGGGACACCAGGTTGGGAAGCACTGCATCAAAAGATGCCCACACATTGGCTAAACCTTTCTGCGTCACATGGGTAAGAGAAGCTGGCATATCTGCAGCATTCTTGTACCTCTTTGACCTCCCTGAAACTCGAAGTCCACTTGTCCAACGTGACACATTCTGACACAAGCAGCAGGACATGATGGCTTTTAGTCTAACCTTGGCTATTTTCCGTTTGTCAGGTACCTTCTCTCCCAGGGTTCTGACCATCAACTTGAGAATGAATCCGGGGAGAAACCAGTTGATCTAATCGACCCGGCAAATAAGAAGTTGTTGAAGCTGTTCACCAAAGGCTGACTGAGATTGACTGCCTTTCATGACCTAAAACGCAACTTGAATCTACTTCCAAATTCCCTGTCCTTCATGGTGCTCTTCAGCAATGGGCCAAAGCTGACACCATACTCATTACTCATAAGTGTGAGTTGCAACAGTTTGAGGTCAAGAACTTTGCAGCACTGACTGTAGGAAGGACTGGCTGCTGGCTGCTGAGTGTAAAATTAACTTTTAAAATTGGTATAGGTTTCTCCCTGTCAATCTCTACACATTTCCTGTAATTTGGTTTTTCTACTTTTATACTGTGTTGTATGAATTCTAGGGGAGGTTTCGACAACATTTTTCGTCAGGAATAATAAATATTCCTTCTATGTTTTTGGTTTAGTTAAAACGGTATTCTTGCTGTTTCGAGTGAATTGTATTTATATATTTATTTGTTTGTACATTGAAGTACTTTTATACTATATCTATAAAGTTGTTTAAGAAACAAATTGCTCTTGGTTTTCTGTCTTCCACATTTTGTAGAACACAAAGAATTACAGAAGACTACACGATTAGAGGAAAAAAGTTTGATTCAGTACAGATCTAAATGCAGTTACATTATGTTTAGAACAGCACAGCCACATACATTAATTCTTACTCTGTAATTTGACAAAATGCTTACCAACACTATGCTCTATGATAGATTTAAATAGATTTAAATTACAGCCATTCTGCTAAACCATAAGAAACCGATACCAAGGTGAACAAAAGCTTGACATTCTCTTAAATCATTGTAGGGCATACAATGTGTTGGTAATCCCATCAATGGGTTGAACGTGTTAAGTAAATTTGAATAGCAGTAGAAATTCCATTTGTGTGCATCATGAGTAGTCCAATACATTATGCACTAAATCACCTGTCTGTGGGTTAGTTAGACCTTAGTAAAAAACTAGAAAGCAACTTTTTATTTGATTTATTTATATGACTGTTGTCCATTTTTCTACCAGTTGTAGAAAAATGCAAACAAAACTGACCAACGTGGTCATCAAGGTATTGGGATGCTAATGAAAAGTGTGAAAAGAAACCTGTCTCAACTGGATCCAGACACAAGTATCTAGATACAAAACATCAGTCTTTGTCGTGCAGATATTTAAAGGTGTAGGACAGCTGTACATGGGTGGGGGAATCTTGACAACGCATAACTTAATGTGGAAAGGTGACCACTTAAATGAATGTATAGCCATTCTGTCGACCCATTATAGTGGGTTGAAAACAATACTAGGGTGGATGAAAGTTTGGCATTCTCTCTTGGATCACTGTAGGACATAATAGAGAGAGAGTAGGTAATCCTATCAAGGGGTTGAATGAATTTGAATACCAGTAAAATTTGATTGGTTTCCATCATGAGTAGTTCCTCAGAAGCTCATTCAGCAATTAATCAATGAAATGATGCACTAAATCACCAGTATATTATATATGAGTAAAAACAATGAGAACAATGAGAAATAAACTACCTTTTTATTTGTTTTATTTACATGACTGCTGTCCACTGAACGCATGACACACAATAAATGGTTCACTGGTTGAAGAGGTACATAAAAAAAGAGCTACAGAATTGGTAGAAAAATGCAAACAAGAACAGGCCTCAGCGAACAGCACTTAGCGATCAGTCTATTGTTGACTGTGACCAAATGGTTCATCAAGGTGCATTTGGGATGCTAATGTCGGGTGTGAAACAGAAACCCGTCTCAGTTAGATCCATCCAGATGTGAACACAAAACAGCAGGGCACTTTCTGAGTCTTTGTCAGGCAGACCATTGAGACCAATGTGTTGCTGTCTCGGGGGTAGTGTTATTCTTTGAACTTCCACTCTTGTCGACACATAGGGCACTGCTGCTGGACTTGTTGGGAGTTCAGCCATTTTAGGATACAATGCATGTGGAAACAGTGGGAGCACTGGCCCCAGACAAGTGGACAGTCATCCCCTGGAACCTTACCTGTAACAAGAAGCATGTTATTAGATACAGAAGTGATTACTCCCAACTGACAGTAAACAGTATTATGCACTAATCTAATCCAACTACAGAAATATTCTCTTATGGGGTACATCATATTTTCAAATGGAGATCCACAGCCTAATACCAATTTGTGGATCCTTGACATGAAAATGTTTTAGAACCATTGAGATAAAGTAAGAAAGACCAGATAATCACTTTTCACTTCGCAATAAAGGCATTGATATTAATACATCAATGGGCAAACACAGCAGCAAGATCTGTGAGCTGTTGTGACAGGAGAGGGATGTCCAATGGAACCACCTTAAGGACTACTAATCATAAGGTGTATTCCTGTACCAATATATGTACATGAACAGTCAACAGTGCAACTACCTTTGGACACATTTGAAAAACTCCTGCTTTCTGTATACTAAAATGCAAATATTTGTCCCCAAAAGTTAATAGCATGCTAATACCACGTGAATGCAAAATCCTCAATAAATATATTTGTTTCAAAAAGCTTCACACCAAAGCTACCCTTGCCTCTCCCCCCACACACATATTTCTGGTTTTGTAAACCAGCTTTTCCAAGTTGCAATGTGACATAGCGCTGTTTACACACTGCTGAATTAATTTGTTGAATGAATTCCCTTCCAACTGTACATACAATTCTTAGTAGTATTTTGACACTTGCTTTGACACTGTAAAGGTATATTTTCAGACCCTTTGTATGTATGGATATGACATTCTCTATTCACTTTGGGATAGGGCTAACATATATAAATGATAATAATATTTTCCTACAAAACTAGATAGCTACGTTGATGACATGACCAAGAACGTTCATAGTCAATATCCGGCCCATGGCCAGTGGTGGAAAAAGTACTCACATTTTTTACTTAAGTAAAAGTATGACATTTGCCTGATTGCTTCTGAGATGTAGTGGAGTAGAAGTAAAAGTACAAAAAAAATAAATACTCCAGTATAGTAAAAAAAACTCAAAACTGTAGTTAAGTACAGTACTTGAGTAAATATACTTAGTTACTTTACACCACTGCATACACCTTATTTGAAACGACAGAATATGAGTGGCTAACTGATGGCGTTTTTACTCACAATCAGGGCAGCAGCCATTGAAGGGCATTCTGCAGATTCCACAATTCTCATCGTTGGCAACCCACAGCCAGGATGCAACACCATTCCATTGTTTGATCTTTACCTTCATTTCGTTTGGTTCTACTTTAGAGCAGAAAGCCTGCGTTGCTTTCGCCACAACAACTCACCAAAAAGCTTCTTCTGTAAAAAGGCAAATGAGAAAGAAGAACGTCGCCAACTGCAGGTCGGAGGACAGAAAGACAACACGGGCTAACTAGACTTCGCCGCCATCTAGCGTTACTGTGTTTAGTTATTTAATTTCCCAATATTATTACTGTTTTTCAATATTATTATTATTTTATTGACATGACAAATATATCTGAGGGTTACATTCCCATCATTAGCTAGCTTGTGGTAAAATACAGTGGGTTGCCACTGTCATGTAAAAAACAAATACAAAATAAAATGCTGATATAAGTGTACAAATGTAAAATACCAGTAACAATCTACACTGTAAAATGACTGGTGTTAATTAAAAAGTGTTCTACATCTCAGAGACAAATGTTGTGCTTTTACTCCACTACAATTATTTGAAAACTTTGTTTTTAGTTACTGATTTGGATTATTATTACAAAACATACATTAACCACTTCAAGCCCTATTTGAACTTTGGCTATTTGAAAATAGCAGATCTACAAGCTCACAACGGTCGCTTGTAGATCTGCTATTTTCAAAAGATTTGTATACATTTTAGACGTAACTTGTGAAACGGGACATTCAGCATGAGTACTTTTACTTTTGGTACTTAAATTATATTTTGATGCCAATACTTTTGTGCTTTTAAGTAAGTAAGTACATTTTGATTACTGGACTTTTACTTGTTTCTACATTGCAGTATTGATACTTTTACTTAAGTAAAACATTTTAGTACTTTTTCCACCACTGTTCAAATGTAACCAAAAAATGTCCATTTGGACCCCTGGTGGCCTCATAGCCTTACAAGGGTGGTCCCCGAACCCTATGTTGAATACCAGTATCTTTCAACCGGAAGTTGTAGCTGAAAGTCGGAGTCGTCACTTCCTTCCGTCCTTCCGTCACACTATTTAAAGGCACGCATCTTCAGCCGGTGTGTTACGGTCATCAACGTCATCCTCAACTTGTAAACTACGAGGCCGAGCCAAAACGGTCACTGCCGTTACTAGTTTGTCTTGCTGCGATTTAAAGAAAGAAAGTATCGAACATGGCTGATAAAATGAGCATGTCCTTGGACGATATCATCAAGCTGGGGAAGAAAGGCGGCAGCGGTCGCGGAAGTCGAGGAGGAGGCGGTGGAGGAGGAGGAGGCCGCGGCGGCGGAGGAGCATCGAGGCGCAGTGGGAGTTCAGGCCGGACGGGCGGCGGTGGATCCGGGCCTGCACGGGGCCGACAGAACTTCGGCCGCGGGGAGAGAACCAACAGACCCACGCCGTACAGCAGGGTATGATATGAAAGAAACGATTTCGGGATCGGAGTTGATAAATAACACGTCGTCGCTTTGTTTCTTAAACCACGGCGGTAGCCACTTTTGTGATGCTACAAGAGGACAATGGAGTTGCGTTGAAACGCCGAGGTTCAAACACCGACACATGGTTCAACTGTGGTCGGTTAAAAAGCTCCGATGTTTTAACACGCGTGTGTGTGTTAAAGGATGGCTCGTTGGTACATGTTTTGTACATTTGGTTTTTTGTTCGCTTTTAATATGACTTGTTTTTTTAAATGTTAACATGCCGGGATAAAGAAAGATGTCCTCCTCGTGTTTGGATTTACACTAGAGGAGGATCAGCTGTTGTTGAACAATGGCTGTGTGTAATGGTATCAACAACCTCCCTGCCGTTCTAAATGACTGGATTCGCGGCACTTTTCGAGTTGTTTATTCGGTATCACCAAGATTGTTTTTCAATTTAATTTATCCCGCAATATTTGGATCACGACCTGAATAATTGCACAACTCGCCTGAAACAAAATGGCGATTCTTTGTCGATCATCCGCAAGTATGATCTCAATACTTTCTCAGTAAGTTAAACAAGATGCAGTGATTTGATAGACACTTTAGGATGGACCCCCTCTTCCTGGCTGAATGAATGCTTACCAAGGCGTAAAGTCTGTTTCGTTAGTTCCTTACAAATCTATTCCACCTCCTCTACACAATATATATAGAAGTGACTATCATTACCAAAGCTGTGTATTCGGGACAATCTTTAACGGTATATTATTACCTGTATGTAGCTCGTGGCTTGACTACTTTTACCTTGCCAAATGGCAAGGTAAAAGCATACCAAATGGTATTTTCAAACATGGTGGAGTTGTCTACATTTTGGTTATAATGGAGGCAAGACCCCCTGAGCTAGTTTGTGCTGTGCACATTTTTTCTTTTAGTATTTGTATTTCAAGAGTTATGATCTTTGGAATCTGTAAGTAATCGATTGCATTCTTTTCTGTTTTAATATTTTCAGCCCCGAGAGTTACCGGATAAATGGCAACATGACATGTATGATGGAGGCTTTGGTGGGACCACTAGAGGAGGTGGAGGACCAGCAGTGGGAACAGGAAGAGGCGTTGAAGTTGGCGGCAAGCTCCTAGTTTCCAATCTTGACTTTGGTGTCTCTGATGCAGACCTTAAGGTAATTCAGAAACTCTGCAGACTCGACCTTTAAATTGTCACATAACAAAATCAGTTAATCCATACCTCGAATGATCCCGCCGAGGAGTGATGCCCACATTGGAGTGATCAATGAGGGGAAACATTAATTTACACCAACGTGCGTGGAATTGTGCGCAAGCTTGACTGCAGTTACTTGTTGACTAGAAATAAGAGTGCACAGATGTATTGTGCTTATTATGCTGTTAAAACAAGTTTGGTGGTGAATTTGTCTGATTCCACTCTTTCCCCCCTTCAGGAGCTGTTTGCAGAGTTTGGACCTTTAAAGAAGACATCGGTGCACTATGATCGTTCTGGTCGCAGTCAGGGAACGGCAGATGTCCACTTTGAAAAGAAGGCAGATGCATCAAAGGCAATGAAACAGTACAATGGCGTTCCACTTGATGGTGAGGGCACTATTTCTTCTAAAGGTTTCCGTCTTCCACCGCTAACTTCGCCAGGCTGTCCGTCTTGTCTCTGTATGAACCATTTACCTTTTTTTTCCCCCCCCTCTTAGGTTGTCCCATGAAAATCCAGCAAGTAACTTCAGAGGGTGATGCACAGAGATCACAGGCGGACAGACCACAAAGGTGAGTGAATGTTCACTCTGCAGTATAAATATTCATGGGTCACCAACCAAAAACCAGAGATGATACCCTGGAGAGTGGAGACACATACTGGTTCAGTTCAGTGCTTATCCCATTCTATTACCATGGGTCCCGGGTGCGTTTATCATGTTAAACACCAGAAACGCATGGAAGTACTTTGTAACTTGATTAGTGACTGGGATTACATGGGACGAAAAAATTGAGCTGCGTGCCAGTAAGTTTCGTCAGAACGGAGCATGGGTGCGCCGTAAAGATGGCTTTGTTATTAACAAATTGTCCCTTTTACCACAAATGCCCATGTACTGGTTCAATCTGTGACAAAAGGGGTTTCTTTGTAAATTAACGTTCTATTTGTAAAGCCATACACTTTTATGATGGCCCAATTTTATCATCACCGCAGGAACACAGAACTGACTAATATAAACAATGTAGGCTTCTGCAATTGTTTTATCATCCATTTCACATGCAGTTTCATTGTCTGCTATGTAACTGCTAGATTCCATCACAGTGATCTACTGGTAGACTAGAACAGTGTTTTTAATGGCAATTATAATTATTGGGTTTGTCGGGCTCACAACGTGTCTCGTTCTATTATTGTGAGCTTGCAGATCTCCTATTCTTTGCCTATTATGACATGCCCCAAATAGGTAGTGTTAAAGTGGTTAATGAAACACTAGCTCAAGTGCCTTTTCCTTCTTCACTTTAGAGCCAGCACAGGATTTGACAGGGACAGGATTGGGCGGCCCAATTTTCCAAAGAGGGAATCAAGGCAAGGTGGTGGAGGAGGAGGCGGTGGTGGAGGCGGTGGTGGAGGTGGCGGCGGTGGTGGAGGTGGCGGCTTCAGAGGCCGGCGACGAGGTGGAGGAAGAGGTGGTGGAGGAAGAGGTGGGAGCAGCAGACCCCAGCTTTCTGCAGAGGAGCTGGATGCCCAGTTGGATGCTTACAATGCAAAGGTAAGGGCATATGGTTGGAGATGATGGTTATGTTGATGGATGGGGATGTCATGAATTCACTTATCAGTCGCCATACCTGATTTTAGTAATTTGGATTCTATTAGAGCTCAGCCAGCGGGTCTTTCTCTTGGCTCATAACTAACTAGAGTTTCGGGCCGCTATGCAGCCCTCACATCTCGAGTTTGCGTAGCGGCCCGCACACCTACACTGCACCGCCGATCCGACTGATATGTCACTTTGTGTCCCTTTTGGGCCCATTTATGGAGACCGATTTGTTTGTGCCTGATGCTATAACCACATTAAGGTTAGACAACACACTCCGTATTTGGGCGTAGCTGCATTGGAAACTCCTTATATGGTGACATGAGCATGACCCGCCGGTCCTCACTTAAGACAATTTTAATATAACACTGCCGCTTTGCCCTACATTAATACATTATTATATTTTATTTCAAGGTTAAATGTTTCAATTGGTCAAACTAGCATACATAAAAACAGTTGCTTTTAATCCCTGCGGTGTGATAGTTAATAATTTTGTTGTCTCTTCCTACTTTTCAGATGGACACCAGCTAAGGGCACTCATTGAGGACCTTGCTTCAGTCCATGTCGTCTGTTCTTCTGTGGTTGGATATGAAGCTTTTGTAGATTTCTGGACTCTCAATGGACTCTTAATTGCACATTGAGTTGTTTTGTTTTTATGGGGGTATTTTTTTATTCTCTTAGTCTTAATATCACAAATGCTTTTTTACCTGATGTTTTGGAAACCGTTTTAGTTTTTTTTGGGGGGGAAAAAAACGTTATGCTCTTTTATAAGTGCAAGTCGTTGCTTTAAAGGGTTAGTTTGGATTTTTGGACTTAAAGCTGTAGGAAATACTTGCCTAGAATGTAGTGGTTGCAAAGGTATTTGATTGCCCGAGTCCCGTGGTCAGAGTTCTGATGAATATGAAGTAGTTCCGGTAGATTTGGTGGGGGCCGCTCATTAAAAATAGATTAATTTAAAAAACTAGCGTCATTTGTATTGTTGACCTATTTCTACCATATAGTGCCGCTTTCGTTCAACTTCGACCCTTCTGTCACATGGTATTATTTTGTGTCCAGAATCACTACACCACGGCAGCCTACTCACCCACACAATATGACACAAAAAATAGTAACATGTGACAGAGGGGTCGAAGTTGAACGAAACCTGCACTATATGGTAGAAATGGGTCAACAATACAACTGACGCTAGTTTTTTTTTAATTTATTTTTCATGAGCGGCCCCCACCAAATCTACTAATCTACCGGAACTACTTCATATTCATCAGAACCGGACCAGAACTCTGACCATTGGAGTCAGGCAATCAATTAATACCTTTGCAACCACTACATTCATGGAAAGTATTTCCTACAGCTTTAAGTCCAAAAATCCCAACTAACCCTTTAAACTTGAAAATGATACCGATTTGTCCATTTTGTAACTAAAATATCACGAGACAGTTGACGTGAATCACATGCATAATTGTGACTCTGTCCTTTCAATAATTCTGTACAGTTGAACCATGGAAATCGTGGTGTGTATCAATGAATGGAAGTGATGCACCACTTGTACATATCTGTATTAAACTCGTTACAAATGTGTAAAATGTGTGTGTATAACCCTTTGTCTAAGCCTTAACATTATTGGCCATTATACAGTGAGCATATAATTTGAGCCAATGTTCAATACTTTTTGGCAGATGGAACTATCAGTCTACATATTGCACCCATGATGCACTAGGAGACAGGAGATATTTTTAAAGTTATTGACTTGTGTAATGTTTTGAGATTTTGTGTTTGTGTACAACTGCCTAGTTAGGGTCTGGAGGGTACTGGATTAAGGTCTGGACTTAACTTGGCCATATTTCTTGTGGTTCAACTAGCTTTTTGACAGAAGGCCCCATATTTGCAAGTATTATGAGGAATTCAGGTACATGGAAATTTGCGACCAACACATTTTAATAAAACCAACACATGGATGATAAAGCCTGTGGCAGCAAAGCGGCCCCCTAACCATAATTGTTTTGGTCGACCGTAGGTCTAAGTTTTAAACATGTCTGCCATTGTGGCCAGATAACTTGACCTTGTATTGGATTCATATGCTCTGAGCACATTGCTTCTGTTGTCTGACAAACTTCTATGAGTGCAATACTGAATCTAAAGGGTTCTCCCTTCCTGACCTCCCATGCAGATCAAATCTCTTTCTGATGGTTGACTGCTAACCTTTGGCACTGACTGAGACCAGAGCTGCTTGTTAAATGTTTTGTATAGCTCTACCTGCTGCCGCCTTCTTGACCTTGGTTGGATGGTCTGACTTGTAGAGATTTTCAGTTATCTTACATTTTATTGTGATCATTTTGAACAGACGGGTTAACAGGTGATGTCTTTGCAACCCCTCCCTGACGCATGATGGTCATCGGAGAGTTTCATCTTCAATGGAATCATTTTGTAATGTTTAGGTCTACAGTTTAATTGGCAATTAGGTGTTGGGGAAAAAAGGCAAATCCATATGTGAGCTTATAGATTTGCCATTTTAGGCGTGTAACTTCGTTAAATCAGGCTTATCACTACTGAGTTAAATTGATAATCACTTTAGCTAGATACTATTGTATCGAAACATACTGAATCACTAGATCAGTGGTTCTCAAAGTGGGTTCCAGGACCCAGGGGGTCCCCAGCTAAATTAATTAAGATGATATCACAATCATTTCAACCACTTTTACCCCATCCGTGAGCTTTAAAAATGTGTGGGGGGGGTACATTTTAACAACAAATCTTGTATGGGGTCCCTGGCAGAGCATCTTTTCAAATGGGGCATAATGCATATCAATTTGGGGGGTCCTTGTCTTGACATGAAAAAGTTTGAGAACCCCTGCACTAGGACTAGGTAGTCGCTAGCTGCGTATTGAGGGCGCGCGACATCGGCATCGCGCGCACGCCACCTGTATGCGGCATGCGCAGAGCAGTTCCCGGAAGCGTGCTGCGCGGGCGCCGGGCGGGGCGCGGCGCCGCTCCTTGTTCGCCATACTTGCACAGTGCACACACACTATCACACACGCACACAGTGCTGAGCAGCAACAGACTGAGGCAAGCACACACACACACACACTGCACAATATCCTGTAAAGGTAAGTCCTGGTGCCTTTTAACGAGTCAGTCAATCTAACAGAACCAGCACTCGTCTCGTCGCGCAAATTGAAACCCTTTATATAAGTTTCGCATGTGTGTGACCCGCCCCTAATATGTTAACTTGTCAAGCTATGGTTAGCTAGCTAGAAGCCGACTAGCCTGTCTGTGTCGCTGCGCTACGGTCTGTCCCGTCCGTCCCACCCTGTAGGCTACAGAATGGGAACCCCTTTGTTTAGTCCAACGTTACTAATGTGTATCCACTTAGTCTTTATGTCAAAATATCACTGTCAGTGTGATATATCACACCGCTTGTTGTCTAAAACGCCTGACTATTACATATGTGTCAAGCTTCTGCTGTCTGCTGGGATCCTGATCTGATCCTCCTGATGTACAAATCATTTGTCACCGTTTTGGCTTTGATGGACTTTGTCATGCGATGCATGCCATATACGGTACGTCTTTGTCCACCGATCTCAAGTTATCATCCCATATTTGTTTAATGTGACGTCGATTAACTACAGTGAATATTACTCGAACCAGTTTGTATCCGTTGCTTGATTGATTGAATACTTAATTAACAGTTTGCGAAAAGCACTGAGGTACAGTTCCGTCAAAAGGATGCTTAATGGATAAACCCAAGAAAGCACTATGGCTTGTTTCCATTGGGTTCCATATTGGTGTACAGAACACTACTGCATCTGTAGCATGGTGGTCTGCAAGATCTTGTGCAAAGTAACTGTAGTATGTGTTTTAATGAGTGATGAAATTGGTCACTTTTAATACAGTGAAGATACCTCCCGTCTATCACAATCTTCTGGCTTCCTGTCTTGTTAAAATCCATGAGTAGCACTTCATTTTCCTCTCCAGTTGGGTGTGGAAAAATGTGTGGCCAGTGTGTTCTTGAAACATCCTTAATCAGCTCTGTGTGTGTTAGTGTGTGTGAGAGAGACACACACACTGTGTGTACATATGTGTATTATATACACACGTACACACGTCTAGGCAGAACATACCCAACCCTTGTTGCTGAACTTTTAGCAAGAGAGCTTTTTTTCAGGAGTAGGAAAGAGGAACCATTCGGTGTCGCCAGCCACACAGTGGGTTTAATGCCAATGGTTACATAATACTTTCAATCTGAATCCCCCACTTCCTCTGCAGTGGTGAACATCCTTGATCTGAAATGTATCTCTTGTGGAACATCAAATCTAATCATGCAAAAAACAGTGGTTTACATTTTGGAACAAAGGAATATGAAAAGAATCCAGACTGAATTGCATTCCTGTAGTGTTTAAGTGTCACCTGGCCCATCCGGTATTGGGTATATATTCCTGTGAGGTTGAATAAGGACTACATGCATTCTAATTTTCTGAGGGCAAAATGGGCCTATCTTAGAAGTCCCACCTGTTTTACTTTCTTGTAGAGTCATACAACGATGCCAAAGAATATAATTAATTGTACTACAATATTAATTTAATTCTTTTTTGCTTGTAGAACTCTCTGAAGTCAGTTGCCATTAATTCACCCTGCCGCCAAAAGTGTTTTCCACTGACGGTGTGTGTGTTTAGCAGTGGAGTCATAAAATGAGCCTGAGCAGGTCTGTGGCCCTGCTTAGACATGCTACTGCTCAGCTTGCTGGAATTCCACTGGCAGCTGCTAGTTTGGGCAGGTCAGTGGGGAGAGACTGGAGGAAGAAAACTTTCCCTCAAGTCATAAGTGGTTCTCTCTATTTGCCTTTGCCCAAAGGAAGGTGCTTCGATACATGATTGGTAGTTGTTATCTAATCTGACTTGCAAAATATGCAGTTAGGAGTTAGGCCATTCATCGCCTGAGATGGCCTCTGTGTGGAGTAAAAGGAAATTTTATTTCAACATTTGAAAAAAATAATAATGTGCATTCTCGTTTATTTGCAAATCGTAGTTTTCTGTAAGTAGTTGGGATCACCTAAAGAGCAGCACATTTTTGTGCATATGCTGGAGGATTATCTTCGTAACAATTACACAATATAGCCAGTATAAAACAGTAATTTGCGAGGCGGGCTGGCATATTTGCTGTTTTTCACCATGGTTGGTGACAAATTGTCTCACACGACCGTGCCCTTTAGATGCTGCTTGTGCTAGGGTGATTGCCAGATGCACATTTTTAGTAATTGCATACATATAGAAAAAAATAAGCTTCACCTGGTGCATTAAAACGGGTCACCCAAATCAAGTGGAGACACATTCAACCTTGATTCAATCATGCAGTCAGATGTCTTGACTATGGGATTCAGGCTCATTTGATGGCAATCTGTAGTGGTGTGGGTGGGATACCCTTATTGGGAATGTCAAGCCTTTTTGGCATAAACATCACATTTCCTGCTTTTGTTAGGATGTCAGGAGAGCAGCATTTTGTCCAATAATAACCTCTTGGAGGGGGATGTTATAAGGATAGAGAGAGTGCGCAATTAAATGTAGCCTAATTTACACACCAAAGATTAAGCCAATGTTTATATATAGTTGGTAGTTGCCCTCTTCACGGCAAGTGCATCATTATATTACCAAATGGTATGAGTGACATCTCTAATGCCTAAATTAAATGTATTGCTGTAACCAAAATAAAGAACAGAGAATCAATGGGGAAAAAACATCACTTTTACATTAATTTGCTTGTAATTTGCTTCTTTAGTTTGATTTTACTTTTCACAAAATCAAGTAAACAGTCTTGACAGTGAGAGACATAGCAGTGTTTCACCTCCGTTTTTTCTTTTAAGAATCCCAGACAACGATAGACCCCATGCTAAAGAAATCTAGCTTCTTCTCTTACGTCGGCAGTAACTTCTGGGCTTTACTCGAGACGTATTTTGAGCACCCCACATCCTCAGCCAACCATACTGTCATGTGCTGCCATGACCTCATTCAATGGTCTCATGATGCTAGCCGTAGTGATGCTATTTCAGAGAAGTCTGCTGAGATGATATCATGCAGCCACCGCTGTTAGGTCATCAGCCTTACGGGAAGACCACCTCACAGCTGCACAGAATAGAGCACCTCCATTGAAGGAAACAACCTGACTGGCTCTAGCTGTCTGGATTTGTTATAGCTGTGGCCTATGGTGCCTGCTGGCTTCAGTGAGGTTGTCATATTATTGTTTTACCACCCCAAGAGGCAAGTGCATGCAAAGAATGCAGAAAATGTTCTATGTGTACTGACCCTTTCAAAAAACAAGACTAGGCAAATCTAGTCGGTCCCGGATACATACCAGAGGGGCCATGTGTTGGTGAATTATGATTAATGTACACAATTATGCGTGTATAATACCTGTATGTCGTACACAGTGATAAGGAAAGTAGGAAGCTGACCAGGGTTTGACTATTGGGCCTAGCTTGACCGATACAGCCGACTGGCAGTGGCTAGATAATACTGTATATACATGTAAACAGAAGCTCATGGGTGCAAAGTGATGCAGGCTAAGGGGAATGGGGGAGCTGCAGTTGGTGTACATTTACAAAAGTAGACACTTCCCAGAAGCATTAATGTGCACCATGCTGAAATCTGATGTTAAAAAAAACACAGCCGTTAGGTCATGAAGATTTTTTCCATTTGAAATCCCATAGACTACGTGAAAATCACGTAATATAAGAACTGTTCCCAAAAAGAGTCTGGCATTTTACTTGTATGGTTACAAAGCATCAACTGACTAAAAAAGTTCTAATTTATCAGAAGGGTAAGAAAATAAAAGGCTGCCAAATCGACTACAATTATCAGGCTTAGAAATAGGGCTAGGACTCGAATTTCAATACTTTCTTGGCATCGAAATGAACGCATCAATCTATATTGAAACCTAAGGGACTTTTAAAAAAAAAAAATGTATATACACATTTATTTCCTGTGTTTGTACTTACATTATTTTTGTTAGTTAAGTTACAGATGAGTTAAAGTTGTGTTAAATACACTAGGTTTATTTTCTATATTGATTGTGAATGTAGTTTTCCTTTAAAAAAAAAAGAATGGATAAAAAAATGGTATCGGAAAAAGTATAGTTTGAGAATCGATATCGAAAAGAAATTGAACGATACCCATCCCTACTTAGAAATGACCTAACGACTACATCTCCAATTACACATGGAGATGTGCTTATGTGTGCAGATGGCATCGGCCGCCACCGCCATCTGCACACATAAGCACTTTGTGTTGCATTGGTTTCTTTCTCAGTTGTTTCATCAAATAAACTAAATAATACACACTGATAAAAACATGTCAAGAACTCGTAAGGAATCTCAGGAATGTTTTTGACAGCGTGACAATGCACTGTATCACGTGATTTTTCTAATGTAGCTTTCCAATGCTAGTTTTCCAACACAAACTTTCTCAGACTATTTGAAAATATCATGAACGATTACAGAGCCACCTCATTCTCTCTCCCTCCCATCCGCACTCCATCTCGTTCTCCTCTAGACATGGCTGAGGACGATGTAACTCCAGAGCAGCTAGCGGCCATCGCAGCAGAGAACGAAGAGAGTGAGCCAGTGAATTACAAACCTCCAGCCCAGAAGACACTACAGGAGATCCAGGAGCTGGACAAGGAAGATGAGAGCCTACGCAAGTACAAGGAGGTCCTGCTCGGCGGCACTCCCGCTGAAGTCGGTAATAGCCTAAGCTTGACATTCTTTCTCATTTATTGGCCACTATCAAAGTGTGTCACCTACAACTTTCCCTTTAATTATTTTTTACTAGAGATGATTTATGGTTTCAGGATTACACTACTGTATGAGGATGAGTCACCTGCTGAAAAGGAATAAAACCATCACTATTTTGGCTACCTAGATATGAGTGGCATTACTCTTTCTCAGAGAAAGAACAATGTAGAGCTGTTTTGATCTTGAATTAATTTTAACGGGTCGCAGTGTGTTTGTATATGGTAATTGAACAAACAATGGGTAAAAAACCCAAAGTAGTGACAGACTGACCTGGACATCAGTATCACATTACATTTCATTGAATGACCTCTATAATTAAATTAGCCGACTAATAAAAAAAACCACATTTGATTAAATATGTGGGTATTGCCTGGCGTTTATTTTAATAAAAAGAAAAATCCAAAGGATATAAAGTGTGCTGTATGTGCTCATGAATAAAATAAGCAATTGATATTAAGTCTCTTTGCCAAAGGTCTGGGTGAGGCGAAAGGGGGTGAAGCATATTTGTTTCCCAGTAGTGTTAGTGATTTATACTAAAAACAACAGTCTATCATGGCACATGCCAGGCTGTTGATAATGAATGTTTCTTGCCATGCCTTCATCTTTGCTTTCTGTTCCTCTCCTCAATTTCCCCCCACAATCTCCACTGTCCAAATAGACTCCCTTTATTTTCCAAACGTCCTGCAGCCTCCCCTCAGCTACATTTACATTTAGAGCATAAAGGTCCTTACACACCGGCGAATATGCGAATATACGCAAAATTCGGACTCGTTCCGAATAATTAAAAGAAACTGATGTGGACGCTTGCATTGACTTTATAAGGTTTTAAAAAAAAACGTATTTATTCGCATGAAGAATTCGCCCCGGTGTGTAAGGACCTTTAGACTGAAGCTTTTACTTCACGTAAAATCACGACTGCAGCTAACGATTGTTTACGTAATCAATTAATCTGATTATTTACATGACAATTAAATGCCAATAGTTTTATGGTCTACATTTTAGACTTTTTTTTAGATATTGCGTAAATAAATGGTCATCACAAACTGACTGAGCCCTATATAAAATATGATGTGGAGCAAAGAAAAACATTCACTTTGTGATATGGTAGAGATGCACCGATTGGAATATATATTCTTTTTTTGTCTAACTTGCAGATACTGTTTTCTTTTTAGTCCAATTTTCCTTCTAAGAATTATAATTCATGTCCAAAAGCCTCCCAAAAATATTCTTGTGACATTTCTTTAATGGATTTTGTTTTGTTATTCATAATAAAACATTGACTAAATAATGTTTTTTATAAATAACTTTATGACAATAAGTTACTAAGAACTGTATTGCTTTTCATTTCTTAACTTAAATGAGTGAGATTGGCAAATGAAACATATTTTTGGCTTAAAATGTATTATTCTATCAGACAGAGGGCAAGTGACAACTTTTTTTGGTAAAATTAAAGAATTGTTTATTTTACACAGGATTGCTAGATTCTCTAACTATTACACACACACACACACACACACACACACACACACACACACACACACACTAGTGTTGTCAAAAATATCGATAAATATCGATAATTATAAAATAAAAACGGTTCAATATGAATTCCCCGTGGTATCGATCTATCGATACTCCGTTTGTTATAACGATACTCCGTTTGTACCTCTGCCGTTGGTGAAGAAAACACTTGCGCAACAGCGCCAGCCGGGGCCAGTAGTACACGCACACACACACACACACACACGGCGCAGCCTGACTGGAACGCAATGCATGCAGGCTGCAGCCCCTCCCCTCTCCACTCTGTCTCTCTAGCCATGTGAGTGTGCTACTGTTGCTGAGCTGCTCTGGTGCGAGTATAAAGTTAATGGTGTACGAGTCGCTTTTCTATTCTTAAAATGGCATGTGCAGATGCAGATGCAGGACCTTCGCTGCCCGTTTTAATTGACAAAAAGAACGCCAGAAGTGTAGTTTGGAACTACTTCGGATTCGAACCCGATGCACACGGACAGCCAAAGGACACGAGCAAACCGAGGTGCAAGCGATGCAAACGCATTGTGCCGAGCAAGGGAGCCAACACGAGCAACCTTGCATCACACCTCCAGGACAAACACAAAGACCTATACAAGGAGTTCAGAGAGGTTTGTACCATAAATGAGTCATTAAAATCGGCCCGCGAGGCCAGTAAACGTGTTTGTTGTTGTTAGTGATAGCGATGATGGCTAAAGCTAACTGCAGTGCATATCCGTTCTAGAGAGAGGATACGGAAACGATTCTCAGTTTGCGTGTGTGTGGGTGGGGGAGTGGAAATGAACAGAAATAGTTTGAGTAGGCGTGCCTTAGACCGGATGCATTAGTTATCATATCAATAGAAACCCTCAAACCAATGCAGGAGTAGACTGGTAAAAAAGAAACGAACAACTTAGATGATGTTGTGTGAGTCTGACACACACTACTTTTGTATACTTTGGTTTATTTTAAGATTAATTGATAAGATACGTTATTATAAAGGCCATTGAAAGAGAATAACTTAAAGGGATATTTCACTTTCAAATAAAATAAACATTAAAAATAAATATTTTTAAAAAATGAAAAAAGTTATGGCAAAATCACGGCCCCCTCACACATTAGTAGGACACTCTAATGCGTGAGGGGGCCGTGATTTTTCCATTACTTTTTTCATTTATTTTTAATATATTTTTAAAATGTTTATTTTATTTGAAAGTGAAATATCCCTTTAAATGCTGTAACCTGCTCCTGCTAAGCACAAATCTAATCATTTATTTTTTACCACCATAGTCAACTAACTGCTTCATCATGGCTTCTATTCATATCAACCAATGCTGTTGTGTGAGACACACACAACAGCATCTAAGTTATTCTATTTGAATCAGGCATTCAATATAAGTTATAACTTTGTTATCTTATCAAATTAATCTCCTAAGAAATAAATCAAAGAAAGTACATACACAAATAAAGTATTGTAGGTAAGCACAATAGCACATCACTACTTTAGTTTAATGTATACTTACTTTGTTTTTCATTCAAGATTAATTGATAAGAATAAGATAGATAATAGTATTAAATAGTTAGTTTTTTATAAAAGCCTGATTAAAAGCAAAAAACAGTTTTTATAAAACTTCTAAAGATAGATTGTTATATTTCTTTCAGCGCAAGAGAGATGCTGAGCTTCAATCTGAAACTCAACGTGCAGCCAGTCACTGTCCACTGGCACAGCCGAGTGTTGGAGAGACCTGGGATCGACAAAAAAAGTATGATGAAGACTCGCAAGAGGCCAAGAAGATCAACAGAGCTGTAGCGACTTACATTTGCATGGACCAGGTCCCTATTTACACTGTAGAGAAGCCTGGGTTCAAACAGCTTCTTCGGCAGTTAAACAATAAATATTCCCTTCCATCACGTAATTATTTCATGGACACTGAAATCCCAGCCCTGTACAATGAAATAAAAAATACTGTCACAGACAGTTTTGTGGGGAATCGCTTCTTCTCCTGCACCACTGACCTGTGGACCAGCAGGGCCAACTCCTGTTTCATGGCAGTAACTATACAGTTCATAACAGAGTCCTGGAAGATGAAGAGCTGGTGTCTGGGCTGTGCTGGGATGCACTCGGATCACACAGGGGACAGCTTGAAGGAGGCATTGGAGGAGATGGTACACGAAACATGGAAGCTGGACATGTCAGATATGGCCGGTATTACTACTGATAATGCCTCAAACAATAAGAAGGCATTTGCCTCCTTCACATGGGTTCCCTGTTTTGGCCACAACCTCCACCTTGCCGTGGGCAGGGGCCTGAATGTAGGCCGTGTGCCTGAAGTACTGTCGAGATTAAGAAAGACTGTTTCTGCGTTCAGCAGGTCTCCAAAGATGTATCGAAACTTAAAGACAAAACAATTACCTCTGAACCTAAAAGAGCACAAATTGATCCACGATGAGCCCACACGCTGGGACTCAACATACCAAATGGTAAACAGATACTTAGAGCAGCAGCAAGCAGTCTGTGCCGTTCTAGCCGAGGACCGGAAGAAATGGCACCTCATGCCCAGAGACACGGACATTGTAGTTCTTCAGTATGTGCAGGAGGTATTGAGCCCCCTCAGTGGTTACACTGATGCACTTAGTGGTGAAAAACATACCACACTCTCCTCTGTCCTTCCCCTATGTTGGAAAATATTCAAAAATTTGACAGTTGAGGAAAGTGACAGCAACCTAAAACGTCAAATTAAAGAAGCTATTGGAGGGGATCTCAAACAAAGATATGAGAACCAGAGTCTGCAGCTACTACTGAACACAGCCACGTTTCTTGACCCAAGGTTCAAGGACAGTTTTGTTACTATGAAAGAAGAGGTAAAACAAAGTCTTGGCAATTCAGTAGAAACAGCACAACCTCCTCCAGAACCAGAAGCCCCACAGCCAGCAAAGAAAAAGAAAACGGATCTGAAGGGACTGCTATTCAGCATACAGGGGGAAAAAAAGAGTCAAAATGTCGAAGACGAGGAGGAAGCTGCTGTAGGACTCACAAAAGAGTTCATGATATATGAAAGAATCTGTGAAGAAAAAACAAAGGACCCACTCGAATGGTGGGGAGAAAACGACAAATTGTTACCTCACCTTGCCCACTTTGCCAAAAAGTATTTGTGTATCTCTGCTTCAAGTGTAGCATCAGAGCGTGTATTTAGTACATCAGGGCTCATTGTCAGTCCAAGAAGGGCACGACTTACAGAGGAGCACATTGACATGTTGGTGTTCCTAGCAAAAAATCTGAGAGGGCCAGAGGAAGAAAAGAATAAGATGATAAACCTACCTAGCTAAGCTAGCTACAGAGAAGTTTTTGTACTTCTTAAGCAATAAGCAGTTGCACTGTTTCCCTTTTCCTTGTTTGTTTTTTTTCAATTTCAGTAAAATGTGTTTCTAGTGCTGCCAAGTGCCTTAACTACCTTTTGAATGTGTTTGAATTGTTTCACACAGTTGATCATTTGTTGTAGTAGTACAGTACTATTGCTCTTGACTGTTTTGTGCTGCCTTTATTTCTACTTGAAATGCCTGCCTTTAAATGTGTCACTCAGGCTTATTATTTTTTTTATTTGAGCATTGTTACTGATTGCACCTCTTTTAATTGATTTGTTGTATTTGTACTAAGCACTAACTAGACTCAGACTGTCTAAAATGTGAAAATGCACTACCTCCTAGGGCTCCTAGTTCCTATGACCGTTTTGTGCTGCCTTTATTTTGACTTGAAATGCCTGCTTTTTAATGTGTGTCACAGGCTTATTTTTTATTTTTTTATTTGGGCATTGTTACTGATTGCACCAGACTGTCTAAAATGTGAAAATGCACTACCTCCTAGTTCCTAGTTTTTCTTTAAATAAAAAGAAAACATTTTGCACTCTGAATTCCTGTGGTATCGAATATCGTATCGAATATCGTATCGAATATCGTATCGTATCGAATTGTATCGTACAATTCTTTTTGTATTGAATTATATTGAATTGTATCGTATCGTATCGAATATTGATATTTTTCAAAATATCGATATCGAAGTTAGAAATCCAGTATCGTGACAACACTAACACACACACACACACACACACGTGATATTAAGTTATCCTTGTTGCAGTAGTGGTGCTTTTGTGTGTTATTTTGTGTTGAGTCACTGCTAATAATTAGGCTACACCAGTCCTTTGCTGACAGATAATGTGATTTTCTTAGAATAAACTTGTTTAATTAATGCAGAGTTCATCCCAACTACAGGAGTGCTGTCCTGATTTAAATTCCCTGGAGGCATCCCAGCGTTTTGCATATTATACATTATGTTCAGTTCTCTTGAAAATGTTCGGATGTTAGTCTATGCTGTTTTTGTGGCTCATGATAAATAGGCATTTGATCCCACAAGGGACATTTTGTCTCTCCTCTGTTTCACTGACCTATCTGAAATAAAGGACCCCAATCCAAAAATGCAATAATTAGAAAATTAACTACATTCACAAAATTATTGTAAATGCTTGTTTAAACCTAAACAGACCTTTCTGAATTTTGCTTAAAAGTTGTAAATGATACAATGATTACACGATACGAACATCGCTACACAAATGTCTAATTTCTGATGATTGATTATTCAAATAATCATAACAGCCCTATCACCAATGGCAGTCCTAGATTTACTGTATTTTGCAAATAATAGTTATTGTGCATCTTATTTTCATTTGTTTCACAAGGGAATGATCGTTAAGTACTGTTATGGAGTAGTATGAATCATCTGCTGCAACTGTACCCAAAATCTGCAATCTTGTGCAGGTCTGCCACTAAGTACTGTACAAGTCACGTTATGAGCCTGAAGTTGTAAACGTTATTTTAAAAAGTGACCAATAAACCTATACTTTTTCTTCTTGTGATGCTGCTCCAGATCCTAAGGCCCCCAATGTCCAGGTTACCCGGCTGACTCTGATGTGTGAGACTGCTCCTAATCCCCTCACCCTGGACCTGCAAGGTGAGTCTCAGTTTGGGCTGTTTTACTGCTGAGACGGTTAATGTGCTGACTGGAATATACACCAACTATGGTTGGCAGAACTTTGATAGAAAGGACAATGGTACCCAGAACAGTGCCATCTAAGGTTGCACTGTAAAATGACTTACTTGGTAGGAATGCTCCAGTATAGTTTTAATACATCCTAATAAATGGACACCCTTTGGTATGCAGACAAACTGACGGAGGTCTATTATCTCGATCAGGTCAAGTCAATTAGAGCATCACTGTTCTGGGGATGGGTATTGTTCAGGATTTAAAAAAAAGCCAATTACAATGCAATGGTCCCTCCAGCTTGTAGGATATAGATAAACAAACTTATCTACTTATCTTATAGCTGCTTCGTTGAAACTTTCATAGAAGATATAGCCAAAGTCAGAGAATAATTACACAATAAGCCGAAAAAGAGAAAGCTTTGCTAGTTATAATGCCACCGTTTATTACCGTGTCTTCTAATGTAATACTGTGTTGGCTACGGTGTGTAGCCGTGAACAATCGGGGACCGGAGGGACAGAGCAAGAGGAGTCTGTCTGCTAGTTAATAGATTGCGGATGCGATAATTTTCTGAGATGGAAAATAGAATTAACTCGTTAAAATAAACTTGCTAAAATGAGCCTTCAAATATACCTCTGTAGCTGTTTGTATAACAGAGTGGCCCATTCCAGTAAAGCCTATGTTTATTAAACACTTTGTTTGAATTTATTGACTGTCAAATACTGATAACAGCACTGTTTGTCCAGGAGCTTATTGGTATTTTGGTTCTGACCAATCAGTAACTTGTAATGAGTATAATGTCATGGTAGTACTTCACTGATGCAGTATGGTGTATTTTTGACAGTATAGTATATGACTTAATTTGTATCTGATTACATATCATGACATTATACACAGAGATAGACAGGAATGCCCACAAACGTCACATCCGGTTTTAGTGTGGGGTAAAACAGAATGATCTGCCTCATAGAGTTCTATAGCTTACATTGTACACGATCGTTTGGATCACTTTCAGAGAGATTTTTTTTCGACGATAGAAACATTGACAGCCATGAAAAATCCATCGCTAGGACATCTGGAACGCAATCGTTCACTCATCCTCAGAAAGTTGACTTATTATTAAGATATATGAAACAATTGTGAATCAGGTGGCCTACTACAACTATCCTGCCTCCTTAAAACCTCTTAAACCCTCTAGACTAAAACGGGACCTGAGTTTGCTCTGTACTTTGACCGCTTTTTCAGTCTACCAATCTTGTAGATTTTTGACTTATGTTTCCACAGAATATAGAAGCTGGGGTTCAAGTGGTTTATAATCAGAGTCAGATTATCCTTATATCTTATTGCATGCGTCAAGTTTCAGCACAAGCACCACTGAGATCGGAGAGCCGTTTCCCTCTATCTCCTGCTCAGTCTCCCGTGTACAAAACTTGTTAACATCTGCACACAGTGTTTAATCGCCTGGTAGAGACACTATCACAAGATATGATCGATTAAACTTACCATAATATTAAAAACCAACAGCCATTAAGTCATCAATAATGTTGTTATAGAACACGTAGTGAATTCAAGTACAGTTTAGAGACTAGAGTTTTGACACAGGCAGGTCTCGACCCCATTATCTTTTGGCGAAGTGCCATTCCTACTTGGAATTCACTCTTACCAGGCGATTAAACCAGAACACCTCGGACCGTTGTGTTAGATCATCTGTCCAGTCAAAGACAACATTCCAATCTGACTCTTGTTTAATTTGCTAATGTAGCGTTCCTTGTCGAGTTGCAACAAGGATCTGTGCCTGTGATCTGGCAAGCCATGACGTTACTTTTGAAATAAGTATTCTTTTACACTACAGCATCCGAGTTTGAAAACCCCACATCCCACTGTCTATATACTGTACCTGGGGCAAATCTGTGTTTTCCCCCACTCGCGACTCCGCCCCCAGATACGTTGTGGTGATGACACTACGCCATGTGAATGTATACACATGGCACTTTTTTAATACATTGTGTAGAATGTAATGTAGTGTTGTCTATTTTATCTTAAATTGAGTCATTTTGCCATATTGCCTTGAACAATGCATGTAGTGCATTGTTCCTGGCACTGTTAACCCTATTAACTCTTTCAGTGCCAATGAAATAAAAAAAATATTGCAAACTTTGCCAACTTTTTTCTTTTTTCTTTTTCAAAATAAAAAAAAAGTGCTTAGGAAGCGAGATACAGCCTTTTTCAGTTATAGGTTAAACAAAGAGTGGATGGAGCTGCAAATCTTCAGATAATGATATCTTGGGTTCTGAACACTTAAGAAAGCTTTCATAGTGAGAGAATCACACATCATAGGAGTACAAAGTAAACATGAGAAAAGAAATCAAGAGAGAATTTTACATTTGCATTCACAGTAAAATCCTTAGTATCAATTTAACAATGCAATTGTAAAAATGGAATTTTTACACTCGGAATTAAATTAATATTTGTGACGGCTTGTAGGTTCCCCATAGTTGCAAAAATAAAGCTTTTTTTTGTTCAAGGTTTCTTTATTGGTATTTTCTATTTTCACAAAGGTCAAAAAGACAAAAGCATACAAAAACGGTATGTGAATAAGTTGTACATCTTCTCTTTCTTGGGGAACAACTCCAAACACTGCAATAGAAGCAGAAGGTTCTACGGGCACTGATGAGAAGGTTTTAAATATTAATTGCCAGAATGTGTTTGCAAAGAGAGAGCTTTTGATCAGATTTTTTAACTCCCCACCCTCCTGAACAAACCCTTGGGTATGCACACCTCTCTTTGAACTACAAACTATCTGACATCGGCTGATATTACAATGACATTGGTTACTCTTCCTTGTCAGTTTGTGGAGCGACCGATGCAGAACATGGCTTAGCTGCGGCTCCTTTGCTCTCCCCGGTCTTCTCCTTGTTATCCTGGCTGTCAATTCTGGCATGTTCCTTCTTCACCAGCTCTTTCAACTCCGCCTTCCATCCCAGCAGGTCAGCCAGGGCCAAACAGCCATCATCACATGTACTGATGTGGGCTACGTCTCTGTAAGCCATGTCTGAGTTAAAGTTCATCCCCCCTCGGAGGCCTGAAACAAGGGGATCAGCCTCTCCTACCTTCTCCATGTTAATGAGCAGCCTGGGACAGTTTATAGAAACCTTGTCAATGAGACCGGCGAATGGTTGCACCTGCAGGGATGTACCCATGATGATAAGAAGGTCACACCGAGGAAAGTCCATCTTCGTTGACGTGAAGAACTGGTCAGGCATCCTTTCACCAAAGAAGACAATATCTGGCTTGACCAGACTGTTGCACTTCTCACATTTGGGGATGTCATCAGCGAAGATCTTCTCTTTCATCCAGTCCAGGTCGTACTCCTTTTTGCAAAAGGAGCTGACACAGTGGGAAGTGTAGAACGTGCCATGGGCCTCAATCAGGTCGTCTCCCTCCATCCCAGCCACACGCTCAAGATTGTCAATATTCTGGGAGTAACAGCGTCTCATGAGCCCCTTGTCCTTTAACAGCCTCATGAAGTAATGACACACTGTCGGCTTAAACTGTCCTGGGTACAGTTCCTTGGCCAGGGTGAAGAATGCCTCAGGGTGTTTCTTGAAGTAGTCTATCTGGAAGACGGCTTCTGGGTAGGGCAGGTTGTATTTCTGCAGATTGGCATAGAGGCCAGTTTTTGGCGAGCGGAAGTCGGGGATCCCAGCCGATGTAGATGTTCCTGCTCCGACCATGCAGATGATGTTTTTACATTTGCCACTCTGTATGTACCGAGCGACCCCTTCCAGAGTGAGCTCATCCAGAACCTTACCCAGGTTCAACAGGTTGAGCAGGGAGTCTATTTCTGTTTCTCCAGTAGCCTCTCCTTCTTCTTCAGTACCATCGTCAGACTGATTCTCTGCTCCAGCGGTCAGATCCTCCTCCTCTTCTCCTCTTTTAGGGGTCTCTGGTGCTTCAGACATCTATCCGTCGACTCAAAGAAATATTAGGATGAAAATGAATATTCACTGTGTCATTTAGCAGCACAGTGTCCGATGTTGAAACTCGATCAGAACTCGATCAGATTGTTGTTGTCCGTCGCCTATTATTGTCCGACTCTGTCTGTGTTGTGAGCAGTCAGTTCCTGCCTGCCTTCCAGCCAAGTCTAGTCAGTAGCCACACCAAGCTGTGTCAATAGGGTCAATAGGTTATACACTGTCAGTCTCTCGGAGCTCACAATGGAAAATGACGAACGCAGCAATAACACCCTGGTAACTAGTAACACTGATGCAATGATGCATGCAGACCTCTATTTATATGGGTTTGGTCTACCCATGTGGGTGTAACCTTCTGTTTGATTAATCATGTGACTTGTCTATTCTTAAACAGTAGCCACTGTGCCCCAGCTCCTTATCTGACCTAATCAATCAACACATGTCTCTCTCATGTGAAAAGTCCCCCGCTGTGGACCCCAACACCACAGGTCAGAGCTGTGGCCTTTACAGTCTGTATATATTTGTACCGTCGGATTATATATTTGTACCTTCGGATTATAACTCAGCCTCACTCCTGTATAAAATCCTAAATAAGCAGGAAATACACCCATAAATAACAGCAAATTTCAGGTGCTGGAATGCTCCGGATAATTCTACAATTAGCTTTCCAACATTGTTTTCTCACTCAACAGTAAACAAACGAAAATACAGTACAAGCGTATACAGGATATCTGCACATTTCTAAAGTGACCATTTAAGACCTTTTTTAATGCCAAATCGTCAAATATTACGTACGAGGCAAACATTGTGAAGGTGGCCGAATGCGAGGCGTTGTGAGCTTGTAGGTCTGCCACCTTCACAATATTTATCTGTGGAACTAAATGTGATGCCTACAATTCCAAGTGCTTGTCAGGATGAGGGGTCCCCAGTTCAGTTGCTAATAAGATAATTATGTCTGTCAGTCTCATTTGGTTATGGCAAAGCTATGGAAAATAAATGATGATTGATCTTTTTTTTGCATTCTTGCCCCATAATAATAATAATTAGACAGTAGTACTTATTGGACACATACAGTACAACTCTGTATGCCTTTGTATCTGTGCAAGAGAGATTATGACTTGTGAATGTTCTTGTGGTTTAACAGGAGACCTAGAGGCTTATAAGAAGCAGGCCTTTATCCTGAAGGAGGGAGTGGAGTACAGAATAAAGATCAGCTTTAAGGTGAGAGTGGTTCAAACTGCTTTAAGCAGGGTGTGATATGGTCCCTGAAATAATTCCAGCTTTAAAAAATAAACACATTTCCATAGCCAGGGAATTTCTGTTCGATGCTGTGTGGATGTAGTACATAAGTAAGGCAGATTCAGAATTAAATCTGATATGATTCTCTTGAAATGTCTGATTTAAGACGTGCAATTCAGACAAAAGTTTTATTGAATACTTAATTAGTCAAAAATGTAAACAGCCCGTGGTAGAATAGGACCACAATGGAAACAAGTCCCCAGGACTTTGTTTTGTTATCCTTATAGCCCTAATGTCTGACTGTACCACATGCTGTTTGTATACAATTAATGAACATATGCTTAAAAATAACAATAAATGTCATCAACTAATACAAAACACTATGTACAAAGGAGAAAATTAAACCGTGTCTGCATTATTTGTTGCATTTTGAAAATATTTGAATGTCAATTTAATATAATTTTCTGGTAAATAATTGACTCGATAGTATGAGAAATGTCATGATGCAGTAAACCCCATCCGTCTCCTACACAACAAAGTACAAATAATTTGCAAAGACTAACATGTTAATTAAGTTCTGTTTTAGATTGTAAAACTGTTTTACAATTCTGTTCTCTCAGGTTAACAAAGAGATTGTTTCGGGTCTGAAGTATGTGCAGCACACCTTCAGGAAAGGAGTAAAAAGTGAGTTGACAATTTCTACTGGTCTGGACTTCTGTGCAGCTGTGATGATATTGCACAAACACCAAAAATGTATAGTCGCCTCAGTCTAATGATTTCACTAGAGTCATTTCTTAACTGTCAGCAAAGTTTCTTTCAGAAGAATTATGTTTTCAGGGGTTAATACATAATCGTCATCCCCGAGTCATTGAAGTGAGTGATTGTGAAATGTGAATACAATTCATCAATGACCTATTATTTATTAATTACATTATATCTCTCCTTTGTCTCTTGTGACATGATTAAAGTCTTCAGTCACCACGAAAGATTTCAGTCATTGATTGATTGAATACTTAATTAACAAGATTATCAACAGCACAGTCACAGGTTATGCTAAAAGCATAACACAAAATGCCCCAGGCTTTGTTTCCATTGTGGTCCATTGTACTCAATTCATCAATAATACATATCTTACATACAATACAATTACAATTAAATAAATGTTGGAATAAGATAATACCCTATGTAGCATCATAGGGTATATTTACAGAGAAAGGAGGGGTTGGGAGAGGGGGGCAGAGGATTCTACTATTATATCAAGGTGTTCATGGAGTTAAACTATGTTCAATTGTATTTTAAGGTCAGCCATTCTTTTAGGTTAGAAACATGTCTTTCTCTTGGCATTCTCTAAAGGATTATTATACTTATTTGCGTGCCGGGGGTCACTTAAAATAGCAGATTTACAAGCTCGTTGTGAGCTTGTAGATCGGCTATTCTCAGTGCAATACATTGGCACACAACCAGCATAAATTGGGCGTAACCCTTAAGCATGTGTTTGATAAAGCCCTACAGTAATAATTGATACAAAATATATTGAAAGTTAAACGGTATTTGAATTGGTCCAACTTGCAATAGAATGTTCTGAAGCATCTTCCATAAAACCCTAATGGTCTCGTATATTTCATAAAAGCAAAGCTAAAAGCCTTTAACTTCTTCATCTGGTTGGCTGTATGTAGAACAGCGGGAACATACATTTAGACCGATAATGCGTAAAGCCGTAAACATCATGATTTTACACATTGTGCTAATTGTTTAGTAAACAGGGCACTAGTTAGGGGGACTTCTTTCACACTGTTTCACAGATTGGGACTTGGCATGTCAAAGCTGGGATTTGATTTTACGTTAACCCATGCAATGTGCATATTTTCTCCATTTGGTTACAGTTGACAAATCTGACTACATGGTTGGAAGCTACGGCCCCCGGCCTGCTGAGTATGACTTCCTGACCCCACTAGAGGAGGCCCCCAAAGGAATGCTAGCACGTGGCACCTACAATATCAAGTCCAAATTCACTGATGACGACAAGCATGACCACCTTTCCTGGGAGTGGAACCTCAACATCAAGAAAGACTGGAAAGACTAAAAGAGGCCTTTGGGAATAAACCCCAGCCCCAACCCCACAACCTGCCCGCCCCTCAAAAATCCCTGTGTCTACCATTTCTGCCTTCTTTGTTTTATTGCTTTGTGCATTCCATCCTCATGCCTTAGTTTCCACTTCGCTGTCTTGACATCCCCACCCTCTCCCCACCTCTCTGTCAGCATCAGTAGCAGCAGCAGCAGTAGCAATGGTTCCCCTGTCCGTCCAATACATCCCTCCTTCCACACTCATTGGTTGCACAAGAACCAGTTCTGTTCACGGTCACCAACCTGTCAACGCCTTCCAACCTCTGCCCACCCACTTCCACCCACCACCCAATGAGCTGTGCTGTGTAGGACCCCTTTTTCCTCGATACAGTCCCCACACTTCCTTTTCCACCCTTTTTTTCCTCATGTTTTTTTGCTGCTTTGAAGAGATTAACCTCGCCTTCCACCTCCATTAAAATGGTGTCTTCCTCTCACTAAGAAGTACATGTGGAAAAGCAACTGTACAATCGACTTTTGTTTGCCTTTTTTATATAATTGTATTAATGGTTGTGTAATGTGACTGTATTCACATGTTAATAATAATGAGCTTTTGTGGGCTTTTCTGACCCGACCATGGCTATTTTGCCCCACCCGCCCCCACCGCCATAGCTTTCCCCTGCTTGCCTACCTTGCCTCTGTTTTATTTTATTTTTAATATATATATATTTTTACCGAGACCTGCCTTGTGAGACAAGTTATTCATAGCTGCTCTATGACGTCTCCTCTCCTCTTTAAATGTACTACCCACTCTTCCATCGGGGGATTAGGGCCAAAGTGAACAAGGAGTGACAAATGTAAAGTAAACAAAGAAAAAAGCAGGGGTACTATCCTCCTCGCTGCCTTATGTATTGAATGAAAAATATGTAGCTTTTTCTAACTTGGCTGCAAGCAAATGGAGGAATTTAGCATGCCTTGTGTGTACAAAGCAGCGGTTGCTACTGTATGATGTTAGTAGTGTCTTTATCAAGAGCTTACTCTTGCGACTAACAAAAGCCCATTCATAGCCCTGCTCTAATGGAGACCCTGTTGATAACGGGTTGCTTACGTACTGCTTTGTGCACACACTTATGCCCCTTGACTAACCCCCTCTTGTAAATTCTAAGGACAATGATAGAATGTTATTAATTGGAACACACCACTAAAAAGATATGTCAACTGTTGTTTTCCTTGCCCAGTAAGCCACTTAAATCAGTATTGATAAATATCGGCACTTGTGTTCCTTCTAGCCATGACGCCTTATTACTGACCATGGTCATGTGGGGGGAAAAAGCTCGGTATAGAGACTCTTGCTTTTGTATTTTTCTTTGCCTTAATGTACATCATTCCCCATTTCAGGTTCCCTTTCATACTAACATTCACCCAGATTGTGTTGCAACTACTAGCTTACTGTTAAAACATGTGTTTATTATGAGAAGACTAGAGAGTGACTGAGGAGTTTGCTGACTTGGGCACCGTCTGCTGCTGGAGACCTTGACGGTGTATGGTATCATTGAGGGGAACAGGAGTTGGTAGCATAGAAGAAATTAGACTAGTATTGGTCACCTCTGGCCAGGTGTTTGCCTTTACTTAATGACACACGAGACCCAATAAGGAGAGACCTAATGTTATGTCAGAACAATCTTTGCATAAAGTCACCAGAAATGTGTGCTCAGTACTGTATGTGAATTGAGGGGTTTCAATCAAAATGACTTAAGTAGAAATGAAATCAACTTGTATGGATTTGAAACATGTTTTTTTTCCCCCTGAAATACTGAGAATGATCTAATGCTGTTCCATACATTCCTTTACATTGTACAGTTTGTATGAAAATGCTGGCATGCTGGTGGGGTTGTATATTTGATCATCATTTGTGATTGCTCTTCTTGGTCAATAAAGATTTTGCTCAACTTGGCCTGTAACTGTGTGTGTGTGTGAGACAGTGGGAGAGACCCCGAATGATATCATTTCACATCCCTCAAAAGACAAAAAAGTTTAACTTAGAATAGAGTCTGGGATGGACGGACAGGGGCGAAAACATAGTCTTTGGCCTGGCAGAGACGATCACATTTTCCAGGCATTATCATGGACACCTATGCAAGAAGCACATAGTTTTGTTGAGAACATTTTAAACAAAGTAAATACAAATTTTTATACTTAAAATGAATTAATGTTTTCCTGAGGTCATACCATTTGACATAATCATACCCTAAAAATGTCATTATGCACTATTTTAATAGTCTACTACCATGCAAGCACAGTTCATCAGGGGACATACAATTTGGCATACTAAATAGCAGTGGTGGAAAAGGTACTCAAATGTTTTAAGTTAAAGTATCAATACCGCAATGTAGAAATACTCTGTTAGAAGTAAAAGTCTGGAATTTACTTGAGTAAAATTACAGAAGTATTAGGACTGCTCCACTCCATGTACTCTCTGTTGAAAGGTGACGATGTTTGTCATTACGCACAAACCTTAAGAAGATTTATATATAATAAAAACCCGTTGTCCTCAACATGTGGTGCACCACAGTTTTCATTCTTGCCTGAGGAACATCAAAACAACGATACAAAGAAAAAATAAAATAAACTTTGAACAGTATTATAATATTTGTCTATGGTTTGTTGTGCTGTTGCTTGTCTAGATGTTTGAATGTTTATGAACAACAATGGAAACAAGCCTCTGGCTTTTCTGTCATTAACCATTTGGCTTTTAGCACCTAGCAAAGCACAGTGGCTCATTGGGTTAAGCGCCTGCCTGGGAACTAGAAGGTTGCAGGTTTGAATCCTGGCCCTGTCAAAGTCTTCCCTTTTCTTTCTTTTTTTTAAGTTTGAATACAAATCTTTCTTATGGGAGCCCTTAGGCACTACATTTCAGATTGGGGTATGCGGCCAAATTCATATCAATTTGCGGGTCCTTCACATGAAAATGTTTGAGCGACAGGCATGTATCTTACTGCACTGTTATTGTATTTTCTCCATGTCTCTTGCTGCATTGTATGTAAATCAGTTTTTTTTTTTTTTTACCTCAAAACGACCACTGAGAAAATATCTTTGACGTTGTGTGCAAGTGAGACCAATACAACCTTCTTCAAGTTACAACCAATTCAATTCAACATCATATTAATGTCCACAGACCTATCCTATGTAGGCTATGAACAACCAACAAAGTTTAACAGAGTGTGTCATTGTGGCATCTAGTGGCGAGTGCATAGAATTTCAATTCTCAAAACGAATTCCTTGTTCAGCAGTGAAAATGTACAGCATGTATCCATATGTGATATGTACCATAATGTGTTATATAACAAAGTTAAATAAACTTGAACTAATATCAGATTTTGTGTCAAATATATTCTACCGTATGGTAGTTATTCTCTTTTTTGAAAATGTATTAGGCTACTACCAATATGGGAACCCATTCGGTTAAAAAAAAAAAATCTGTCTTGTGATTAAGCTATAGGCAGCACAGTACAAGTCAATGTACAGTATAGAAAGACAGACAACAATTTGCAACGCATGAAGTAAAAACTAATGTCATTGTTATTGCTGTCATGGCTTTTACTACGGCTGTTGCTACTATGTATTAATATTATTCTTGTCATAGTTTTACTGTTATTACTGCTATTGTTGCATCTCTCTCCCTCTTCCTCTCCCCCATCCACCCACCCTAGAACCAGGGTCTGCCTGATGCTTCCTACCAGTTAGAGGGGGGGGGGGGAGTTTTCCATTGCCAGTGTCATAAATATGCTTGCTCGGGCCTGGGACAATGTCAGGTCTCTGTCTTGAGACAACTTGTGATTTGGCACCATAATACAATTTAATTGAATTTCAATGTTCACAAATCTCCCAATTGTGGCATCAATTAAGCACACTATATTATACATTTAATTTCTGAATGTGGTTTTGAAATTATACAATTATGAATACATTTAAGGCATGCATGCCAAATACAATTTGGCATGCATCTAAGCTCTTCAAAAATTGCAGTAAACATTCAAAAGATTTGACCCATCTTGCCTGCCATTGAATCGACAGGTCTCTGTCACAGTATGAGCTGGGTGGGGGGGGGGGTCAATTCACTTTCTATTTTATCAAATATAAGCTTAACCACTTAAACCATTTATATATTTTGGGGTTTTCCCCTCTACACCAAATCTGTATGCCAAAAAATGGCAGATCTACAAGTTTGTGAGCTTGCTAATTTCACAGAATGTTCACCTATTAAGACATGCTCAGAATAGGGATGCTTGGGTTAATGTGGTTAAAGTACAATACAAACTACTCTATAGGTTGAGATTTGTTTTTAGGAGAAAACTCTGGAATAAAGTCTTTCCAATCAGGAGTGAATTAAAAGTGAATTGCACTAATATTCCCTGCAAGCACCCAAAACTCTTCTTTCTTTTTTTAAAAACACCATTTTCACAACACCATTTAGTCTCTGTACATAAATATACACATTAAATATACATTCACAGGAGTGGGGAGGAAATTAACATGCCTGTACAGTTTGATCAAACTTTACAGTCTGGGCAGGAAACTAACTCTGCCCCCACCTCCACCTCCAGTGGCTGGTAAATTTACGCTGGCCTATAGGGCCAACATGACTATTTCGCTTTCCGCTACATATAATGTATATGACAAATATACTCCTGTATGACACATACAGTATTTTAACATAATATTCTAGGTGACCAACTGCTTAATATTTGTGACGGCTTGTAGGTTCCCCATACTTGCAAAAAGAAAGCTTTTTTTTTTTGTTCAAGGTTTCTTTATTGGTATTTTCAATTTTCACATACAGGTCAAAAAGACAAAAGTATACAAAAACGGTGCATGTTACCCCCTCCCACCCCCCCAAAGTTCCCGCTCCGAAAGAGCCACAACCCTGGTATCTTGTTGTACCATTAACACAAAAAGACAATACAAACAAATGAGACACAATTGCAATGAAAGTTGAAAGAAAATGTAAAACAAAGATGAAAACAAGTCAAAGAAGTTAAGCATACACAGTAGAATATATATCGTTAAAAAAAATGTAAATTTAAAATACACAAAAAATTATAATACGAATACAAAAACAAACAAATACAGTGGGGTCATTAATGTCAGCAGCATTGATCCTCTCTATATATGTTAAAAAAGGTTGCCAGATGGTGTACATTTTCAGAGCACACCCTCTTGTGGAGTAGAGAATTTTCTCCAAAGTCAAGTGATGCATAATATCATTAACCCATGATGGGAATTTTTCTTTCCATTTAAGCAGTATCAGACGCCTAGCCAAAAGGGATGCAAAGGCTATCATGTTCTTTTCTTGGCGACTAAGTTGTACATCTTCTCTTTCTTGTGGAACAACTCCAAACACTGCAATAGAAGCAGAAGGTTCTACGGGCACTGATGAGAAGGTTTTAAATATTAATTGCCAGAATGTGTTTTAAAAAAGAAAGCTTTTGATCAGATTTTTTAACACCCCACCCTCCTGAACAAACCCTTGGGTATGCACACCTCTCTTTGAACTCCAAACTGTCTGACATCGGCTGATATTACAATGACATTGGTTACTCTTCCTTGTCAGTCTGTGGAGCGACCGATGCAGAACCTGGCTTAGCTGCGGCTCCTTTGCTCTCGCCGGTCTTCTCCTTGTTATCCTGGCTGTCAATTCTGGCATGTTCCTTCTTCACCAGCTCTTCCAACTCCACCTTCCATCCCAGCAGGTCAGCCAGGGCCAAACAGCCATCATCACATGTACTGATGTGGGCTACGTCTCTGTAAGCCTTGTCTGAGTTAAAGTCCATCCCACCAGACCAAAATTTACCCAATCCCGGATCAGCCTCTCCTACCTTCTCCATGTTAATGAGCAGCCTGGGACACTTTTCAGAAACCTCGTCAACGAGACCGGCGAATGGCTGCACCTGCAGGGATGTACCCATGATGATAAGAAGGTCACAACGAGGAAAGTCCATCTCCGTTGACGTGTAGAATCGATCAGGCAGGCTTTCACCAAAGAAGACAATATCTGGCTTGACCAGACTGTTGCACTTCTCACATTTGGGGATGTCATCAGCGAAGATCTTCTCTTTCATCCAGTCCAGGTCGTACTCCTTTTTGCAAAAGGAGCTGACACAGTGGGAAGTGTAGAACGTGCCATGGGCCTCAATCAGGTCGTCTCCCTCCATCCCAGCCACACGCTCAAGATTGTCAATATTCTGGGAGTAACAGCGTCTCAGGAGCCCCTTGTCCTTTAACAGCCTCATGAAGTAATGACACACTGTCGGCTTAAACTGTCCTGGGTACAGTTCCTTGGCCAGGGTGAAGAATGCCTCAGGGTGTTTCTTGAAGTAGTCTATCTGGAAGACGGCTTCTGGGTAGGGCAGGTTGTATTTCTGCAGATTGGCATAGAGGCCAGTTTTTGGCGAGCGGAAGTCGGGGATCCCAGCCGATGTAGATATTCCTGCTCCGACCATGCAGATGATGTTTTTACATTTGCCACTCTGTATGCGCCGAGCGACCCCTTCCAGAGTGAGCTCATCCAGAACCTTACCCGTACCCTGGGTTCTGGAGGACAGGTTGAACATGTTCAACAGGTTGAGCAGGGAGTCCATTTCTGTTTCTCCAGTAGCCTCTCCTTCTTCTTCACTACCATCGTCAGACTGATTCTCTGCTCCAGCGGTCAGATCCTCCTCTTCTTCTCCTCTTTTAGGGGTCTCTGGTGCTTCAGACATCTATCCGTCGACTCAAAGAAATATTAGGATGAAAATGAATATTCACTGTGTCATTTAGCAGCACGGTGTCCGATGTTTACAACTCAGCTGATGCGATCAGATTGTTGTTGTCCGTCGCCTATTAGTGTTCGACTCTGTGTTGTGAGCAGTCAGTTCCTGCCTGCCTTCCAGCCAAGTCAAGTCAGTAGCCACACCAAGCTATTACCAGGGTCAATAGGTTATACACTGTCAGTCTCTCGGAGCTCGCAATGGAAAAATGACGAACGCAGCAATAACACCCTGGTAACTAGTAACACTGATGCATGCAGACCACTTTGTCCCGTTTAGTGAGCATCCACTCATTTATATGGGTTTGGTCTACCCATGTGGGTGTAACCTTCTGTTTGATTAATCATGGCTTTAGCACTGTTCTTAAACAGTAGCTACTGTCCCCCAGCTCCTTATCTGACCTAATCAATCAACACTCATGTCTCTCTCATGTGACTCATGTGCAAAGTCCCCCGCCGTGGACCCCAACACCAGAGATCAGAGCTGTGGCCTTTACAGTCTGTATATATTTGAGACCGCTGTACCACGTCGTAACGACGTCCAAAGTCACAACAGTCGAGTTCAACCGGTCTTCACAACATCGTATCGACGTCCTGATCAGACGGTGTAATATACCCGGTAAAAATCTTAATGTCCTTACACTCCTAGGAGTGGCTCCAAAGACTGAATTGCAAGGACTTCTAGTCCGAGGTTTGAAACCCTCCACATCGAGAGACATGTATCTTACTGCACTGTTATTGTATTTTCTCCACGTTTCTCAATGCTTCATTGTATGTAAATCAGTTTTTAGACCTCAAAACGACCACTGAGAAAATATCTATGACGTGGTGTGCAAGTGAGACCAATACAACCTTCTTCAAGTTACATCCAATTCAATTCAACATCGTATTAACGTCCACAGACCTATCCTATGTAGGCTATGAACAACCAACAAAGTTTAACAGAGTGTGTCATTGTGGCATCTAGTGGCGAGTGCATAGCACTATTTAATTTCGATTCTCAAAACAAATTCCTTGTTCAGCAGTGAAAATGTACGGCATGTATCCATATGTGATATGTACCACAATGTGTTATATAACAAAGAGCACAAGATATATTGTGATTTTTAAAAGTTAAATAAACTTGAACTAATCTCTAATTATGTGTCAAATATAGCTTACCGTATGGTAGTTATTCTCTTTTTTGAAAATGTATTAGGCTACTACCAATATGGGAACCCATTCGGTAAAAAAAAAAAATTTCTGTCTTGTGATTAAGCTATAGGCAGCAGAGTACAAGTCAATGTATAGAACGACAGACAACAATTTCCAACACATTTTTTTACACAAGTAAAAACTAATGTCATATTGTTAGTGCTGTCATGGCTTTTGCTACTATGTATTAATGTTATTACTGCTATTGTTGCATATCTCTCCCTCTTCCCCATCCACCCACCCTAGAACCTGGGTCTGCCTGATGTTTCCTACCAGTTTGGGGTGGGGGGGTGGGGGGGGGATTTTCATTGCCAGTGTCACAAATATGCTTGCTCAGGCCTGGGACAATGTCAGGTCTGTCTTGAGACAACTTGTGATTTGGCACTATATTACAATTTAATTGAATTTCAATGTTCACAAATATCCCAATTGTGCCAATCAATTAAGCACACTATAGTAAACTATACATTTAATTTCTGAATTATTATACAATTATGAATACATTTAAGATAATGGACCTTCCTGTGCTTGAGCATTATAGAAACAAGGCAGCCTTCATTGTTTAATGGCCATTCTCCATTTTATATTTGACACTGTACTTTTGCCAAAGCAAAATAGAAATATTAATTACAAATGTACGTATATAGAAAGGCACATTATCAAAATACAATTTGGCATGCATCTAAGCTCTTAAAAAAATTGCAGTAAACATTCAAAAGATTTGACCCATCTTGCCTGCCATTGAATCGACAGGTCTCTGTCACAGTATGAGCTGGGTGGGGGGTCAATTCACTTTCTATTTTATCAAATATAAGCTTAACCACTTAAACCATATATATATTTTGGGGTTTTCCCCTCTACACCAAATCTGTATGCCAAAAAATGGCAGCTCTATAAGTTTGTGAGCTTGCTAATTTCACAGAATGTTCACCTATTAAGACATGCTCAGAATAGGGATGCTTGGGTTAATGTGGTTAAAGTACAATACAAACTACTCTATAGGTTGAGATTTGTTTTTAGGAGAAAACTTCAAATCTTGAATAAATTCTTTCCAATCAGGAGTGAATTAAAAGTGAATTGCACCGATATTCCCTGCAAGCACCCAAAACTCTTCTTTCTTTTTTAAAAACACCATTTTCACAACACCATTTCCGTAGAAGGTCTCTGTACATAAATATACACATTAAATATACATTCACAGGAGTGGGGAGGAAATTAACATGCCTGATGCCTGTACAGTTTGATCAAACTTTACAGTCTGGGCAGGAAACTAACTCTGCCCCCACCTCCACCTCCAGTGGCTGGTAAATCCCAACATTCTGGTCACTTTCACCATTTTATCGTACAATATTAAAGAACAAGAACAGGACTTCCAAGATTATGGCTAGTTTCCTAAGAAAGTGGCTGACAGTGTAGAGAGACTTACCAGCCAGTCAAACTTTGCCAGCATTTGGGCTGGTGGCTGGTGTTAAACTCCCACCCCACTTACAGTAGTCAGCTTAAGAAGAAAAAATATTGACCCAGACCTGTCCTGACAGATACAGACATTAACACTTCACAATGCCCTGATTCCAATGTAATAACTGCTTTAAACAAAAGAAATCAAATCTAAAAGTAACACAGTATTCCATGAAAATCTTACTTGCATTTGCATTCTGTTGGTACAGTCTTAAAGCCATACTGTCTACCTTTTTCAATGGAGTCTTTCTCTGGTATATTTTTCACAATAACCATTCCACATACATTTCTTTTTTGATAGCTTCTCTTAATACTATTAAATACTATTTTGACCGCAATGTATTAATGTATTTAACATGAATAAATAGTTTTTGATTACGTGTTGTTGCAGCATTCACTTTTCACCATTCCTTCCCCATCAACAAACACTTTAACGACACAGAGCTACCAGAAGATGTCACCAAAATAAGACTACTGAAATGAATGTTACACAGTATGGCTTTAAGTAGTTATAGAATTCATGTGTAATAATAACACATTTTATTCCGTTAAAACACAGGTTTACAAACTGGAGTACGACCATTGTAAGTGTAAGGGACTGAATTCACGTTTTCCCTAAAGAACATGCAAAAACAGACAAAGAGTTTGGGTTTTGGCACATTAAGTCTTTACATCTCCCCATTCTCTCCTTAGCTCAGGCACTCAACTGACAATTCTCCTTTAAGAAGTTTAGTGGAGTGATCTAGAGGTCTTACACGTCTACCCGAACCCGAAATCCATCACGGACCAGATCAGCTTTTTAACATTTTAAATTATTTCATCTTCAGTCTTAAAATTAGACATATTTAATCTAGAACTACTGGTAATTTGTGTTGGAAATATGTTACATTCTAAAAACCATATTGTCGTTTTTTTGCATCCGAGTACTGTGCAGAGTGATGAAAACATCACTATTTCTCTGTCTGATAGGATTTCAGCAGATTTTGAAATAACATTTTATGGAATTGTAAGGGAGAAGCCATCCACAAAAAAGGCACATTTATGAGGCAGATAATGTCCGGTAATTGAACAGCGAGATGAGCATTGTTTAACAAAGCCTTGCAGGAAAAAAAAGATATATTATTTCTATGAACAAAATATGCATTGAAACATATCAAACTGGAGACCAGGGAAATACAGATAAACGCTGTTTTAGATGGCTGACCCCTCCGGGGCTACGCCATAAAAATGATACATATCGGGTACGGGTAACAAACCACAGGTCCAACTTTTTGGATCGGTGAAGACCTCTAGTGTGATCTCTACAACCTTACTGTACATGGCTTTATGTGTCTTGACACATGATTTTGTAAAATAATTAATAAGCGAAGCAAATAAAATATTCCAGTTAAAAAAAAGAGGAAAATAAACACATTAGAAAAAGAGACATGTGGAACCAAATCACCCTATAGTACCCTGTAAATCCACAGGAGGTGCAGTTCATCTTCTTATACAGTAGATACGCCAAAACAATAGGCAAACCACAGGCAAGTAACCCTGCAGCCCAGGTCTTACGACTTAACAACTATCTGGTCTCAAATATGCTATTGGTCTTCACTAAACAAATAGGCTGCTTTATGCTGGGGTTCTGTTACTGATACAAGCCTTGCGAGTTGGTCAAGAAATGAAATACTTTAAAAACACTTGCTCTCCTTTTGGAGGTTTTACGAGGTTCATTTGGAGAGTTTACTGATGACGCGAATGAGAGCTGCATTCTCATCTTTTAGCCTCTGGTTGTCTGATTTGAGGTCCACCACCACCTGAATAAGCAAAACACACAATGACATACATTAGCTGGCTAGGTTCAACTACAAGACGCTTGAATCAACAGTGGCTGCTTCAAACGTTAGTAAAACAGGAATTCAAGCTTAGCCTATTGCAGCAGTCAGTACAGCCATTTGATCATGCCTACCTTCAGTTCATCCTCCAATTCCACTGCTTTCCTCTGGAGTGCCAACTTCTCCTGTGGAAGAAGTGTACATTTATTATTGTACGAGAAGCAAAGAAAGTTTTGCTTGCGGCAATGACTGTTCCAACGGATCCAATATAGTTATTATCTAGTCACAAGCTCTTGTTAATAAATACTTTTCATTGGTTCAATACTTATAAAAACTACAGACACACTTGCGCACTTTCACTTTAAAAATAGCAAAGTTCACAGCATGATGCGACGTGAGCTTGTAGATCGGCTATTTGTTTGTGTGACACTGTAGTATGATGAAGTAGAGCATTAATTTACTAAGTAAATTGACGAAGTAGGGCATTAATTTACGAAAAAGTTCAAATAAGAGATACGAGGAGGGTTGTGCCCGACAACAACGGTAAGTTTAGGGTTGCTCCTCCTGGACCAAACACACAGAGACCACACTTACAAATCGTTCCAGTTCCAGCAGGGCTGGCCTTTCAGTGTTCCGCTCTTGTCTCTGTCAGAGGAAAGAGAAAGGAGAGAAGAGAGATATTGATTATCCAGTTCAACAATTTTGTAACAAAATGACTCATTAACTCATTCCCTGCCTAGAACGACTAAAACGACTTCTGTCCTTTAAGCCCTGTCTGCCAAGAACGACTAAAACGACTTTTATTTTTTTCTTCTTATTATTATTTTTTTTTAACCCAAAGACCAAGGAGATATGATTTTTTGAAGATCTAGACTCCCATCCACTTCCTTGTTAACTTAAAACTTAAACATTTTGTATCTCGGCTCCTGAGTACTTTTTTTTTTTCAATGAAAAATCTCTGGCAGTGGGCAAACGCAAAAAAAAAAAAAGTTCTGGCAGTGAATGAGTTAAATCTCCTGGGATTCTTCATCTTACGAAATGACACGGACAGAATGCAATGGGAATTGCATTCACCTAGTAGCCTTGTAATTCAACCCGTCTAATCAGAAACTATTTACGGTAGGCTTGGTTGGACAGAAAACCAGGCGAAGAGTCCCGAGGACCAGACTTGGGAACCACTGAGACCCTGGTAGGAGTGACCTTTAATTACTGGAGCATCTATGTTTCATAGTTTAACACAGTGGTTCTCAAAGTGGGGTCCAGGGAGCCCCAGGGGTCCTTGAGGGGGTTCCAGGGGGTCCCCAAAAAGTTAATATAGCATCAAAATCACTTTAACCGGAAAGTATCGCAATGCAATTGTGAGATTGTAGATCAGACTTTTTTTATATTGAATTTTTTTTTGAAACATTTTAAACCCACAAATCTTGTATGTGGGTGGGTCTGTGACCAAATACATATTTATTTGGGGGTCCTTGACATATTTTCACACATTTTCACATTTACATATACAACTCAGGTAATGCAGTTATTTTCACATTACTCAACAGACTAATGTGCCACAGGGCCTAAAGTGCAAAACAACATCAAACCTCCCCAACCTGTCGCAGTCTCTCCAGCTCGACTTTGTTCTGGCTGAGCAGCAACTCAGTCTCTTGCAGTTTGTCTTTGAGTGTGTCGTTCTCCTGCAGTACTGTTAGGTACAACTAGAGGGAGAGAAACAAGAAACTAAAAAAGGAGAACAACCTACTGTAGGTGAATACCTAATTGCAGTCCGATTATGCTGTAGTACAACAGTTACACAGAACCGACAGGTATATCCCATTTTGTGTTTAGAGCTTGTTTGACAACATTCTTCTTTAAACGGGCAATAAACCAAGGCATTATCCACCATGCTGCCACGTATATGCCTTAGGACTGTTTTTGGAGAATGTGTGGACGTTGTTACGTGAGCGTCTGAACAGGTCTGACACATACCATTTTGTAGTCTTGTGATAAACCTCTGGTTTGAGTCTCACTGCAAAGTCACACAAACAATGAAAAAGAAAAAGCATAAATATGACACTGATTAACTATCAAAATCGACATGCTTTATTTTGGAATGTTGTTGACACTCACTTGGAAGTGCGGTTAGTGAGTGTGTCATCTGCAGATGTCTCATTTGTGGGATCCTCGTCTTCATTCTGTAACAAGATGATTTAAGTTTAACTGCAGGGCTGTCACAATCACGACATTTTACTTGACGATTAATTGTCACACAAATTGCGATTAACGATTTAATTGTGTTTTTGGCATGGGAACATGAACAAAATGTTCATTTCTGTTTGCCTTTTAGGCTTTGTAAAGAAAAACTGCACAGGGCAGATATGACAAATAACTGTTATTTGTGGAAAATGTATGAACGTTTTTCAACGTGGAAACAATTATTTCAGTGGTTGCAACATTACAGAGGATAGCATGCATTTCAGATTAGCAAGGATCTGTTATACACAAACATGTAGGTTTAGCATATTTGACATCAAACTACGTCTTAACACAGGACCATGTTATTTATCATTAACATTCGGTCTCATTTCTGACCTCTCCTCCAGACAGTTGTCCTATCCCAGTGGAGCGTCTATGTTTCCTTTCCCTCCGTTTTTCCCTCACTCCTAGCCTCGTCTCTCCCTCTGGCTCGATCTGTTTTACTGGGTCTGTATCTGGAACACAGGGGGACAGAAGAATGTCATCCCTGCAAAAGGTTTACCATCAAATATATATTTCCATGGGATTTTCATTTTACTGAGAGTGAGGTTTTTCTTTCCGATCTACACAAAATGTCTTTACGGAAAATTGCTGATCTACAAGCTCTTTGCAACGTGTTGTGAGCTTGTACGTTATTTTGGGTGAATGTTCCCACCAGAATAAGGATGCTGGGGTACAAGTGGTTAAGGAATGACAACCAAACCAAGACTGACAAAAATATTTTTTTATGTCAAAATCCGCTGACAGCACAGTGGTAAAGCTGTGTTTCCTCAAGACTGCCCTGAGAAACACTCCACCCAAAATGCTTTCACTGCCTATATTCACATGGCCACCAAAAAGGTTCAAGATAGGTAGCAACAGGTTGCTACCTATGTCTACCTGTATGCTAGACAGTTTGGCTGGTAAAACAGTGCATATAACCATTGGAACTGTACAATCCACCCAGTGCTTTGGCAGCTAAAAAACATTTCCTGCAGAGCAACACATTTTTTCGCTCACCTCTCTCGGCAGGGGTGATCGTGACCATGGGGCTGACAGGCTGGATGGCAGCTTTAACCACACACTTCTCTGCTTCTTTCAGGTCTGTCAGAGTCACGCCCTGTGAAGAGGAAGCAACAACACAACACTGTAACCCACAAGCCTCATTTCTAGCAGGCGCTATCTTTCTTTGGTCAGCATACGCTTGCAGAGTCTGGGCAACACACTGCGATTTGTTAAGTTCTCGGAAACTATTAAAATAACCGTGGGAATACTTTTCAGAATAATATTGAGAGAATATTTGTGCCAATGTATCTTTCATCAATATAATGGATAACTAATAATAAGTGAAAAATCACCTACTCTGTGTCTGTTGCTTCCCCTTTATAACTGAACTTGGTATTCATATCGGCAGTGTTTCGTAAGAGGGGGGCAGGTGTGTCCATGGTGAACCATAGTGTTTGTGGAGATATTTGGTTATTTCTTCCTTTGTTTAATTTGTTTTCACTATTTAATGGTGTAGTTCATGCGTTCACATAGTCTATTATCTATCTATCTATCCGTGAGAATATATTATTTTTCTTTTATCAATGTTAATTGGAGCATTTTACCACAAGTAAATTTTCACATGTGCTGTAAGTACGACACATTTAAAAGTATTATCATCATTACCTGCGTAGAGCGTCGAGACTGACGCATTAGGCGAGAGCGAGCTTTCCTCTGAGACTCTGACTCCTCGTCTCTGACAGGAGCTTGGAACCTGCAAGAGTAAACGCCCATTCAATATACACAAACCACGAAAACCCAATGCAACAACCAACCACAATTCTTAAATGCATGCCGTAACAGGTACAGCTCAGCTGGTAACAACTAACTTCAAGGTATCATGCAAACACTCGAATAACAGCTACAAAATGGTTTGAGGAGTGTCAACAATGCTAATGCAGATATTTTTGCGCGATTTCAAGTGTTTGCTGGCACAGAATCTCCATGCTGGCAGTAGCACTTGACAGTGCTTGTTCGTCGTGGCATTTCAGCTTTCCCCAACCACTGCATTCGTTTTTTTCAGGCTTTGAGATTGGTTGGACACATAGCTCACATTTATTTCTATTGTGAGATGATTTTCCCCTGTTTCTTGCATGTTATATACTAATAACATCCCTGAGCGATGCATCTTACTTGCGTCTGTCCGTGTTGGGGTTGTTGGGGCTCTCGGCCGTGGCATCCCTCCTCTGAGGAGTGGGCTGGACTCGGGCTGTGGGAGTGGTTTTGTCCTGCTCCTTCTCCTCCTCCTCATCTTCTTTCTCTGCAGGGGTCTAGAAGGGAAAGGAAGGTGGGGTGGGGGGTTCATTGGCCAAGTATACCTGGCATTTGACCTCTGCACTTAACTCATCCTAACTGTATTATGAGCAGTGGTCAGCTATTGAACAGCACTTGAGGACAAGTTAGCGGTTCCAACACTTTCGACACGATGCCGGGATTCCCAGATAGTGGCTCTACCTCCCAACCATAGAACCCATACCAGGTGAGAGAAAACAGCTCCTGATATTCTGGGGGGAATATCTTATATGGTATTTGATTGGTGGGGTTTGCAGCATTAAGGACAGTGATGTAAAATCATTATAAAGTTGTAAATCGTTTTGGGTGTTTGTCAGTTCTTTTTAAGAATCAGGAGCAAGTGGTTCGATTTGAATCAAACCAAATTATTTTCTGTTAACGGCTCTGTCCCAGATACTTTATCAGGGTTTGTGAATCATGAGGTATACGTATGTAGGGACCGTTCAATGAGGAGATTGTGTGAACATCTTAAACCTGTATTTAGGACAGGTGCTGGATAAAAATGCAGAAATCAAAGAGAGGTAAAATATCCGCACACTGAGTTATAGCTCCACAAAAACATATCAAAAGGGCAACATTACGACCATATAGGTCTTCATCTGGCAAATTATATGTAGGAAGCCCCACATTACCATCTCCATTTTCACTGTGATGAAGAAACAGATTATTTTGGTGGGTATTGGTTGCTCGTAAAAGATCCAACTCTAATCTAGACAGTGCCTGTTACACAAGACGGTGAAAAGGTACTAAGAAATTAATGGGTTCCTACACACCAACTTAAGTTGTGTGTGATGCGTGAGAGTTTTTACCTTATTAGAAGGACTGACAGGGTCTGTGGAGATGCTTTCACTATCTGGACTGGACACAGCTGAATTTTCTGGGAACACAACAAAGCATCCTTTTAGATGAAAAACTATGAACAGAAATTAAGGATAATGTAAGATCAGTTGTGGTCAGCAGGGCTGTATATGGAGAAAATAGGTCCGACAAACTTGTTGGATATTGCGATGGCGATATGAGATGCGAACACTTAAGATTTATTTTAAGTGTACAATTTCAGTGCTGATAGATATCGCAGGACTTTTGTTAAAGGTTTGCTTTGGAAATTCATATCACAAAGAAGATGAAAACATAATGCTCTGGGTGGTCAGACATAATGTCAATGTCTGGTTTACCAGGGCTGCTCTCTCGCTCCTCGTTTAGCTCCAGACCTCCTGAAACGCCCCTCTCTTTGGATTGGTCTTGCACGGTCATCTTGTCCTTGCTACTCATCCTACACACTGAGCTCCTGGAATGAACAGAGTAAGGACAGTTCTTGTGAAGATGTTCGTTATCAAAGGGTATAATCGTCTATGGCATTTATTATCAAACGGCTCCATCACACTATGCATCAATAGTTGCCTTACAACCAATAAGCCACTCACAGCGTGGTCATTCTTCTCTGCGATTGATTTAGACTACTGTAGCAAAGCATACACAAAAGACAACTAAGACAGACAGGAAATCTCAACAGAGAATTGAGTAATTGATGCTTTGCATTCCTGTCTGCCTTCAGGACGGAGGACATTATAGACACTGACCTCCGCCGTTTGTTTTGTGCATTTGCAGCAGTAGAGCCTGGGGGAGTTTGTCTGTCAATGATGGACTGCTCTTTTCGCCACTGTAGAGAAACACACAGATGACGATTATTAAAAAAACACAGTACAGCAGAAGCTCTGACTAACAGAAGGCATAGTATGACAGACAATAGCAGTATTATGACTTAACCCATTAAGACCAGAGAAGCATCCGTGTCATTTTAGATTTCTTTGGGCTATTCAAAAATAGCAGATCTACAAGCTCATAGCGTGGCACCGAGTGCCGCGCTATGAGTTTGTAGATCTATTTTTGAAAAATCTGCTATTTTTGAATATAATATATATATATTTTTAAAGAAAACATTTTTAACTCAAATCTTTGCTTCTGGGGGGATTTTACAAATGTCTTCTAAATCCTAGATTATTTTTTTAATGTTGCTATAATCAGTGGTTCTCAAACTTTTTCATGTCAAAGACCCTCAAAATTATATGAATTTTGGCCGCAGACCCCCATCTCAAAATATTTTGTTCCAGAGACCTCCCAGAAGTTGTAACAAAAAGATATTCAAAGATTTGCACACATCGATTAAAAAAAAATTAGATCTACAAGCTCATAGCACGGCCGCGCTATGAGCTTGTAGATCTGCTATTTTTGAATAGCCCAAATAAATCTTAAAATTACACAGATGCGTTCTCGGTCTGAAAGGGTTAAGAGCAAAATGGCCACCGTGTGAATATGGTAAAATGAATCTCACGCAGGCTTGTTTTTGGGACAGCTCCTCCAGCAGTGACTCAACACTTTCATCGGCCACGTCGAACGGCGTCTGACCCTGCATAAGTCATAATGTAAAAGTAACAAGATTAAAGTAACAACAGGAAAGTCTAAATAAAAAAACAAACTCTGTAAAACATTTGATCGACGAGTACATTTTACAAAGTGAGGCATGCATATATATTGTGTGCATCACAACAGGAGGATCTCTCCATCTTGCTCACCGCGTTACTGCGGGCTTCCATGTTGCACAGTTGTTCAGCCAGTATACAACAGGCCTCCCCCTGGCCCCAGTGTGCGGCAGCATGGAGAGGCGTCCAACCATCGCAGTCTATGGCGGATGCATCCAGCCCACACTGGCACAACAATCTGCAAAGGCACCGCACCAGAATGACAACAACAAGAGGATCAGGAACTGAATCAAACAAAGTACAGTAATAGCATGTGGTCCACATGGTACAATGGAAGGTGGCACATAAAGGGAAGTTAACTCTCCACTCTTGGCAATAATAATAATAAAAACTATATATTATATAATGTAAAGAAAAGTGTCCCACAAAAAATATATCTTCCCTCCACTATGAAGAGACTCAGAGACAGTGGTGGAAAAAGTACTCACATTTTGTACTTAAGTAAAAGTATCAATACTGCAATGTAGAAATACTCTGTTGCAAGTAAATGTCCGGTATTCAAAATGTACTTGGGTAAAAGTACAGAAGTATTCGCATTAAAATATACTTAAGTACTTTAAGTAAAAGTACTCATTTTGCAGAATGTCCCATTTCACAAGTTTCCAAATGTATGAAAATGCTTTGAAAATAGCAGATCTACAAGCTTGTAGAGCTTGTAGATCGGCTATTTTCAAATAGCCTAAGTATGCATAGGCAGGGGTGCACATAACTGGTGCGCATGCGCACCCAAAATAAATAATGCGCGGCACATCAGACGACGCGAGGCGCTTTTGCGTACCAACAGCTGCGACAGGAATTTCCAAGCTTTTATTTTTTAGCAAAACAAAAATAAATAAAAGCCTAGAGATCGCCTAGAGATCGAGGATAGGAATTTACTTCCTGAAGCCACACTCACACAATCACGCTAAAGCACGTGTCGGCCCCATGTACAGCCATTAGGCGCAGGGGGAGGGGACGCATGCTGCACGTGATTGTGTGAGTGTTGCCTCGCATCCTGACACACAGACATGCAAAATATGCCGCGAACGTCCCAATCTGGCGGATAAAAGCAGCGCAGCACAGGGCACCAACCTTGGGGGGTTCACCAAACGGCGTGAAAAGGGCGAAAAACGGCGGAATTTGGAAGCAGAGCGTCCTTTTTTCTCACGCAGCCCCCCCCCCCGGTTGACAAAACCGTGCTGAACCCCCCCCCCCCCCCCCTCCCGTTGACAAAACAGCGGGGGGGCGGGACGGGACCATTTATTTGGTGCGCACCAAGTCACATCTCCAGGTGCTCTTCTGAGTACTAGACCTAAAAAGTTATGTGCACCCCTGTGCATAGGGCTGAAGTGGTTATGTATGTTTTGTAATGATAATCAAAATCTACAAAGTAACTAAAGTTTTCAAATAATTGTAATGGAGTAAAAGTACAATATTTGCCTCTGAGATGTAGTGGAGTAGAAGTAAAAGTATTGACATGTTGAAGTACTCCAGTGAAGTAAAAGTACCTCAAAATGTTACTTAAGTACAGTACTCGAGTAAATGTACTTAGTTACTTTACACCACTGCTCAGTGATACTCACTTGATAGCCTCGAGGTAGCCCTTTGCTGCAGCCACGTGCAGTGGGGTGGCCCCTGTTTTGGGGTGTCTTAGCTCCTTAGGTAGGCCCTCTGTCAGCCAGGACCGTGCGTCTCTCATGATTTGCTCCTCTTCTAATCGCTTTGCTGCCTCCAAATCCACACCTTTATACAAACAAACAAAAAAGGTTGAAAGATGTGCAGCCCTGTAAGTAGTTGAGGGGAAGTTTAGAACTAATTAGTAAAATCTTGAATGATGCAACTATGAGTATCGCCCTTCCCTTTCTCAGTTCCCCAGTGTCTTTTGAGGAACTTAGTGGGTAGAGAGGCCTTCTGGGGAATCGGAAGGTCGCTGGTTTGATCCTCGGCTTGCCCAGTCAATGTGTTGAAGTGTCCCTGAGCGAGCACACACACTTCATTCCCCCCCCCCCCATTCACCCTAGCCCTACTTGTAAAGTGCCCTCCAGGACGCAGGGCCCTACCAAACAGAGCTGTAGGGGTAAGGGTTTAAATGGGCAACTTCTAAACTTCACCATTCCAGTCTATCCCAGTAGCTGTTATAATAAATATATATTGGGCTTTCTTACAGTGTGCGTGCGTGTGTGTGAGAGTTTGTGTACAATACATAAGGAACACCTAACGTGTTCTTTGATCAGTGACATTTAACAAATAAAGAAGGTGATGGTGAAATTACAACATGGCTATTATCACAATTGTTTTAGCAAGCTAATACTTGTTTTCGAAGCTACTCTGAATTGTAGCCTGGTTTGTTCTGGAGTCTCTATTAATACCCGTTGCTTACGACCATAATAAATATTACAGTGACAAATTTCACCAAATTTGCAGGACAGAAGAAGACGAGACTAATCAACTACCAATAACCAGGAAGTAGGCTACTGTATGTTTACACATTGGATATTTCAATATCTCCGTTTCACAACTGTGTGCTTAATTTACATGCATTAATTTGCATCCACATTAAACTAAACTTTAGTCGGCAGTCTGAAGTCTGCACCTTCAAACGAAGGGGTGGTAGAAGGGCTAGATGGAAAGGAAGGAAACGGACACCCTACTCTGCGCGTGAACGTGCAAAACGGAGGGGTAGGTCCTACGCACAGGCACGTATTGAGATTGTCCCTTAATCCCCAACTGCATATAGTGCTGCGTATACTGTACCTGAATTTCAGGTATATGCAAATGACAAAAAAATACCCCGCAGCAACTAAATGGGACACGATTATAATTCATTATTATTTCGTGGGTAACCAGTTTCCACATAGAGGAAGCCAACTTCCTCTATGTTTAATATGACTAAATGTCATGAACACATGAACACATGACATATAGTGAACTTTATTTCATGTAACAACTTGATGTTGACCTAAATAAGTACATGCCCAACATAGGGAAGCCAGGTTGAAAGTGGAAAGTTGTAAGGCACCAATCAGGGCCCAGTATGCAAATGTAGGGCGAGTTTATCACCAGAAGCATTTTTTTTTAAATCAGCCCCCTGGAAATGCAGGTTCCACAAAGAGACTCCAGTCCAGACATATATCTACGCAGTGATATTAGTCATACTTCCAGATACCGATGTCGGCAAAAAAAAGTCTAATAATGGCCGATATATATCGGCCAAACCAATATATCCATCTGGCTCTAGTGCCAAGATCTTGTCACTCAGTTAGAATCAACCAGATGGGTCTCTGTTCCTTTCGACTCTGTGACATTTCATCCTCTCCACCTGTTTGTTTAACACTCGGATGTGTCCGTTCCTGCATCTGTGTGTCTAGGTTGAGGCACCACACATTTGTATTTCAACACTGTGCACATTACAAAATGTTATGTCAACACAACATATTAACATATTTATAAAAGAAAAAAAAATCACACATAGACATTATGGTTGTTACCCGAAAGTCAATCTGGGAACCCATCGGCAAAAAATAAATTCCTTTGAATTTGCTGCGGAGCTCTGAATCTGCCTTGAGAGATTACCCTGAAAGTAAGACGTATAGAAGAGCTGAAAATGACATATCCTTTCAAAGGTTGGGTTTGGTTGTCATAGTACAGTTACTCACCCTGTCTAAGTGTATATTCCTGAAGGAGGGATTCAGTGGCCTCGTCCTCAGCTATATCAAGGGGGACGTCACCATCACAGTTCACAGCAGAGAGAGATGCACCCTGCTGCAAAAGGAAACTGACATACCCACGATGGGTCGAATTTAAGTACCCTGTCCACAGCAATGCTTGCAGAGAATAGTTTATATTCACAAGAGCATATGGTGATCTCTGGAAAAAGGTGTTTAAACCCATTGAAACCGGGAAGGCGTCTGTGTCATTTTATGATTTTAGCGTTGGCTATTCAAAAAATAGCAGATATACAAGCTCACAGGGCGTCACTTCGTGCCACGCTGCAAGCTATTTTTGAGAAAAAAAATGTGAAAAATCTTGAAAGTGAGAGCTACTGGTTTAGAAGGCATTTGTAGAATCGGCCTTAGGTCATAATGGGTTACATTTGAAGCTGAAATGTGGCAAACTATGATTATCCAGAGATGTTGAACAAAAAAAATCTAATAAAAGAAAGGTGCATAAATTGCAACAGCTCTTCATTCGTGTGTGACTGTGTGTGGTAATACGTTTCGGCTTTAGCCAAACATGTTGTCTTGGGAGGACAACGCATGGGACAACAATGTTATTATTGTGGCGTGTAGACAACATTGCCACCCACGCTGCGTAATCACGTCATCACAGTGGTGATGACAACTCTGCTAGTACAGAGCACTTAGGCTATTGTGTGTTCTGAAGAACTGTAGCTAAGCTACATACTCTGTAATGTCCAGGTTTCCGCAGGAGGCTGCAACGTGCAGCGGCGTCCATCCCTCACTGTCCACCTGGTTCACGTTGGCACCTTGCCCCAAAAGAAACGACACCATCTCCATACTGCCATCTATACAAGCCTATGAATAGTGGAGGGTGAGGGAAATAACAAAATCAGCATAGCTACCTAACCTGCTAGCGTACAATGATGCATTTCATTATGTAGACAATAGCACACACTATGGACATTCAACCGACCAGCCTTACCTGATGAAGGGCAGTGATGCCATCTGCGTTGGCACAGTTGATGATCTCTATGCCATCCTCGCCACCGGTGTTATTCTTGTTGGTCTCCCTGGCTTCTTTCAGCATCTCCTGGGCCTCCTCCGTGTCACCGCTGGCACAGGCTGCTAGGAACTCAGCAGCTCTGTCGAACCTCACTTTTCTCCTTAACAAACAAAATCAGATGCAGCACACCTCATTTAGTGGTATAATCTAATAATATCAGCTGCTGCTACACAGTAAAATCCTCAGTGTTGATGTGTATCCATTTCTAACTCCCGAGAGTGTGCAAAACCTAACCAAATGGACTAAACCAAATGCCAGGTCATTGTTGACCTGGCATCCCTATAGTGTGTTTAGTTCCAATGTACAGATTATTGATTTTTGCTGTTTAGACTGATGATAGGTTCTTGGTTTACCTATGATCCTAGCTTACTATTTCTATGCATTTGATGTATTACCTTGTGTTGTCCTTGCTTATTGTATGTCTGCTAAATGCCTAAATTGTAAACAATAAGCTGCTACTCCTGCTACACACTAAAATCCTCAGTGTTGATGTGTATCCATTTCTAGCTCCCGAGAGTGTACACACTACAGAACCTAACCAAATGGACCCGTATAAAAGGGTCCATTATCGAACTACACTCTCGGGAGTTGGATTAATTATCATTAATCTTGATTGTACCGTCTCTTGGAGAGATGCCCGCTCGGCCCAGTGGGTTCTTCTCCTCCATCGACAGCAGACTGGTCCCCTGCTCCTGGCCGCTGGTCGCTGTTTACGGCCTCCGGCTCAGCCTCCTCCTCGCCCCGCCATCTCCGCTTGGGCACCGCCGGCGCTTTGTCGGTGCTCGAGCCGACCCAGCGCCTCAGCTGCTCCCGCCGCTTGGCCTTCGCAGAGTCCCCCATTAGTTGTTGTTCCCCGCCGAGGGAAGGAGGACCGCGGTTATTATGTCAAAATGAAAGGTAGTAATATATCGCAAGGAAAAGACACACCCTCCATGTGTACACTTCCACTTCCTTGTTCTCTTTGCATTCAGTTCGGTTCGGGGTTGCCAGGTTTTGGGAGGAAAAACAAGCAACCAGGGTCTATGAAAACAAGCCATAAGGAAGCGAGCCCCTTCGCCCTTGGCTTTAAACATATACGTTGGCTATTTGAAAATAGCCGATCTATAAGAGCTTGTAGATCTGCTTTGTTCACACAAAAATAATAATGATAATATTGAAGACATTTTGAAAAATGTGGAATATTTTTTGAAACACTGGTTTAAACAACATTAGGAAACAAATGCCAAATAAGCAGCAACTGCACTTTAGAAACAAGCCCAAATAAGCAACAACTACACTTTAGAGACAAGCCCAAACAACCGCAACTACCAATATTTTCAAGCAACTTAACAGAAAAACAAAACCAAAGTTGCTTAAATTAAGCCGACGTGGCAACACTGGTTGCGTTCGAGGTCGTCCAGAACGCGCAGGGCTGCGCAGTGTTTTGTCTGACGTCACCCCACCCCACCTCCCCCCGCCTCTTTTCCTTTGACAGATCCTGTTGTGTCAAAAAATTATACGGTCCTTCTTTTAATTTGAGCTAAATATCAAATCCAATCCAGTAGACCATTTTTTTTGTTTTTAAGGAAATATTATTATTATTATATTTTGATTTTTGGATACTGCAGAGCATTGCATAAATCCTATTATCCTGAAGAAAGACGAATGTAATATTTAATTGTTATTGTTACCATGTTATAACCTCAAGCAATTGTGTAACCTTCTTATTTCCTGTGGTTCTCTTGCAGTAATATTAGCTACGTACATTTTTCAGTTAATTTAAAAAAAAAACACCACCACCACCACCATAAACAAACGCATGCAAGTGCGCGCGCGCGCGCACACACACACACACACACACACACACACACACACACACACACACACACACACACACACACACACACACACACACACACACACACACACCAGCGCCTGCTGCCTGGGTGACAAACAAAAGTCATGTGGTCAATCAATGTTTAGGTTACACACACACACACACACACACACACACACACACACACACACACACACACACACACACACACACACACACACACACACACACACACACACAAACACACACACACACACACACACACACACACACACACACACCAGTGTGAGCCTGCCTGGGTGACAAACAAAAGCCAATCAATGTTTAGGTCAAATTCCACATTGCTATACAGTTGCTCAGTGCTTATTGCACCGCTCATATTATATAGGCTACACCTCATTCACAACAACGGACACATTTATTTTGTTTTGTTTTGCTTAACTTTATTTTGGTGGTACTACGAAAAGTGAGTAGGCTAATATAGTAGATAGCTTTTGGTCTTTTCAATGAGATATCCCTGAATATGTGTTTAAAAACACTGTGTGTGTTGCAATTTCAGTAACAGAACTTCAACACACAGTGCAGTGTTGGGTCAATCAACCAGTATATGTTTAGTACTTTTTGAATACGTTTTTATACATGGGGAAATAGCTTATTATATGTGGCTTATAGAGAGAATAGCCTACTGAAATATGTATTCAGACATGGGCAAACTTCATAGACACAATTGCAGTACAGTAGGGCTATTGCAAAAACATTTAGACACAAATTATGTAAAAATAAATATTGGGCAATGGGGTTTTGCTTTGGTGACAGCAGCAATATTGCCTCTACTACTTGCACCCCAGAGAACTGTAGCATTTAAAGTTATTTCCATGTTCCATGTTTTTGTTGTTGTTGTTGTCTACTTGTCTTGCTTATGTGTGTGGTGCTTAATTCCTGAACAAACAGTCTTCCTGGTAGCCATTTTACTGCTGATAATGTAGCCTACTCCAGGCTCATCCATTTGTTATTGCTAATGCAAGTTTAAAATAAGAATATTAAATAGCATAATTCTGCAACATACAACACAATGCTAATCTAAGATTGAATTTGAAAGGTTTTGAAAATTACATCAGGTGTAAATTAGCATCACCTGATCTGAGATATCTGAGATATATTACAATTTGTTTTCTTCTTCAGAAAATAACATTACCTCTTCCTATCACAAAATTCAAGATGGCTCAGCCCAGACGTGAAGCAATGCATTCAATCCCACCCCTGACTCTGAGCCGACTGGCACGGGAGTGGCTGATGGAGGATACACCAAACTTTGACCCTGCAGGTGTCTGTGTGGGGTCCCAAGAAGTTGAGGCTACGTTGTTCTGTAAATCCCCATGCAGTGTGCTGGCAGGAAGTCCCTTCTTCACAGCAGTCTTCACTGAGGTCGGCTGCGTGGTGGAATGGATGTACCAAGACGGCTCTGAGTTAGGTGGGCTTTGAAAGGTTATACTGTATACAGCAGTAGTTCTCAACCTGTGGGTCGGTCCCTACATGATTTTGGGGGTGTCCCCAGATGACAGCAAAGTGACAATTTAATTATATTTTTTTTTAAGAAAAAGTGATCAACACTTTTCGGGGGCACGGTGGTGCAGTCGGTAGCGCTGTCGCCTCACAGCTAGAAGGTCCTGGGTTCGATTCCCGCAGGGGACGCTGTGGGCGCTGGGGGCGTGTTCTCTCCTCCGCGTCATCAGTGCCCACACCCTAGGTGGGGTTGGCGAAAGGGCCTTTCTGTGTGGAGTTTGCATGTTCTCCCCGTGTCTCCTAGGGTAGGTACCCTCACAAAAAACATGCAGTAATCCTGGTCATTATACTGCCTCCCCCTGGCCAGCCGGGGCACCTGATGGAGGGGAAGGGAACTGGTTGGAATAACGTGTTCCTTCCACGCGCTACGTCCAACCAGGGAAACTCTCCCCTGTCAGGTGATAAGAAGGTCAGACGGCTCTCATGCATTGAAGGAGGCATGAGCTCGGCCCTGGCCTCCCTAGGTTGGCAGAGGGAAGGTAGTGCCCAGGATTACACGCTTAGGCATTGGCACTAGGGTGAAAAAATAAGGGTTACAAAAATCGTGGGATAAAAAAAAAAATGATCAACACTTTTATACAATAAAAACTGAACATTGGCCAAATTGTCAAATAATGTAAGAAAGAGGCACAAACGTCCCGCAATGCAATGCATTGTGAGCTTGTAGATCGGCTATTTTCACAATATTTATCTTACTAACTAACTAAATGTAATGCCTCAACTCTTACAATTCCAAGTGCTTGTCAGGGTGGGGGTCCCCAATTCAAATATGATTATTTTAGGGGGTCACGGCCTGAAAAGGTTGAGAACCACTGGTATACAGTATAACAAATCCAAAGCACAGTAGCATGAGTGCATACATTTTAAGTCATACGTACCTGCAATAATGGACCCTTTTCACAGCAGACATTTTGTTTAATTTAGGGATAACTGTGTTCCAGCACAACTGTACAGGAGCTGTGCATGCTGGCACACTGTAGGCCTACATCTAAATAAAACACACAAACACAATTAATATTACCCTCAACTGACAGTCACCTGCCTTCCCCTATATTTGATTCATATAATCTAAAATAAAACTGATAATAATATGTTTATCTCACAAGATGTAGGATTAATTCCATCTCATGCAGTTTGGCCATGACAATCTCATGTATAAAGCTTCATACTTTGTTGCTTGCCGAACATAACAGATTTTCAGTTGAAAATATTTGTTTTATATTGAAAATCCGTTATTTTCCGTCACACATTAAACTTTAAGTTTACTACCACCAGGTCCAGATGCTATCACACCCACTGCTACAGTCAGAGGCCCAGCACGGTGTGTCCTCCTGGGTGAGAGGCCAGCCCTCAACTGCCTGGCCCGGGCTTCAGGTATAGCCACTCGCTGCTCTCAGCTCCAGAGGACGGCCACAGCAGCAGGATGGCATGGAGAGGTGGCTGGTACACGCAAGACCACCCCAGGCTTCCGTCTGGTAGAGAAGTATGCCATGCTGGTTGGTGGTGCGTCCATGCACAGGCAGGATCTGAGCGGAATGGTGATGCTGAAAGATAACCATGTCTGGGCATCAGGAAGTATCACAAAGGTGCCCCAAGTTACAACCATACTGGTTATAATGCAAGCCCTTTGTTGTGTACTTTGTTGTGTAACGGTGTCATGTAGAAATAGCTGAAATAGCCGACTTGTAGATCTGCTATTTTTTATATTATTTGGAAATTCTTGAAAACATTTGAAGAATTTAGAATTTCTTGAAGAATTTGAACATTTTCACCGATAATGACATGGCCAAAACAGGAACACTGTTTAGGTTACAATGAAACGGCTGAGACATACTAATATCACATTAAGTGCTAGATATTTGACTTTTCAAAATTATTTTGCAAACAATTCAAGTCTGTAATTCAAGCCATCTGACATAAAAATGTATGGGACATAGGCCAACCAAAGTGGATTTCATTTACTATCAAAGTTCACCATCACAAGTCAGTCATGTGTGACATATTTCACAACAGCTCCTAAGGAAGTACATTTCCTCTGAATGTTGCAATGAGATGTTTTTGCAGACCTATATGTGCAGTAGGAAATCCTCAGTGTCAATTTAACTCTGAGAATGTTATCTCTGAGGGTGGTGTGTTGGCTGCATGACATTTGAGATTAAGATTGAATTGACAAGAGTGTGTTTATCCACTAGGCTGTGAAGGCTGTCCGTTCAGTCTGTGGCTTCAGCAGTAAGATTGAAGTGGAGTGCTGCTCCTGGGAGGAAGGCAGTGAGGCAGCAAAGGCAGGAGCAGAAATCGTTATGCTGGATAACTTTAAACCTCAGGTAAAAAATGGATGCCAGACTCTGTTTGATGAATTCTACTAATTGCTCATTCTTATTCTTTTCTCTTTTCTTCCCTACGTCCCCACCTCATTTCAACCCCTCTCCCCTTTTCAGGAGCTCCACACAGCAGCCAGTGTGTTGAAGGGGGAGTTCCCAACGTTGTTAATAGAGGCAAGTGGAGGCGTGACTCCAGAGAACCTATCTGACTATTTCTCCCCCCATGTGGACATAATTTCCCTGGGCTGCATAACGCAAGGTTGCCCCATCGTAGACTTCTCTCTTAAGGTCCGAAAGCCTGTTGTCAGTCAAGTCTAAATGACTGACTGAGGTCAAAAGGGAAGGGAAAGTAGCCTCTACGTTGTTTAGTGTTAAACATGTTTGCTGGAAGTGAAAGCCGATTGCAAACAGTCCTGCAGGAAACACCAAAGTGATTGAGTTTGGTTGACTTGGTTTCTCCTGTGCAGCTCTACTGTTTGTGTTACTGTTCAATGTGTCTGTAAATGTGTAAAGAATCATATGACATTTTGGAGCAGAGGCCAGGTAAAAATAAGTAGGGTAAACCAATTGCAAAACAATATAGAGATAAAAAATGTATGAGCACAATCTTGGTGGTAAAGCCTAACACTAAATCATATATTGTATAAGAAGTTATATGATTGAGGGGTCCCATTCATACAGATCAGGGGTGGATAACAGGGAACTTGTTTTATGGATATCTCCCCACAGAGTTGAAGTGTCCATATTGCATGGAGTAGCATACTCAGCCCTTCTAAAGTCCTAGATAGATAAACTGAAGGGATAAACATTTACTTAAAATACTTCCTTACTAAAAAAGTACATATACGTTATCATGATGGTTTCTGTCTTTTGTCATCTTCCCCAGGACATGTTTGTGTTATCCTTTAAGCCTTAATGTCTGACTGTACCTCGTGCTGTTTACATTTCTGACTAATAAAGTATTCAATCAATCTTCAAAGAGAATGTTTATGCCATAGTTAAGAACTGTGACATTTCACACGAAGGCTCTCTGGCTAGGGCCCTCTGAGATCTTGTGGCCCTGCCCTGGGCCATGGGCACGGTAGGCCTGTTCGGTATGCCACCCCTGGGTCAGTCTGTCCAAAATCTTTAAGCAGAAACCAAGAGCTGGTCACAGCTTATGACATTATTACATTTCACATTTGTTTACATTTTGTCCTTAATCAAAATGTAATAATTAAGTCCAAGTCTGTGCATGGCCCTGTGAAGCTAGCTACTGTATTTTGAGAAACTGTTTTATATCATAAACAGGAAAAGTAGATACATTCAAAATATTAGTTTTCCAGGATTCCAATAAAATGTTTAGAACTGTTTTAAAAAAAAATTTTTTACTTAAAGCTGCACTATGTAACTTTTTTTTATGAATAAAATGTAATTTTGCATGGTAGAGGACAGTATGTTAATACAATATAAATTAGAAATTGGGGTGGTTGTATTTTGTCTCCCTGCTCTTCTATTAAGACATTTAGATCGTGTCAAAGGTCATGTCTCACATAGACATAGGATCTGAAATGTATTTCGACCTGAAGGTCAAGATTCAAAGTTCAAATCTGGGGTAGAGAGGAAAGTTACCCATAGTGCAGCTTTAAGAATTATTCAACTCATAGTGGAAAAAGGAAAAGAGGAACATGTTTTGTCATTTTGAATCTGAGAGTAGCTTGTTACAGATACTGCATGTTCTAACCACAACCCAAAAAGTGAAGGAAACACCCTCTTATACGAAGCACACAGGAAGCACGGCACTGCCAGTGCATCTTCAGAATGTGGATTGTAAACTGACACACATTGTTCCTTTTACTCAGTGATGGCTGGGCAGGGCCACACGTCCTTGCTCACCTTCATGGTGGCTATGGGTAAGCTCAGAGATTATATTATATTTTAAAATGGACTTTGGGCTCCACAGTAATCTACAACTAAAATGAATAAATAAATTTTAGCACTGTATTACGGAAAAAGGGTTAGGGTGTGCCTGGGAATTGGCCTATATGTCTTCAGGAAATGTTTTTGATGTTGGCCCATCTTTGAAACAAAGATTATGAAAATTGTGAAAATATGTGTTTAAGGGAGCCTATTGAAAAGCTGTTTAGAGTTGGTATCCTCATTTTCAGTTTTCTGAAAAAGGTTGTGCGCATAAGAGATTCATCCATAGCCACAAAGACACCTGAGGTCTGTTTAATGGTTTGGTGGAAACCATATACTAGTGTAGCGTGTCAGTTAGATAATGCAAGTGTAAAACAAGTGTTTTGCAATGCTAGCTGTTCCATATTGCGTTTTTGTTTAGATTTTTTACAGTCAGAGGCACACCAGAGCCTGTGTGAATGATTTGTAACTGGTTTAAAGAGATGGCAAAGTGTTGAATTGTTTTGATTTATTAGTAGTAAAATAAACAAGTAGTAAACAAGTAGTAAGTGTGTATGCAGAAGTAGGGCTACATTACATGGTAGAAGCAAATGGAGAGGCTTGACTCATCTGGCTGGCCCTAAATCTGTGTTTAAAGTTACTGAGTGAAGATGAGGAGTTGGCAATAAGGATGAATGGGATGATAACGCTTGAAATGAAATTAACATTTAGTAAAAGATCTCAGGTAGTTTATCTCCCTCATTTTCTCTCTCTCTCTCTCTCTCTCTCTCTCTCTCTCTCTGTCTGTCTGTCTGTCTGTCTGTCTGTCTCTCTCTCTCTTATTTTGTTAATTAGCAGCCATCTATGTTTCTTTGGCTTTCAACCTTGATACGGAAAACCCAATATCCTTCCCCAACGTTAGTGTTGAAGAGGGAAACGATTTCTTTGGGTACAAAGTTCTTCAGTTCAACTCTGGCAACAACAAAGGGTAAGTATTGGTGAATATCAAATCCCATTTTAATACCACATAAAGTCAACTGTTGATGTCGTTGAAATTTTCAACCCTGTATTATTGTTGACATTTTAAATTGATATGGCATGATGAGTATGTATTTCTGCTTTCTGGTTTTAAAGGCTGCATTACAGTTATATGGTGTAATTTTCTTTTATTATTTATTTTATGCTATAATTACTGATAATTATGTATAAAAAATCTCATTGTGTAAATATTTTGTTAAAGCACCAATAGCAATCACCACAATTCGTGACAATATGAAATCAAGGTATATTTGGTAAAAACTATTGTGATAATTGATATTTTGTGACGAACCTGGGGTGACAGGGCCTTTTCAGTTGCAGCCCCCTCCCTATGGAACTCACTTCCAGCTCACATCAAAACTGCCCCCACCTTGTTAAAAACCACCCTCAAAACCAGTGTAAAGTAATACATGTACTACAATTCTTAGGTATTTTTACTTTACTGGAGTATTTACAAATTGCAATCTTTTTTACTTCTACTCCACTACATCTCAAAGGCAAATATTGTACTTTTATTTGAAAACTTTAGTTAGTAGTTACTTTGTAGGTTTTGATTATTATTACAAAACATACATTGCCCACTTCAGCCCTATATATCAGCTATATTCAAAATATTTTTATACATTTGAAAACTTCTGAAATGGGATATTCTGCATAATGAGTACTTTCTACTTTTGGTTGTACATTTTGAATTCCTGACTTTTACTTGTAACAGAGTATTTCATTGCAGTATTGATACTTTAACTTAAGTAAAAAAAAAAGATGACTTTTTCCACCACTGCTCAAAACCCACCTCTTCAGACTTGCATTTCCCACCTAATTCAAATCCCCCTTTTACCTTTTCATTTTAACCATTTTGTGTGTTTTGTTTTTTTCAATTTTAGCTGGTTATTTTCTTAATAAAGTTTTTGTTCGACATTGAGTATCTAGAACATTGCTACATAAATTGAATGAATTATTATTATAGGTATTATTATTTTGTGAGATTTTATTCATATCGCCTACCCTAATAGCAGAAGGATCGTTGCACTCCAATGTCTAATTCTCATCAGTGGTGGAAAAAGTACTCACATTTTTTACTTAGGTAAGAGTATCAATGCAATGTAGAAATACTCTGCTGCAAATACAAGTTTGGAATAAAAAATGTACTAAAGTACTAAGTTTTGGTATCAAAATGTATCAAAAGTAGAGAGTACTCATTATGCAGAATGTCCAGTTTCACAAGTTGTTATTATGTATAAAATGCATAATAATCTTTTGAAAATAGCAGATATAAGCTTCTTGAGGCATTGTGAGCTTGTAGATCGGATATTTTCAAATGGCCGAAATGTATATAGGGCTGAAGTGGTTATACTGTATGTGTTGTGATTATAATTAAAATCTACAAAGTAACTAATAACTAAAGATTTCAAATAATTGTAGTGGAGTAAAAATACAATATTTGCCTCTGAGATGTAGTGGAGTAGAAGTAAAAGCACTGAAAATTGGAAATACTCTAGTAAAGTTTAAAAAAAATACCTCAGAATTGTACTTAAGTACAGTACTTGAGTAAATGTACTTAATTACTTTACACCACTGATTCTCATCAGTCTCCAAACATCCTAAATGTGGTCTGCTTTGCAAATTTGACTAGTTTAAGCTAGCGCCAAGATAGAAATAATTCTGCTCATCATTATACTTATCTGCTTATTCTAACTTGATTTGTTAATCAATCTACAAGTACAAGCAGTCAAATGTTGGCGGTTTGTGGTTTTATCACATGGATTGCACTATGCATCCTGCCAGTAACTTAACCGTCACATTGCAAGCATTATAAAGTCCTAATCAAAAAAGACTGAGAGAGGGAATGGTTTTGTTATTTTTGTCATGGCTGACACAAATTCTACTAATAACTGAGTTAAATGCCAATGAGTGTTATAAGTATATATCATGCTTATATTTCAAACCTGTCTTCCTGATCTACAGGGTAATGGTCAGCGCACCCCTCAAGAATAATGGAACCGGAGGAATTTGTAGTTGGATTCCACACACTGGAAAAACACACTGCTATAGTCCAGAAGGTAAGCCTATATGATTCTTATAGCATTCACACAATGAAAAATAAGCAACATTCTGTCATAATAAAAATGTTATAGGAGATATTAACAGAGGTGGACGAAGTACTCGACCCCAGTACTTGAGTAAGAGTACAGATACTCCTTGGTCAAATTCACTCCACTATAAGTAAAAGTCGCTCAGTCAAAATGTTACTCAAGTAAGAGTAAAAAAAGTTATTGTTTTTAAATACACTTAAGTATTCCAAAGTACATGCTTTGAAAAATACTTAAAGTACAAGTAAAAGTAAAAGTAGAAGTACATTTCTTAATTTTGATATCAATGAATTGCTGTAATGCAACTCCTTGCAACTGCCATTGGGGTTAATGGTTGCAAGTAGTTGCAAGTAGTTGCATGTTGCAACTCCTGCATGTTGCAACTCCATGCAACATGCATGTTGCAACTCCTTGCAACATGCATGGCGAAACATTGTTGTGGATGTGGAGTGGGCTTAAAAGTACTCAGAACTTTATAGCCTTCCTAGAAATATACTTGAGTAAAAGTAAAATATTTGTCTTGGAAATGTACTCAAGTAAGAGTAATACGTATAAAAAAAAATCTAATACTCAAGTAAAGTACAGATCCTCAGAATCTGTACTCAAGTACAGTACTCAAGTACATTTACTCCGTTACTGTCCACCGCTGGATATTAAACAAGACAATTTCCACCTAATTAAATTAAACACATTTATGCTTTCTACTACTACTACTACTACGTTTTTCAATGAATGTCACTCTGAACATGCTACTGCCATGATCTATTTCCATCCCAGGAAAAACAACTGGTTCAGTCAAGTACTTTGGATTGTCCATTGCTGAAGCAGCCGATGACTCCAAGTTTACAGTAAGAAAATGAATAACCTGTTACAGTATTTGTATTTTTCGATATTTCTGACTTTCACTCCACTACATTTCATAGACAAATATTGTACTTCTGATCAGCATTTCTAGGAAGGAAAAAATTACTTTACGAATTAACCACTTACGCCCTGTTTCAAATATAGTGAAAATAGCAGATCTACAAGCTCACAATGTTTTTGTTTTTGTTCTGGAAAATCGGAATTGTTTTGTAAAATGTCTACATTTGAATACAGCAATTCATTGATAAAGAAAATAAAATTACTTTTAATTTGTACTTTTGAATACTTAGGTATTTTTCAAAACATGTAATTTTGAATACCTAAATTAAATATTTTTTAAAAGCAAGTACTTTAAGTCAACTACAAATTTGACAGAGCAACATTCGCTGTAGTTGAGTAATATTTTACCAGCAGTATCTATACTTCGACTCAAGTACTGGGGTTGAGTCCACATCCCTTTAAAACCTCCCTTTAAAACCTCCCTTTAAAACATTAAAGTAAGTATTGTTTTGGTCAAAACAAAAGGTTTTTTGTTAAAAGTTAAAGCCCTATTCTGATAGTATGCATTGCTCTGGAGTGTTTGTTCAGCAACAGGGGTCTCCCTGTCTCTCCACTCCAGCTCTTTAATAAACAGAAAATACATTTTCAGGTGGGTTGCACATTTTCAACCAATCAGAAGAGGGTACCCTTTTATCAGTTTCAATTATATATTGTTCCAGTTCCAATTTTGTCTGCTCATTTCTTTTAGTCATCACTTTCAATTGTTTATCCTGTATCCCGTATATAAGAGTTCTCTCTCCTGATTGGATAAAATGAGTGTCCCGACCTGAAAATGCATTTTCTATTTATTAAAGAGCTGGAGAGACAGGGTTGCTGAACAAACAGTCTATAGCAATGATTACTATCAGAATATATTTATTTTACACTTATTTTAACAAAGGAATACTTACCCTACCTTTAAAATCTTTCTTTTTATGTAGGCCTGCAGCCCAAGTCTTGCCCATGAATGTTATAAGAACTCCTACCTCAACGGTATCTGCTCCCAGTTCAGCAGCCCCTTTGAGGGCCGTAAGAACCTCACACCTGCTTTCCAAGGTAAACCAAAGTGGGTCAAGAATGATTTTCAACGATGAGCTAATGTTGTGCATTTATTTATGTCATAGCTAAGGCTAAACATGTTTTTCTAACTTGCTTTCCATATTTTGCCTAGCATGTACAAAGAAAACAGTGGACCTTGTTTTTTTATTCGATGGATCAAGAAGCATGTCCGAGAGTGAATTTGAAAAAAACAAGGATTTTATACTGGACATAATGAAAACACTTAAAGAAAACAACGCGTCATCTATCAAGGTTATTATTGTTCTATAACATTCATGAAGCTGTAGATGAGCTGAATCTACTATATTGTTTATCTATGTAATATTAATTGTATGCTACTGTCTCATTTCTCTCTAGTTTGCTGCAGTTCAGTTCTCCTCCAAGACTCGAACAGTTTTTGACTTCAATGGTTATCAAAATGGGAGCGCTTATGAATATCTTAAAAAAGAAGTGCACATGAAATCTCTCACCAACACACATGACGCTCTGACATTTGTGTTGTGAGTTAAGAATTACGTTTTTGTTTGTTAAAAACCTCCACCTACAACTTTCCCTCTTATCTTACAGATTACAGCTGACAATCAATGCCTTGTGGTTTGAATGATTAATGTATCCTAGTTTGACCATTTTATTTGATTCATCAAATCTGAACAGGTCATGTTGTACTTGCACATTTGTTTCAGAAAAAACCTCTTCGAAAACCAAACTGCAGGCGCCTCCCATGATGCAACGAAAGTTCTGGTAATAATCACGGATGGGAATCCAACTGATAGAAACAAAGGACAGATTATCGAAAAGTATGCTGAAAAAAACATAATTCGATTTGTCATCGGGGTAAGTTGGTTAGTAGTGGTTGGATGGTTTGGTTTTAAATATCCAGTACTTTTACATTTGGATTCAGTTTCAATAGTGTTTCCCTATGGATGATGTGTACCTTGATAACAATCATTACACTTCATCCAAGTTTCATTCTGTTGCCAGGTCAAAGATGTTGACTTGAAGAAACTTGAAGCTCTTGCCTCAGAGCCCAAACATAACAATACATTTAAAATCGAGAACTACGATGGACTCGGAATATTACTGAAGAATTTTGAAAGAAAGATCTTTAACATTGAAGGTCATTTAATTTCTTTTTTGAACACCATTGCCGTTGACAATCTTCGCAATAATCTTTCTACGATACTTCTGAAGTAATGACAAGTATACTATTGCATTCAGGCTCTAACACCGCACTGGCTGGACACTTGACTGATGAGATGTCACAGAGTGGATTCAGTGCCATCTACCATAAGGTGAGTGAATGCACTGTAACCAACTGAAGACAGTTAACATTATGTAAAATATACTGTATAATTATACATGATACTGTGCCGGTCAATTCAGAACCGCAGGTTTTATAATATTATTATTTGATAATATGGCTCTCATGGTTTCTGAGCCTTCTGGTTTAACTGTATGCTACAACCCAATGGATCTGATATGGCTAACTTAGCCAAATGGTTAGCTCGTTGTATTGTTCTTACTTCTAGCACTCAAGTTAACTTGGCATCTCAAGACACAGATGTAGTGCATGTTACTGTATCTGACTGCATCTGTTTCTGTATTTTTTTCCTTACTGCATCTCTGTCTGGCTACTCGTCCGTCACTTAGGTCAGGACATCGCTGTCTTTCACAGTATTCTAAATATGATCAAATACAGTTACGTGCTACGAATTAGCCTGTAACAATATGTGAACTTTCTTCTTCTTTTCCTTTCGGCAGAGGTGGACAAAGTACTTGACCCCAGTACTTGAGTAAGAGTACAGATACTCTTGGTCAAATTTACTCCACTAAAAGTAAAAGTAGCTCAGTCAAAATGTTACTCAAGTAAGAGTAAAAAAGTCATTGCTTTTAAATATATTTAAGTATTCAAAAGTACATGCTTTGAGTAAAAGTAGAAGTACATTTCTTAATTTTGATATCAAAGAATTGCTGTAATGTTTTCACAATTAATTTATAGGACCTTGTAACTCTTGTTTCAGAGAAGTACTGTAACTCTCTGAAACCACCTGCACTGCATGCACTGATGTGCTTGCTTGTAGAACCAGTACGTTATACAAAGCCTGCAGAAACACCTATAAAAACATAGAAATGACTGAGGAACCAGATCTAAATACTTTTACTCCTATACACCTATACAAGATGTACTGTAAAAAGAGGCGAGCGGAGTACTTTACAGTACTTTACAGCCTTCCTAGAAATGTACTTGAGTAAAAGTAAAATATTTGTCATGGAAATGTACTCAAGTAAGAGTACTAAGTATCAAAAAAATCACACCCTGTGTGAAGTGGGCGGTGTCTTGCTAGCTAATCACAATACTGAATGGAGTCAACCAATCATGTACAAAAAATAAATACATTTATTGAAAAACACTCTTTATGATGGAAGAAACCATAACTTAAAAAAAACAAATTTATGTTTTTTTTAAAGTTATGGTTTCTTATATAGAGCTATGCACATGTGTCATGTGACACTGGCCAATCACAGTCCTGAATAGACTGTGATTGGCCAATCACGGTGCACATTTTTGTAAAAAAAAATTTGTACATTTTTGGCCAATCACAGCGCAGGATTTGTTGTACAAATATCCAAACCTCACTTATAGGGGCGGTTTCACCGCCCAAAAATCTAATACTCAAGTAAAGTACAGATCCTCAGAATCTGTACTCAAGTAAAGTACTCAAGTACATTTACTCCGTTACTGTCCACCACTGCCTTTCGGCTGTTCCCCTCAGGGGTCGCCACAGCGAATCATCTGCCTCCATCTCACCCCGCCCTCTGCCTCCTCTTCTCTCACACCAACTAACTTCAAGTCCTCTTTCAACCATAAATCTCCTCTTTGGCCTTCCTCTAGGCCTCCTGCCTGGCAGTTCCAACCTCAGCATCCTTCTACCGATATACTCACTTTCCCTCCCCTGTACATGTCCAAACCATCTCAGTCTGGCCTCTCTGGCCTTATCTCCAAAACATCTAACATGGGCTGTCCCTCTGATGCACTCGTTCCTGATCCTACTCATCCTTGTTACTCCCAGAGAGAACCTCAACATTTTAGTCTCTGCTACCTCCAGCTCTGCTTCCTGTCTTTTCCTCAGTGTGACTGTCTCTAAACCATACAACATAGCTGGTCTCTCCACCGTCTTGTACACCTTTTCTTTCATTCTTGCTGATACTTTCCTATCACACATCATCACACCTGACACTTTTCTCCACCCGTGAACAATTTAGCAAAATAGTCATTTTTCAGATATAAATGATCTAGTAAAGCCAACTCTTGTGCTATTAATGTAGGATGTGTCCCTATATGTAGAAACAAGGCTTGGATGTTAGTGGAAAGAATTGCAGGCGAGAGTATAGTGTCATAAAGGTCATCAAGAGGGCGCCTTCATTAGATTAGACTCAACAGATAATTCTAGCAGCTCAGAACCACAGAAACGGTGCTGAATTTCGGTATTGCGGTAACTGCATTTACACCACACTGATGCAACAAATACACTGACAGACCACAATCCTTGCGCTGTGTGCTTTTATCAACAGGATATCTTGGTTCTCGGTTCAGTGGGGACAAATACCTGGCGGGGGTCTATCAATGAGATTGACGGCTTGAAGGAAAATAAAATTCTGGATGACGATATGAAAAAAGACTCTTATATGGGTATGAAAAATTACAACATCAGTCATATGCCTTTTTCTCTATTTGAGCTATTTGCTGTTTGTTTATGCATAAACTAATTTTGATCTATATACCATTATACAGAATGTTACGGTGCTTCACAGCTTGTGTATATATTATATATGTGGACTGGAAACACAATCTTTGCATCTGCTCCAATCTGCATATATCACCATATACTGCATTTTGTTTCATTAAGCTGCTGTTTTTTTTTGTTACCACCTCTGCAATTTACAATGACTGTATGATTCCGTTATTATGCAGGATACTCTGTTGCTGTTGGCGAGAAGAACAACGTTCCTCTGTATTTCACTGGTGCACCAAGATATGAACACAAAGGACAAGTTGTGCTTTTCCAAAAAGCGGGCAACAATTGGGCAGTAGCAGGAAGAGTAGATGGTGGGGAACAGGTTAGTAACTGTCTTGAGGAAATATGTTGTTGAAGGAATATTTCCCTATACAAAAGACGTGAAGAAATGTATGTGTAAAAATTAAGTTGTCTTTTTTTATTTGCTTTCATAAAGGTGTTTCAAGACAGTCAATGTGTCCTTTTTTAATTTCAAATTTTAGGTACAAATGTTGGAAGTTTTTTTTATTCTTGCTTTCTTTTCCAGAGACATACATTGGTATTCTGGTATCAATATGAATAATTAAATTCTTATCTGTATCCAACAGATTGGTTCCTACTTTGGGGCAGAGCTGTGCACAATAGATATTGACTCGGATGGCAACACTGATTTTGTTCTGGTGGGTGCACCTCTGTTTTACCAAGCTCAGGAGAAGAGAGAAGGTCAGATCTACGTGTACGCCCTGACTCAAGAGGTGGGCTTTGATAAGAATTAAGACCAACAAATTCAGCATGGCACTATTAGCATGATCTTTCAGGAATATATTAACCACTTAAGCCCTAAGCCATTTTAGAAAAGATGAGATTGAAAGTGTTTAAAATAAATAAATGAAATTAATTCATCTTAATCGCCCGTTCTTCCACAGCTGCAACTGGAGAATACGTTGAATGTGTCTGTGCCGTCTCGGGGCAGATTTGGAATGACCATTTCCTCTGTCAGAGATCTGAACGGAGACCGTCTCAGAGATGTGGCCGTTGGTGCTCCACTTGAAGACAACAACAAGGGGGCAGTATACATTTACCTCGGTGACAAACTCAAAGGAATACAAAACATTGTCAGCCAGGTGAGGTGGTCATGCCTAACATACTACATTGTAAAATCCACAATGTTCATTTAAATCAGATAGTGTTAGTTTCTTTTCCCAGAGAGAACAGCAACGTTGACGTTAGACAGACAAGTATGTTAATAGAAGGTCTCAGGGTCAGTCTATCATGTGTCATGAGACAGAATTCTGCTTCCACACTGTTGCTGAGTTTAACATCATAACCTTCCTTGGGAGCAGGGCAGGTGAAAAGTTAATTCAACAATATTGGAAGCAGTGAAAACATCATGACAAGTCTTCTCTTTTCCAGAGAATCACAGCAGAGAAAATTAATCCTCAACTGCAGTTCTTTGGACTGGCACTTGATGGGAAAATGGACCTTTACGAGGATGGACTGACTGACATTGTTGTAGGATCACGTGGAAGTGTCAACATCTTCAGGTATTAATAAACCTTTAGTCAGTATGGGAGGGAGAAAAACACCACAATTATCTTGCAGATAATTATCAGATCTTTATGAGATTTGTGTATTATTACAACCCAATAGCAAATGTACAACATTTAATAATCAGCCAATTATGTACTCCAGGTCCAAGCCAGTCTTAAACATCTCTGCTGGTCTGTCCTTTGATCGAGAGGAGATAAGCACTGAGGATATAGCCTGTGGGGCTCAGCTACGTGCAGAACCTCTACCTATGGGTATCTTAGAAGCATGCTTTGTTATGTCAGAATCAACCCAGAGTAAAACAGGTAAGAACCCTGTCCAATGGTTGGAATGAGATGTTTAGGTTTTAGTTTAGTTGTATAATGATAAAACAAAAGCCAAATCATAAAATTCATAAAAACACTGCTAAAATAATTTGATAAATGGCATAGGAAATAAGTGGCTTATTACATTACATTACATTACAGTCATTTAGCGGACGCTTTTATCCAAAGCGACTTACAATAAGTGCATTCAACATAGGTAGGGAACGAAAACTACTAATCACCAGAAGTCTTAAGTGCATTTTCTGCAAAAACAAGCAACCAAGAGTATACCTAGCGCTAAGGTAAAAGTGCATTATATCAGCTACCTACTTATTTCCTTAAACAGATGAGACAACAAGAGCCAAATCAAATGAGCAGGAGCTAAAACAAATAAGTGTATCGACTAAACAAGATCCAATAAAACAGTACAACAATAACACAAGCGTTCGTACAACTAGTTAACTGTCGTACAACTGTAACTCAAAGCACCAATGACAGTGTTAGATTGACCGAGCGGTCATGACCAGAAGTGAGGAGGCAGAGGCAGGAAATATATTAAATGCCACTTGGTGGGCCTTTATTCCAAAAAGTTACAGTGTCCATAATATACATCCTAACAATAAAATCATGTCCTCTGGGCACATGTTACTCTGACCAGCCCTACTTACAGACTGGTATCGAAAGCAGCCTTTTATACTCCCCACCCTCAGGTGCTACCAACTACAGGGTTGCTCTATCATAATAATTTCCCATAAAACCCCCCCGCATACCAAACCCAACACTGCTAAAATAATTTGATAAATGGCATAGGAAATAAGTGGCTTATGCAACTCAAAGCACCAATGACAGAAACAAGACAAATATCTGTTCAGTAAACTGGACATTAGAATGTAGATGTCCAGGCATAGAACACCACGTGGAGCACAATATAATGTGTCTAGCTGCTGATACAGTCTACCAGACAGTCAGGGCTTTTATCCAATTCAGACATTGTATACTGTATGTACCTTTCTAGGGGCAGTGACAAGTGGACTGAACATCTCCTACACACTGGCTGTGGATCCAGAGAGACACATAGCCAGAGGTTTCTTCGATGAAAAAGACAAAGCATCCCGGAATCTTCAGTTTGATGTGGTGTTGGAGAGTGAAAAATCCTGCTTCAATCACTCTGTCCATATGCCAGTATGGTGATACAATAGCTTTACAGCATATGCACTGATGAGGATTGTTATAAGGCTTGTCAAATCAGCAGCCAGGAAAATGTGAATCATGTTAGAACAAGCAGGGTGGCATTTTGCGAAAGATTGGGAAGAAAACGTCATGTTATCAACCTTAATAACCTTACATTCTAAACTGTGTCAGATGGTACATAGAGCCTCTTGGATCTAAGCAGACAGTATCAACCCTACTGTGCTCATGATAGAAAGAAACATTTAAAACTTTATGCCACCTCATTCATGAATACCTATGACTGGGGTGACACAATATCAATGACCATTACTGGAGAAAGAAGCATGTTAATAATTCAGACATTTAGAACAATTACAATAATTAAAATTACTTACGCAGCATCTGAGTATGTGTTTGAGGTAGAAAAGGTAATGTTAACATGAGGTTCCTTAAACTTAAAGGATAGGCGTGCTCAACTCAAACCGGGTGCAGATTCTTAACTTGAACAACAAAGGAACCATCTGCACTCACAAATGAAGTCTTTAATGTGCCACAGAAGAAATCACAAACGGACGTGTTTCAACCCTCTGGCCCTGAACGATGCAGTGGCACATTAAAGACATTTTCACTTTGTTCGTAACTGTGGATGGTTCCTTTGTTGAACAATGAGGCTCCTCCCATACATGTTTTACCAGAAAATACTGTCTCAAATAGCTAATGATTTGATGATTGAGCACACTGCTCACCTGTTATACCGTGAACCCTAGTGTCTCTGTTCCTTATTTGGTGTAGAGGGAAAAAAAGGAGGGGATCAAATAGACCCCTGGGGGATGCTGGTCAATGACGTATTTAAGTGGTCATGGGGGGGACCTCAATATTTGCCACCGTTTCAGAAATCAATATAAAAAGGCAAATTAATAAAAGCTCTCAGCATCAAATGTCATCTTAAGATTACTGCCTCAATAACTTTCACTGATTTTGAATTGGGAATGTTAAGCAGGTTTTTTTTTCTCCTTGCAGATGTGTGTGGAAGACACGCTATCTCCCATCAAGATCAGATTAAACTTTTCTCAACCTGAAAGCCATAAACAGACTGCCACCCTCAATGTGGACAGCCTAAAGCAGGTCGATTATTCGGTATGTACAGCAGCAAAGCAAAGACAGTGGTTCCAATACATAGTTATACGCCGATATGTTTAATAATAATAATAATTTTAAATAATCAGATAATAAAATAAAATGTTTGTTTTATAGGTACCCTTTCAAAGGAACTGTAGGCAAAATGACAAATGTATATCAGAACTTGAGGTAGACTTCAATTTCAGGTACGTATATGACAACTACTCTATAGAGGTTGTGGTAAAATTGTGATTATGGACTACTAGCTTGAGAGGGACTGACTCTGCCTGTTTTATTTGTTTGTTGTTTTTTAGCACCCCAACACTGGTAGTAGTACATCTGAACTACTTTAATGTGACTGTGAAACTGTCCAATCAAGGAGATGACTCCTACAACACCTACCTCAACCTTCACTACCCCGAAGGACTCTCATTCTCCAAGATGGAGCTTGTGACGGTGATATACGATATATATCTTGATATTTCATTCAGATGTTCCTTTCTTTTCTGAGACAGCAAGAATAGTGAGTTGGGGAGAGAGCAGGGGTAGGTGAGACACAGGAGAATGTACCGGCAGGATTTAACTCAAGGCAGAAGCGCTGCATGTATTTGCATTGGCAGGGGACTCCTGGGCATGAAAATCCTAGAGGAAATCATTTTAGATAATGCTGTAGTTTTTAATATGACTTGTTAGCTGGTTGTCTAAATACTTCCCAGCAATTTCAACTGAGCATGACGGTAGCATTTCAACTGCACACAGTATGATTATATTGGCTTATTGCTTATGTGGGGTTAAGTGTTTCAACTGGTTTCTACAGTCAACAAGGCCAACTTTGCATAGCTGCAAGGATCTTGAAGGTGTGATGGACAGAACCACATGTGGCGTCAGCCTTCCTGTTTATCGGAGTAGGTCTGTGGTGAGTCGCTGCTTCATAACTAAAATGTTAAAAGTGAAACTTGTGGCTTTATAAGGGAGTTTTGGTTGACATCACTTCAGCACTTTGACGTTTCTCTGCAGACTTTCATGAAATCTAATCTAATGTAAAATGCCTTGGCCGATTTCTCTTTCAAGGCTACATTTAAGAGTAATTTCCGCATCATCAGTGGATATGAGTGGAATGACACAATGTCAATGACCATTACTGGAAAAAGGTAGGAGCCTTGTTACAGTGTAAATAATTCAGACATATGCTGTACACTACTGTACTGTCATTATGTCCCCTGCATTAATAACATGAATTCAAAATCTTAATTGATTTTAATAAATTATTAAACCCATTTTCATTTTCTTTGATGTAGTGATAATGACAACTCGACTGGAAGCTCCAAGACCAAAACCATACCTGTACAATATGAAATTGACTTGGCTGTAAGAGTGTAAGTAACATGAGTGAAAAGGTCTCGTACATTTTTATGATAAAATATGTATCAATATTGTGGTTTTACATAGCCATAACCTTTCAATTTGCTGAATTCGTTTGAAAATGTGTCAGCAGTTATACAGTAATTCATCTATTTTTACACAGGAATGATCAGGAGACGATCACCTTTCTCAACTTTACTCCAGAGCATAGTGCACCTAAGAAACTATTGAATGTCTATGAGGTATAGTAGTAGATTACTGGGTGAAAAAAAATCCTGTACTTAAGCTACAGCTTTCATAACACTGAAACCCAGTTCAAGTCATGACTAGTCTGAGTCCCCTGAATCCAGTGTAAATTTAACTCTGAGAGTAAAACATTGACCTAAATGTACCCATAGTCCAATTTTCCATCTAGACATTTCACTGTGTAGGGTAAAGGTGGATACTGAGAGGTTCAATGTGTCACACTGCCCATAGGTGAGGAACTCAGGATTCAAGGCTTTGCCTGTTAATGTGACCATCCATATACCAACTAAACTGGAGCATGACTTTGAAGTGAAGAACTATCATGTCTTGGTGCAAGAGGTAACACGTTTGCCACACATGCATATTTGTACTGCTATGATTTATTACAATTCATTAAAAGTCTCGTTTCTTTTTAAGAATAAAACTCAATGCACAGACCACCAGCCCATCGCCAGCATAACAAAAACATCTGGTGTAAGTAAAACACGTTTTATTTAATATGGAGACATTCTAGCATGAACAACCTATACAAAATAACTTAATTAAAAAATAATTAAATAATTTTGCTCTGTTGCAGTACTGCTCTTCAAACAAATCCTGCAGATCCATCACGTGTGAAAGTTTCACTCTGGACAAAAATTCAGTTATTCGCTTTACACTGTACGGGGAAGTACAATTTAAAAACCTCAAGCAATACGCAAAGGTCTGTACACAAGTTAAATAAGTTATTTGAAGAAAGAGTTCAGATTGATTGTTTACTGTGTGGAACCAAAACTTATGCTCTCACTTCACAGAGTCTTCCTTTACCCAAACAATTTACTGGAAATGGAGAAGAGGTTCAGTTTAAAAGCTTTATAGAAGTGACCTATGATAACAAACGTTATGTCCAGGCTTCCAGTAAACACGGGGTAGGTTTATTGTTTTTACCATGCTCCAAGCAATACCACACTTCACACTACTTATTTGTCATTACGTTTAATTCACTCTATGTTTGTATTTCTTACAGATTAAGGACGACTCTATAAGATTTCCCCAAATACAGGTAATTCACTTAATCGATTTGTTTGGAAGAAAGGATTTAACCACTTTCAACCTTGCATCCCTAGTTTGGGCGTGTCATATAGGTAAACAATTTCAAACATAAAAAAGCTAAAGCAGCAGATCAATTTCACGATGCTTTGCATCGTGACATGCTGTGAGCTTGTAGATCAGTTATTTTTGCAATTTTTGCAATGGGCTTAACTAGTTAAGCTAAAACGCAATGGATAATATTCAATCCACACTCACATGATTTTGGAGCAATTTCTTTTCCGTAAAACATTTTACCGAGTTCAATATTTATTATTCACACATTCCTGACAATATATCCCCCCCCCCCCCCCCCCCCCCCAACAGACTGATGTTCGTATTGAGCTCATTGTCCCCCCAAATAAAGAGCTGATCATTGGAGCAGGAGTTGGAGGTGGCATCTTGTTTCTACTGATCATCACAGCGTTGATGTTTAAGGTGAATGCACACAGCATCCAAGGGTCTCAATTAAAACCTGATAGTACAGTAAAAACTGGCTTCATTTTTTTTTTACCATTTTTACACACACATAGACAAAATATGTCCTCCAAAATGTTTTATAAGGGCTAGACAACTTAAACAATATGATTTTTTTCCAGTTTTAAATAAAACACTTAACATTTAATTACTTTCTTTGTGCGTCTCCTAAGTTGGGTTGCTTTAAGAGGAAAACACTTGAGGATTTCCAAGAAGAGGAGGACAATGCCAACAACTATGAGCAGCCTTCAAATGACCCACCAAACACTGATGCACCTGCAGAAGCAAACCCACTTCTAGATGATGGTGGGAAGGGAAATGACAGCACCCCCACTAGCAGTGTAGTCCAGTGATCTGGTAAAACACAGTGCATTGCTGCTATTACAGCTCTGGCAACAGACCATTATGCTTTAACAAGCCGAGATATATATTTTTACTTTATGATTATCAGTAGACAGAGATCTCTGATCTTCTGGCTACAAAAGAATAGGTGGTACTGTAGGAATATAGTAGTTATTACTGTTACTATTCATGGGTGACGGCAGTGATAATGTAGATATTAGCTTTTTGAATCTGCAATGAAAACATTGTGTGAATGATGGGCGATTCAATAGCCAAGTGTTTAGGGCACATACAACATGGGCACAAAACGCCCTAATCAGCAAGTCGATCACCCGTTTGATTCCCGGCTGGCTGGACCATTTAATGAATGTGCCATTAAAAATACAGCGAAATATAACCCCCACCCCCCAAAAAAAATCTACTTAGAATCAATGGATTGCCGAAAGCCAACGCAACTACAGGCACATCTAACTATAATCTAACTATAATTTGACTAACCTCTGTGGCCATGGTGTCTCGGTGTGTGCCCGTTTCTCCTCACTGGCTGGAGCACTAGATCTGATTTTGCACACAGGTATTGCCCATTACCATCTGAACTTAACTGCGAAGCCCGTTTCTCAATTTCATCAAATCTCAGCTTTTTATTAGCCATTATGTGTCAAACAATGGGAGATAACGTTGCCAGGTTTCGCGCGAGAAACAAGCAGCAAGGTCTGTACTTTCGCCTGCGCCCTTCACCGGGGCTTGGGTGCTCATATCCCCCTACGGGTATGTCTAGTTATATATAACTTAGATTTGGTTCCATGTCAGTGATGACTTTGGACTGTGGTTTGGATGGTAATATACAACCATGGGAGTAATATACCCCACTGCTTTTATGTAAATACTGTATATAGCTATGTACAGTATATATAGCTTTACCTCAGTGTGTACTATATGATTATAGTCAAAATAAAACTTGTAATTAACTTGTATTTTTTTAGTATATTGGTGTCTCTGTACTACTCTGTACTGTGGGATTTTTGTTTTATTATTGCAATTTTCTTGTATTGTTTTAATTTGATCTTGCCTCCTTTTAAATTTGTTCTTGATTATGTTTTTGGTATGCGGTCAGCCTGTCTCAGGGAGAAGGGGGGTGAGTGGGGGATATGGAGGGTATGGAACGGAGGGGGGTGTACCTGGGACACCAGACACACCGTTGAGCCCTCTGGAGACGTTGTGGGCCATCATCAATGAAACATCGATGAAGCAGGGTTGCCACCTGATGACCTCAATGAAGGACTATACCCTCCCTATCCACCACTCCACTCTGACCTTCAAGAACGCCAACTTAGTTACCGTAGTGATTGAAACATCTAGTTCTGTTAGCTTTACTACTATTGATCTTAATGTTTTAACCTTATTTAATATTGTGTTATTTTTCTATTGCTTGCATTTTTCTTATTTTTTTTTATGTAAAGCACTTTGTGCTGCATTTGATGTCATGAAAAGGTGCTAAACAAATTATTATTAATACTGAACAATGTGTCTGGCACCATGCCAATATGTCCTTTTCAAATGTAAAAGTGTGACCTTTGTCTGGATATCGTTGCTGTCGGGTAGAAACCTCCTAGCACCATGTTAAGTTAAGTTAACGCCCTACTACAAAAGCATCAAAAGTATCAGATCTGCAAGCATTTCGAGCTTGTCGATCTGCTACTTTTGCTATTAAATTTGAATCCTGAAAAGTAACAGTTTTGGACATATGAGGTTTCCACCTGACAGCCGATATGTGTTGTGTGTTAAAAAAAAAATACATTGTTTTAATATTTGGTTGCCATTAGAAAAAGATTTTTTTTTTTTGAGTACTTTGAAATAAAACCATACATTACTTACGCAACATAGGGAATAACCACAAGATTTTTAACTGAAAGCATTTTCAATGGTTTGTAAAAAAAAAAACTTTATTCATTTTTTGCATATACATTATGGTTAGCAGCACATTAGCAGTAAACATTCTATATATTTAAACATGTGGATAATGTGTGGGATTAAATGGGAATATCATACACATTAAAGTGGGTGTAAGTGTTCTGTTTTTGTTAATAAGTGTTAAGTTAAAAGTTAAAGTTCTACATGCCAATAGTAATCAGCTATTGACAGAAAATACGTCATCAGGTTGGGATACCAAATGTATCCAATCAATGAGAGAGAACCTCACAAAGTCAATTGTTCAGCTTTAAATGTAAGTGCTCGAGTTCCAATCGTGTCTGCTCATTAACTTGTATCATCACTTCCAATTTCATCCTGTATGATAAGAGTGGGTTGGCCTTCTTTGACCGACAGGCGAAGCAAACACTGGTACCGATTCATTTTAAGGCAATTGATGGGACTTTACCACAGTATATTAAATCCCTGTTAGATTGGAACCCTGTAACACACAGGTCACACTCCAGTGATTGGTTCACGCTAAAGGTCCCCAAAGTAAAGACTGAACTGGGGAAAACAGCCTTTTGTTTTAGTGCCCCAACCACCCGGAATGACCTACAGCTTAAATTTAAGATCTGTTCTCCCATAACATACAGACAATTTAAAACCTTGATTGCAGGCCTACCCACAAATGTCTGCAATTGCTTTTAAACTGTGTTGTATCACACGATAGGGAAATATTGTTTATTTTGTTTCTGTTCTGTCTTGTTTTTGATGTGAATATGGATGTGAAAATGAAAATGAAATTGTACTGTGATTTATCTCGACGACACTGCAAATGAGGGCAACCTCAATGTCTTTCGAGAATAAATAAAGGTTTGAAATGAAATGAAATGACTTGTTTATCCTAGATTCTGTATGAGTTCTCTCTCCTGATTAGATAAAATTGGTATACGGACCTGAAATTCTATTTTCTGTTTGTGTTTAGAACTGGAAAGACCATACTGTGTAGACTCTATAGCAATAATTGCTTTTGGAATACAGGGCTATTTAGCATTCATCTTAGCAAAAAATTATAAAAAATACTAATAGCCTAAGTAAATCGAAAATATTTTTTTAGGTTGGTCACCAATTTCATCCTTTCAGGATAGAGAACACCACAAAGATAATCATATCAGCTTGTGTTCCAGTTCCAATTTTGTCAGCTCATGTCTTTGTTCCATCACTTCCAATTTAACTTATTGAGCCTGTATCTTGTATGTACCCATTTCATCCTAATTGGATGAAATGGGTATCCTGACCTTAAAATGTATTACAAAAGAGCTGCAGAGATGAGGAGACCCTTGTTCCTGAACAGTTGGAATATAGAGCTATTCTGCTAATAAATGAATATATAATGATTTACTGTAATTTGACAAACAAATGTCTAGGGTAAAGGTATGGTATCTTGAATTGTGACCAAAAAAAGAAAAGAAAAAAACATAAAAATGTCCTCATACTAAGACAGTAAAGCAATGGTTTAAGCACGCAAAATACTATGAACTTCAAATATCGAACCAGTGGCATATTGTCGTTCAAATGTTTAAACCCTTGAGAATTATTCCAGGGTTACTGTCCAAAAGGAGAGGCAGTAGGGTCTAAAGTCTTAAAAAGGTTTTTTATGGTACTGAATGGTGTATCGTCTCCATTCCCATTTACAGACTTGCGTTGTTGACAGCTTCGCTTCATCGCTAGTTGGGTGTGAGGTTGTGTCACTGGCTGTATTGGTAGGCTGTGGGTAGCGGTGGTTCTCACCTGGTTCTCAGTAAGACCTGCCGTCGTGGAAGCAGACCCAGCTGCTGCCCTCTGGAGGGCAAAGGGGTGAAAAGCGGGACGATGTTTTGTTGGAATCGTTTTCTCAGTAGACAGGGCCCGTGGAACTAAAGACTGGTGGCAGAGGGAGAGGAGAAGAGGGATAATGTTAAGGGGACGACAATACTCCTGGGTAATGAACAGATTTAAAGGAGAGGACAAAATCTGTAAACAAGAATAAGGTTGTCACTAGTTCAGTAGGAAGTGAATCGCTATGTGGTTAAAAGGATACAATACGGTTAATCCATAGAATAGGAAGTACCGAATAAAAATACAAAATCTGATATACAATCAGATTTTCAACCCAAGGCTGCACACATTAAATAACGTGAATGAAAGTTAACTGGTCCTCAAACTGTGGTTGTTACTTAGCTTAGGTAAAAATCCACAGACCAGTCTGGCCACTGTACATTTCTGTGTCCATCCATTACATTGTATACAATTGCTTCAATTAAATATATTACATAGTGCTCAACATAACAATTAAACATTTTAATATATTTTTGCATAAAGATGCTAGCAATCTAAGAAAAATAATCTAAATTTAATCAAAAAATTGTATTACTCAAATGGCCCCCTATTCTGGGGGAACATTGGGTAAATAGCAGATCTCCAAACTCACAACGCATCGCAAAGTGAGCTTGTAGATCTGCTATTTCTGGTGAAAAGAATTGGTGTAAAAGGAAACAAGAGCAGACTAAGTACAGAGCCAGCTCAGGTTAGTAAAGTGAGGTTTAAGTGGTTAATAATACAATATCAACCTGGCATTGCTGAGGAGGTTCACTCATTGACAGGCATGGTGAAGATTCTACTGGAATCCTCACAGGCTCATCTTGCATCGTCTTCTCCATCAGCTCATCTACTTTCTTTTCCTCCACTTCTCTTTCCTGCTGTTGTCCTATTATTAAGCTGGACCTGTCCTCATTTTCACATTCTGAAAAGGCAACCAAAAAATATATATAATAACAATGATTCGGGGGGAAAGCTGAATGCTCATCAGCCACAAATTATACCTAAAGAGAGACTGTTCTGGATGTTGCTCTGTGGTTCCTTGTCTTCGTGGTATGGACTCAAGTGGAGGAAGAGGGTGCTCATAACGGAATTCTTAGTAGCTGCCATTGGTGTTACTGCAAATTAAATAAAATGTAGAATCAACATGGCCAGCAGAAGTGTGTAAATAATAGCATTAGTATCTTAAAACACTGTAAATCCAGATTCTTACCTTTGTGGGATAAAGCTTTGGGTGGATGCGGGTCAGTCCGAGTTCTGGGGCAACTGGATTCAGTGGTGTAAACTGGAGTGGTGGACTTCTCATCGGGGGTCTCTGATGAAAGTCTACAGGCGTGGCTCTCTGACTGCTTCAGAGTTTCATTTATATTCTGATTATACTCAGTTGCACTTATGCATTTAGCTTTTTTACTTTTAGTTGTAGGAGGGGACTGAGAGGACCTTGGTGCTGCTGGAGTATCGGCGTCACTATCGGTGGTGAGATCTGTGAACAGTCTCTTTACACCTAAATGAGAAGCTTTCTGCTTACAGCCTCTTGAACTTGAGGTACAATGAATTGGTTCGAGTGGTTTAGTCTGCTCGGGTGGTGGTGGAGCAGAAGGCTCACAGGGAGGGCTGACAAAAAGGCTGAGGAAGGGTCTTTCAGTGGCCTTACCAGATTCAACCACAGGTCTCATAGGAGTAATTTCCTCTTTGCAGTCTGTAGAATTTGGAGTAGGATAAGAGGTAGAATTTTGAGGACATGAGAGTGTCGTCAGGGAATCTGGTGTCGTCTGTACGGAAGGTAAGATCTCACCAAGTGGTCTTGCAAAAAGGCTGTGGAAGGGTTTAGTTATGGGCTTAATACCATCAACCGTAGATTTGACATCTTGGCCCATTGTTATCTTGCAGTCTGCATCATTAAACTTGACCTGAACTTGATCAGGTGGCTGTGTGCTGTCTGTCGGGTTCAATGTGTCTGAAGATTGACGTTTTATCTTTTCGTATAGTTTCAAAACACATTTCTGCGTGACAGGGTTTGTAGAAATACTCTGACATGTGATATGTGTAGCAGAAACATGAAGTGCACTTTTACTGCGTGCAACAGTTAAAGAAGGATCCCGAGACAGCATTGGTTCTCCTTGGTCAGATGGTGCACAGGGACGTTGAGATTTTAGCTGCACAGAACATTTGGGAGGAGCAGAGCTCTGACTAGGGAGGTTTAAAAAAAGATTGTGAAAAGCCGTTTTATTCTTACTGGTTGCAACCACAGGTTCAACTTTAATGGTCAAGCCACCAGAGCAAACTGCAGGATTATTGGCTTGTAGGGATTCTATATGGTCTTGTGGGCCAGTAATGTCCGTTGTTAGATGTGCAATTGTTTTTATGAAATGTTTGGACGTAGAATTCTGAACAACAGAAACTTGGCTCTCCTCTTTGATGACGGGAGGCTTTTGGAACATTGAAATATTCCCAACTAGCTCTTTAGAGCCCACAGAGGTATGGGGAAGGTTGGGCCACTTCTTTGTAGTTGAAAACTGTTTGACGGGGCCTTGGCAGGCTGGCGTCTGGCCCGTGACCCGTCTTTCTAGGGGTATGTTTGATTCACTCCCAGAAAATACTTTTTCTTTGCAGGTTGTGTAGTATCCTGGAGGGCCAGGGATTTCTCTGTTTGAAGGCACCGTTTTTGAAGACAGAGGAATATATAAAGCTCTACTGATTGAGCCAGAAGAAAGGCTACACTTAGAAGTTTCCTCTGATTTATAGGACTCAAGAACAGCATTTACAGAGTAGGGACCTGCACTTTGGTTTGCAGAGTTTGAAGGACAACGAATAGATGTCGATGGCAAAGAAGGGGAAGTGGATTCCTTGCCAGCAGGGGCACCGGGGAGACTGGGGTAGATTTTGCCGATTTGAGATCCAAGCACTGCTTCAACTGAATAAGGTACTATTGCATCATCACCAGGGTGGCTTGAGGCAACACTGGCAGGATCTGTGTCATACAGCGGAACAACATCCTTTTCTGTATCAGCTGACACACCAGCATGACACAAGGCGACCTTCTCAGCATGTGCCTCTGATGAGCATGAGCTGTTGTAAAAATTAGGCCTGGAAAATCAAAAAGGGAAAATAAAACATATCACTTATTGTGGTTGAAGATGAGGAACCCAAAAGAGCATAATTATATCACATACATGTACCATGCCACTACATCTGCACTGATTGGTCAGTTGCCGTATCAGCCCTAGGGGTTATGCGACAGCTGACCATTCAGTACAAGCTTATCACTCCTCTTCCCAAGCACAAATAAAGGCTGGGGATGTGATAAATACCATATACATTTTAAACTTTTTAAATGTTTGCCTGTACGTCCTACAGTGCAAGAGTTATAGGTCAAAACGTTAAGCGGCCTGTTATAGCGCCACCAAGAGGCCAATTTGTACCAGAATCTGTAGACTTAAAAATGTCTGTATGGTTTGCTCCCTGGTGTACGTGCAAAGTTTCATGCCAATCGGTCCAGCAATTTAGCTGCTCACAGACAGACAGACAGACACACGAATGGACAGGAGCGAAAACATAATCTACGGCCTTCGACCAGGCAGAGACAATCAGAATGCCAGTACCTGATTGAATCCAGCCGTATCTCAAGCTTTGGCTTATCAACGGCCATGTTCTCTGCAGCAAGAGGCTCCTCTGTGTTCTTTGACTGATCAGGTTCATCTACCGGTAGTTGGGCTTTCATCTGCATTTCAGCATAATCCAAGTCCCTTTTCAATGCCTGCAGAGAATAGAACATACCTAACTTAATTGCTTTCAGCACAGTTGTGTCATATATATATTATATATACAGTATATATTAATACACACCCCATCCAGCAATGTTTTTGTGAGGTCAGTAAGGGGCTCGTGGGAAAACCTGCACTCTGCTCCTGTAAAACACTTCCCACGTGTATGGAAATACTTGCAGGGAAATAAACGTAGCTTATTGGTTAAGGAAATTATTTTCACATTTCATTTATCAGTAAACTATCAGTTAATAATGTAACATTCTTGGATTACTTAAGTAAGCCTACTTTACCATAAGATTACCTATAGATATTTTATATTTTTAAAGGATATTGTGCATGTATGGGCAGGTCTCTCCTTTGTTGCAGCATCCTACAACATAAAATTTGCATACTTCTTTAAGCATGTTGTTGCTCATATTCTGAACATGCGGCAATTGACATTCATCGCCCTGTAAACAAAGAAGAAGAAACAGACTGAGGTTAAGATACTGATAAATACAAGCATAGGTAAAATGCTAAACAAACATATCAAAAATGAAACTAAAAGCACCGCTGGCTTTGCACAAGCATTTGATCCACACACTAGCACTTTTGAATTGACAAATCTAAAGTCATTTAAGTTTCCAACAAATGAACATAACCTGCCTTCGTGCATCTTCCACTAAGAAAATGGCGACAGACCAAACCATGTCCCTCCACCTCCAAACCATTCTGGTCCATGAACTCCTGCGTCATGTACCGCTTCTGCTCCACTGGAGGATCCTAGGAGGTCACAGTGAAATGTGCATGAAAGGTATGCGTGTGCACACGCACGCTTTAACGTATATTATCCCATTAAAACCGGGGAAAGTGTAATTTTAGATTTTGCCGTTGGCTATTCAAAAATAGCAGATATACAAGCTTGTACATCTGCTATTTTTCATCATTTTTTAAAACATCTTCAACCCATTAAGACCTGGAACGCATCTGTGTCATTCTTTGATTTGAGCTAAAAAGCATTATTATACACTTTGGCTATTCAAAAATAGCAGATCTACAAGCTCATAGCTTGTAGATCATAGCTACGAGCTTGTAGATCTGCTATTTCTGAAAAATCGTGAAAATGTGTGCAAATCTTTGAATATATATTATTTTAAGGGGAACATTTGTAACTCAAATCTTTGCTTCTGGGGCTCCCTGGAACAAAATATTTTGAGATGGGGGTCTGCGGCCAAATACATGTCATTTTGGGGGTCCTTGACATGAAAAAGTTTGAGAACCACTGATATGAAAACTGATATATTTTCAGAAAACTGTTAGGATTTAGAAGACATTTTGTAGAATCGGCTTTAGGTCTTAATGGGTTAAAGTGTGAGGACTAGTGATTTAGACGGCATTTGCAGAATCGGCCTCAGGTCTTAATGGGTTAAATATGTGGGTGTGTTACCAACCTTCCAGCCACCTTTATCGGGGCCTCTGCCAGAAAAGTCCTTTCTGGTACAATAAGACTGATGCTGCCCACTTCTGGGGAAAGGACGCCCTCTATTGTTTGGACGATGCTGATTGAACTCCTCTTTATGTATCCACTTCCCTCTCCTCTGTTGTTGCTGCGGTCGTTGTGGGTTGTCATACTTGTTGTGTTTCGTTCTGCAATCTACCTCTGGCCTGCTATTGGTCTTGTTCAGACCAGTATCTCTGCTGTGGATGTATTGCTGTAACTGTTGGGTGAAACCAAGGCTTGGTTGCTTACAGTTTCCCCTATGGTTGTCTTTATGACTAAATGATTTCCTGGTTTTGTGACCCTGCCTCTGTGGAACAGAAATGGAGGACATTTTAGCAGAATGCACACCATGACATGAGTGAATGACAATGTCACTCTGAATGAAATGATGGCGATCATTGCCAGGAAGTGATTTTCTATTATTGTTTTGGTTAAGATAAGTGTAAAATAGCTCTATATTCCCATATAAATCATTGCAGTATAGCATGTTGGTTCATTAATAGGGGTATGCCCTTTTCTCCAGCTCTTTGGTAAACATATAATGCATTTTTAGGTCAGGATACATACATTTCATCCAATTAGGAGAGAAAACTCATACAGGACAAGTGAAATTGCAAGTTATGAAACAACAAATAAATGAGCATCGGAACTGGAACACAAGTTAATAAATGATGTTTGTAGGGTTCTTTTTTTTAATAGAAATGATATCAATCAAAAAGATAGAGCTTTAACGTTTAAACAAAAAAACATATTTAATTACAAAACATACAGTACATTAACCACTTCAGCCCTATACATATTCCAGCTGTTTGAAAATAGCAAATCTACAAGCTCACACAACGCGTCGCTTTGAGCTTGTAGATCTGCCATTTTCAAAGGATTTTCATACATTTATATATTTGAAAACTGTGAAATGGGATATTCCACTTAACAAGTGCTTTTACTTTTGGTACTTAAGTATAATGTTGATACCAATACTTTTGCACTTTTACTCGAGTAAAATTTTGATACAGGACTTTTACTTGTAACAAAGTATTTCTACATTGCGGTTTTGATACTTTTTACTTAAGTAAATAAGTTGAGTAGCCTACTTCTTCCACCACTGACCTCATCATGGTGTCCTCTTCTCTTCTCATTGGAGGCTTTCAGCTCCTTACCACCATGTCGTTGTTGTTGTCTGGCATTATAGGCAAAGCTGTCATGGTCCTTCTCTTGGCTAGAAGGCACATGCTTGCTTCCTTTCCTATGAAAATGACACATACAAATATAACGAAGAAAATAAGTATAATATCAGTTCAGTGTACTGAGCAGTGGTGTAAAGTAACTACGTACATTTACTCAAGTACTGTACTGTACTGAAATGAAAGTACGGTTTAAATACAAGGTCAACTAAATGGGATTGAAAAGCCCATGAAAGCCTAATGGCTTGTTTCAAATGGGGTCCCCATGTACTCAATTCATAGTGACATTAAAAGGACAGTCACAGACAGATATACACTACAATGCAGAACATCATATAATCAGTTTAAAAATTGCAAAATAAGAGAAACTAAAATACATACAGTAAAAAGTTAGAGAAAAAAAAGGGGCCAGTTTTGAATTGCAGCCATCTGAAGGTACTCTTTTTAGGGCATTCCACATTTTTGTTGCATAGTACATTTTGATACCAACACTCTTGTACTTTTACTCGAGTAAATTTAGAATTCCGGACTTTTACTTGTGTTTCTACGTTGCAGAATTGATACTTTTACTTTTTTACAAAAATGCGAGTACTTTTTCCACCACTGATAAATACAATATCCGTGTACTGAAATAGGTTTAATTTTAAATGTATACCTCTGTGGGTGGCGTCGTGCTTCATAGGCTGCTGTGTCATGATCCTCAGCAGTAGTAGGCAGAGCCTTGAACAGGTTTGCGAATGACATCGTGTTTTTCTTGACGGGTTATTTTAAAAGGTTTTTTACTGCAGCCATAGCCATAGCAGTGGGTCGCAGCATTAAATATAATAGCACTTAAAACTCAGCAAAACATCACTTGCATAAACTAATTCCCTACAATAAGAAGTATTCAGGTCGCAAACATAAGTACACGCACGTGAAACGCAAAAGAAATTGGTGGTTGTTGCGTGTTTTTGGTCAATAATTACATGATAATCCTTCAGTGAAAATACAAAATGTGGGTTTTAGAACACAACACAACCGGTATCGAATCGCTCCATAGCGTGCTCGGCTCGTTGTTTACCCTTACTTCCGTGTACGTCACCCGGTACGTCAGGTCACTGAGGTCAGTCAACGCCCCTAATATAAAGACTTCAGTTCCAACAATGGACTGAAATTACGACTAGCGCCCACTACTGGTCATTGATTGTATCGCCATTCAGCACCTTTCCGAAGAACATTCAGTCATTGTCCTGAAATGACTTAAAGTTGATCTTAGTATTAGAGTAATACTAAAATCAATAATACTATTACTGCATAACAGTGTTGCAACAATGTTGTATAACAAGTACGCAACATAGGATTTGCTCACATGCACCCTGGTTTTGATCAAGCTTTGTTTTGTTGAGTACACGTCGAATGATTCGATGGACACAGCTAATTATCTATAGTAGCCTACTGTCCATAATGCTTTACAGCCAGTGATAGAGGATCAGAGGTGTAAATAATACAGCGTGTATCTCAGTAATAACTGATCTGCATTGTATATGTTTATAAGAACACTGGAATAATGGAGGGAACGGGGAAGGGTTAGTACTCTTAGGAGACATAACAAGTATGTAGAGAATTAGATTAAAATAAAATGCAATCTCTACAGGCCTACCTAAAGCTCATTAAACATGTGACGGTATGAAATAGATAGGCCTAAGAAGTAACATCTTGATAGAGGAGGGACTTTGCTCCGCCACAGTGGAGGCTATCCCTCTGTTTTAGATCAAAGTCCAGGTCATGGTGGTTGGCAATACGGTTTCAGTATTCCCTGTGTCTGTGTCTCCATCAGTCCCCCGATTTGAACTCACAGAGTAACTTGCTGTCCACAGCTCTCTGCCGGCAGCATGGCACAACGACTAGGCCTTTCTCTCCTGTTCCTTCTGGGCTTGTCTATCCACGTGGCCCTGAGTCAAGATGCTGAGGCCCCAGCAGAACCAGAATCCAGCCAGACTCCAGAAGCCGTACCGGCAGAGGAGGAAGACGACACCATCTGGGGAGTGGACTCTCTCAGGGGCAGTTTTGAGGCAGTCAATGGTTACTTTGACTCCATGCTTGAACTAATGGGCGGACGTGATGGGGTGTGCCAGTACCGCTGTCGATATGGTAAGTTATAGTTATTCAAAGGTAAATAAGTTATGCTTTCTTGATTTTCAGATTTGGTAAGTGTTAAACTATACTGTTAGTATATTCCTTTAAAACAAAAAAAATAATTATATTCCACTTTTGGTATATCAGACATAGCCTAATAAAATAGTGTACTTTTGTATAACTTTTTAATTGTCCAGTGCTATTGCCACAGCACATAGAAAGAGAGAATGAAAAGAAAACAATCTGACTGATTTTAGTTATTCTCGTACAGATTGCTCAAACCGATATTGAACAATGTACATACTAAGGTATCTGTATGGTGGTTATGCCTTTTGTCATGCTTTAATCTAGACACTAGGCTACCGCCCACCCTTGTTATGTTGAAGTGGCTATTGCTGCTGCTATAGTAATTCTTTATGATGATTTTTCTCATCTTAGCTTTATTATTGTTGTGTTTATGTTGCATAGTATTGTGGACTTTACCACACATTTAGCTGGTTGTACATTTATGAGTAGTGACAAATAAACCTTCTTGATTCACTCTCAGATTTACTTAAATATTGTGGGTGGTAAGAATCATAGCATCCCTTATTAAAAGTGGATATAGAAAACTCAGGTCGCAACAATTTTTCTAGGACGAATATAAGACTTGTATATAGTTATATAGCATATATGCCTAGATTATGTTTAAAAGAAAACTTGAAAGTCTGCAGAAGCAAAATGTTACATATATACATGGGTATATATATATATATATATATATATATATATATATTATATATATTCAATTTTGTCCCCATCACGTAAACAATTATTATTTTCCTCTGTGATTTATTATCAACATCATGACATCATGAGTAATGGACTATGAACCAGGGCTAGTGAAGATAGCAGACATTGACTATTGATGTGTGTGTGTGTGTGTGTGTGTGTGTGTGTGTGTGTGTGTGTGTGTGTGTGTGTGTGTGTGTGTGTGTGTGTGTGTGTGTGTGTGTGTGTGTGTGTGTGTGTGTGTGTGTGTGTGTGTGTATCTTGCACATCTCTCAGGTAAAGCTGCTGTTCCACGTCCCGACTTCCAGATGCCAGAGCCTGATGGATGCAACTCCTATTTTCTTGGCCTTCCCACACCAGAGGGCGTACGTACCTTTTAATCACACTTTAATTACGCCATCACCCAGATACATTTTTACATGCCACTAGACTTGATTAATGTTAATCTGATTAAGAAACTTTATAATCTTATAGATTAGTACATTAGTATTCCACACCCAGCCGACTGATCACCTTTGTCCTAAACCAGATGGAGATACCCGCCATGACAAAGTGCTGTAATCAGCTGGATGTGTGTTACGACACCTGTGGCTCCAACAAGTACCGCTGTGATTCCAAGTTCCGATGGTGCCTCCACAGTATCTGTTCTGATCTCAAGAAGAGCCTTGGCTTCATCTCAAAAGTTGAAGGTGGGTGAGCCATTAGGCCATGTTCAGACTGGCAGCCCAAATCTGGTTTCTGGCCTATCCAGATTGGAATGCTTGTTTTAAGTCTGAACAGCAAGAACACGAACACACACACACACACACACACACACACACACACACACACACACACACACACACACACACACACACACACACACACACACACACACACACACACACACACACACACACACACACACACACACACACACACACACACACACACACACACACACACACACACACACACACACACACACACACACACACACACACACACACACACACACACACACACACACACGAGAACTGATTTTTGCTAATCAGATTTGAACCACATTCCTAGGTGGTTTGAAATTAGATTCAAATATGATTTCTAAAGCTGTGCCTCTGCCCGTAACCAAAGTATAAATCAGGCTTCTGTGTCCGCTTCTGTGTCCGAGAGTCTAGGCCCTAGACTCTCGGACACAGAAGCCTGATTTATACTTTGGTTACGATGGTGTCACTTGCCGAAAATAGGCGATCTACAATCTTGTAAATTCGGCTATATTCCACAAGCGTCACCATCATACAACAGAGTATAAGTTAAGCATGAATCACGCCTATGTCATTACGTCGTTATCACAGATAACACAGATACCACAGATAGTGTGGACAGTCAGTCCTAAAGATTGTATTTGAGAAACAATCAGATTTGTAGACGGTCTGAACAAAGCCTACTTACAGCAACAGTATCAATTGTATGAATATAAAATGCATACTACTGATGAGGTCATGAGAGTTACAGTGCTTTCTCTTATCGTAAAGTCTCTCAAGAGATCCAGATTTCAGACCACAGTTTTAAGGAAACATTTGCATTATTCTGTATGATAGCCAATCAGTATATCATTCAGTTCAGAAACATAAAAAAACATATTTTAAATAATTTATACATTCATTAATGTGTAAATGATGTATTTTAAATATGATTATAAAATCACAACATTCACTCTTAAGCATGTCATACTGTACATGGCTGATCTTGCGCCATCTCTCCCTTTTTCCTCAGCATGTGAAACATTAGCAGACACCTTGTTCAACACAGTATGGACCTTAGGCTGTAGGCCCTACATGAACAGCCAGAGGGCATCCTGCCTTTGTGAGGGGGAGGAGAGGGATGAGCTTTGAAAAGCCTCCAAATATACCACCCACCTATTAAAGGGTACCAGAGCACCATGTGAAATATGATGTTTTGGTTCTGGGTGTTACAAGAGACTGCTTTGGGACTTACCTGTGTAATTTATTTCTTAGTTATTTTGTTTTTGTTCATCAAAACTACTGTATAAAGGTCCTTACACACCGGGGGCGATTTTATTCATGCGAATAATAGGTTTTTTTTTTTAAACGTATAAAGTCAATGCAAGCTTCCACATCAGCTTCGCGGAGCGAAAAAGCTTATTTATTTATTCGGACCGAGTCAGAATTTTGCGTATATTCGCATAATCGCCGGTGTGTAATGACCTTTACTCTCTTACAAAAAAATGCCTTCAGATGGCTCAGGGTCTGGTTGATCTTACCATCCAAAATAATATTTGCTTATTTTAAGCTGTGGTATGAAAATGTTAGCTAAATGTAATTTAGTTTATTACAGACTTAGTACTGTTTATCTTTCATACCAATCAACCGTCTCTCTCCATACAATTTCATGTTTACATAAAATTGTTTTATATTTGACTTCACGCAACAGTCAGAAACTGAATCTTTGAAGTATATGTCTGAAACATTGCTCACCTATTCTCAAGCACTGGTTAACAACTTATGGGAGATAGTTTCCATGATAGTTTCTTGGCTGTTCACAATCACTTTTAATTTTTGTGAAGACAAATGTAATTCTAAAGTGACAATAAAAGTGGCCACATGAATCTATGGAATAAAGATTTTGAACACAATAAAAAGGTATTTCAATAACACTTCAGGAGAAAAGGATTTCTTTAGTCAATTGTGTATTTATATATCTGTAGTACAAAGTCAAAAAGGATCAATAGAAAAAGAACTGCATACAAAGGGTAGTGAAATATTCATGAATGGTTGGTAATTACAAGCATCTTCAACACTTCCACATGTCCACCAGAAATACATTACATTTGTGATGATAGTACTTGTTACACTTTTAACCACTTGAGCGTTACATACTTAATTGTACGTCAATAGCGATAACAATAGCTTACAAGCTTACTGCACAACGCAACATGTTGTGGGCTTGAAGATCAGCTATTTTTGCCACATGCTCACCTATTATGACATGTCCAGAATAGGGATAGTAGGATTCATGTGTTTTAACCCATTAAGACCGGGAAAGCATCGGTGTCGTGCTTGTACTGTACATCTATTTTTTTTACATTTTTGAAGGATCTTGAAAGTGTGAGAACTACTGATTTAGAAGGCATTTGTAGAATCGGCCTGAGGTCTTAATGGATTAATTGTACATCAATAGCGATAATAGCCGATCCATAAGCGTACAACACATCGCAACATGTTGTGAATGTGAGCTTGAAGATCAGCTATTTTCGCCACACGTTCGCCTATGACATGCCCAGAATAGGGACAGTAGGATTCATGTGTTTTAAGTTGAGACAGATAACGTGCCAGTAAAATCAGAATCAACATTTCACTAATAGCCGCCACGGTGGCTCAGCTGGTATGGGCAGATATCACATAAGTAAGGCCACAGTCCTTCAGCTGAAACCAGGATCGAATCTGATCTGAGGCTGCTATATCTCATCTATATCCGTTCAGAGCAGAAATGCAAAAAAAAACTAGCAGAAAAAAATAATAACTTAGTATTGTAATACTGAGTGCATGACAGGTTTGACAGGCATGACAGGCTCTCTGTAGGTCTAAAGCAGAATAGAAGAGTCAAATGAGTGACAATCTCTTATTTCATTGAGAAAATGTCAGTGTGATTAATAAGTTGCATTTGACTTTTCCACTTCCTAAAATAATGGCAAAGACATCAAAACTATGAAATAACATATGCAATTATGTAGCAATCAAAATGTATAAAGAAATCAAAATATAAAGTTTATCGATTCTTAAAAATAGCCTCCATGTGCCTTGATGACAGCCTTGCACCACCAGGGCAAACGATGGCTGCTTTGAAGAATCTAAAACTAATATACATTTACACTTATTTTGTTACCACATAATTCCATGTGTTATTTCATAGTTTCGTAGTTTGCTAATATTCTACAATGTAGAATATAATAAAAATAAAGATAAACTCTTGAATGAGTTAGGCTACATCAGCTTCAAGGGACAGAATATAAGACATATGTATCCAAAATACATTTGAATTGAACTGTTTAACTTACAGTTAACTTACATTCACCAGTCATTTACATTAGGCTGAGTTTCTGTTGGTTTGGGGACTTGGTGCTTCATCTTCTCATTAAACGCTGCAAGCTAAACGTGATGACAAAAAAGATAGATAAGAAATGAATGTCCTGAAATTGCCCTTAGAATACATACAGTACATACGAATATGGATATGCTTGAAGCTAAACATTGTGATGACAAAAACGAAATTAATGTCCTGAAATTGCCCTTCGGTTACATACTTTATGGTTACGGCTATGCTAAAAGCTACAAATTGTGATGACAAAAAATGTCCTTCAAATATATACGTATACAGAGACAGCATTCATATAGTGCAAATCTTTTGAAATGAGGGAAAGCTGTAAATGCTAGTATTAAAGAGACACCATATAAAAAAAAAGTCTGCTCACCTTTTTCTTCAGGTTTGCCTTTATTTCATCTTCTGTTGGCATTGCTCTTTCCAACTGCTGTACTTCTGTGCTAGCCTCTACAGGCAGCGGCTCTGGATGAAGAGTTTTTGTAGTGATCCCAGAGGATGTATTACTTGCCTGCATTTGACCCGGATCGCTTTGATTGTTTGCAGAGCTACAGCCTGCTTGAGCTTGTATCTTTGCAACCTTCCGTTCCTCCTTCCTTTTCACCAGCCTTCTTTTATTTGCTAGTGCTTTCTTTTGGGGGTTTCCGGATTTTCTCCCATTGGTGAGTTGTAATAGACAGCGGTCATCAATGTAATTAAACCTCGCAGTATTAACGACTTGGAGGTAACTGACTGACTGCTGTCCAGTTTGGCCCTCGCTCTGTGACAGGTCAGAGTTAAAGTAAAAAGGGTTAAAGTAAGATAGGTCATTGTTGCGACCAGCAGGCAGACGTGGATAATGAAAATTAGCAGGGGGATAGGAGGAGGAAGAAGGTGGAATGACATTGGTCCCATAGTTCCCAGCTGTGGAGGAAGCACCGTTACTATAGTAACTGTGGTAGGCAGTGTACGCTGAGTGCTGGACTGGAGTGTGATACTGAATGTGATATTCTGGGTTCTCTGGAGGCAGACGTTGATCACGAGAGCGACCCCTAGAATCAATCCTAGTGTCGTCTCTATCACAGTCTCTCTTCCGCTCTCTCACTCTTTCTTTGCTTCTCTTATCACAGTCTCTCTTCCGCTCTCTGACTCTTTCTTTGCTTCTCTTTCTAGAGTGTCGGTATCTAGAACTTTGATTTTGCTCTCTGCTATCCCTGGGGGTTTTGCTGGAAGAATACTGGTGGCTGGGGGGAATAGAACAAGGGCTGTCAGACATTGAGGTGGATAAAGAGGGAGGACTGTGATGACTGTGTTGCCGACGTCTCTCGCTCACCCCTGTGCTGGTATCATCCTTTAGACCATAGAGTCTCTCAGTCTCTCCTGTGTACGTTCTGCTAGTTTGCACAGGTCATTCGCCTCCAGGCTCAAACCAATTGTATTCAGAATGTACTGCAGCTGTCCCTGATGCTGCTCCAGTTTGGGTTTCTTCTCATCCACAGAGGGAGACCTGGATTTTCGACGGCCGCCTCTATCTTTAGTGTGGGTGAATTTCACCTCAGGCTGGACATTTATTTTACTTCCCCCATGGGATATTTCTTGATTCAGTACTTCTGTCTTCCTCTCTTCACTGCAAGACTGACGGTCCCTCTGCCCAGCTCCAATTTGTAATTGTTGGCTCTCACTCTTGCACACATCTGCCTTTGGCTCCGAAACAGAGGGTTGACTATTCAGAAGCTCCTGACCAGAAGGGGGAGGCTCATCGTTGACTATTTTAGTCAGCATATCAATGTCCACCCCTTTGTTAAGTAAACTGATAAAACGCTGGAATCCTTTGACAACCATGTCATTTTCATCAACTGTGGCACTAGGGCTCTGGCTGGGAGGGTGTGGTTTGACATCGGGGACCTACCGAAGAGCAGAGGTAAGAAAAGATCACTATCTGTTTGCTAAAAGTTGAAGCATGCATCAGTTAATTCAAAATTTTAGTGGGCTACACAAGCTTACTAATTTCCTTTACATTTCCAAGTGTGCTTCTAGACTTTCAGTAATCACAAGATTTGTTAGACATAAGAATATCTAAAGACCCAATAATGAAAAGTAAATAAACAAACATATGGGCCTCTAGTTTCAGGGTGGTGAACTAGCGCACTCTCCATAAGTATCAAGCAAAAGTGTTTTATCAAGAGTCTCTGTGCAGGTGCTAACGAAATCTCCCATCAGTGCCAAGTATTCTATTGGAACCAAAACAATCACCATAGATATGCTGTTCCTGAATTGTACAATAGATAAGAGATGGTTTGATAAGGTTGTAGGAGTGTTCAACAAAGCTACAAACCTCCCCATGTGAATCCGATTCACCAGAATTACGGCGCCTATTCATCAAGGCTTTCACTCTGAGTTTTAGAGGATGTTCTTCTTTGTTCAAGGTCAACATATTTGTCTTCTCCACAGGATTATGTGATGGAAGGTGGTCAGATGGAGTGGAAAAGGCCTGCAGTTAGAAGGAAAATTGTTCATTACACCATATCAGGCACAGATATGCGTAAACACTACTAGAAAACACGTGTGTAGGGCATGTATTAAAGAAATAGCCACACATTCCTCAGTCCTCAAAGTTTGTGACATTTAATCATGCTCCAATGTTTTCGCTATGAAGACTTAATCAAGGCGAGGATGATGCTGATGATTCAAATCATACCCGAAACATTGGTGCGTGTTATAATGTCACCAACTATGAGGACTGAGGAATGTCTGGCTATTTCTTTGATTAGTTATGTATTTTGCATAATGAAGCAACTCCTTAGGCGTGCGTCCTTTCTGCCATTTATCTGTGTAGGCCAGGGCATGTACATCATTGTATATATGGATTGAATAAATCAAACAAGCAGTGTTCTTTGAGAAAGCAAATGTCAATATGTAAATATATATTAACAAGAATTCTGTCTCCATAGATATATCAAATGAATAAAACTACCACATGCATACCTTTGCAAGAAAACCATCAGGCCACCTTCGCTGCAAAATAACATTCACCCTCTCTTTCAGTGGTCTATTGTTGTAGACTGAAGACCGGTTACGATTGGAAAAACCTATATCCTTTTCTCCTGTACTCATTAAGGGCTGAGTATTTCTTACAGAACTGTCCACTTTACTATGTGAGAGATCCTCTTCCCGTTCTTCTTTAAACATCTGACATGGCGTCTTTGCTTTTAGAAATGGCTCAGTTTTTTTCATAGCAATAGCAGCTTTCTTCAGACTTATCTTGTCCTCAATCTGTTGAAGCTCTCTCCTCTTCCTTCCCAACTCCTTATCTTCCTTACTCAGCTCCACCGGGTCACCATCTAGGTCTGTGGCCATTTCTGGGCTGAAGTTCTTGGAATTCTGCCTGTAGGGCCAATGGGATGAAGGATTATGATGCTCCATTTCTGCATGTAGCCTTCTGTCGTTCACTGAAAAACCACAATATGGGTAATAAATATTTTCCTTGGAATCAGTCATCTGTCTTGGATCAAGGCTAGCCGTTGTCTCTGGTGAGTGTATTGCCAGTCTGTAGGATTCCTTGTTGATCTGTTCCAGTTCATATGTTGGTGGGATTATTACTGCATAGTAAAAGAAGGGGAAAACATGATGAGATGAAGTCCCACAGAACTATAACCGTTCACCTGCCAAGAGCTTGGCAGGTGAAAATGTACCTGTACTATTTGTACATTACAGTACTGTAGTGTACTTTCATAGTGATGCGCCAGGAGCACACTCCAAGAGGGGAGTGTGTCCTTTTGTTCAGTATATCCTATTGTCCAGAGGGTACATACACGACATTAAACCAAGATCACATCAGCTCAATATCAGCATATTTATTAATTTCAATGCAGCAATACACAGGAACAACACTGTGAAATATATGAACCAATAATGCAAGATAAGTGAAATCAAGTACTCAACGTATCAGAGGATTTGCCTCGGAGAGGCTCAAGAGCAATTAGTCCACACAGGGAAAAGAACAGGAGGCGCCTCGTATGCACGAACAACAGAGTCAGTAAAACCAAAGTCTGTAGGATCGCGGAGAATTTTAACTGTCACAAAATGTGTAATGTTACTATATACTAAGGAAACCAGTCAGGGTCTGTCCCCAAAAGGGGACCTTAGATTGCATAACTTTGACATGCACGTCAAAGTTATGGGACGTGCCAAATGGTTGCTATGGTATTCTCAAGTCTCCTCAACTGCTGGAGGAAGCAGGTGTAGATAAGATCGCCTGAGGTCAACAGGAGTATGTCGGCAGTTCCATACATTACTATAGGTTTCTAGTGCGTTGTCGCCTCGACAGGATACACAGGCGGGTGTAAATCTTTTATGATCAAAGTTTCAGACAGTCTGATATTCAAATTCAGCTTGCATCCTGTTTTTACATAATTTTAAGCATGTTTTTGTCACGTAGGCATGTCATGTCAATGTTTTTAGTTAAGCACGAGCAAGTGGAAATTTCCACTTGTCATGACATACATATATGCAGGGGCCCAAAAATATATAGTAATGTTCAACCTTTGAAATGGATGCTGATAAAATGTTCCCATCAATAGTTAAATATAACTCAGTGGTTCTCAATCAGTGGTCCGGGGACAACCAGTGGTCCTTGAGGGGGTTCCAGGTGGTCCCCAGCTAAATGATGGAGAGTTGGTAACCAAATGGCCCTTCTCTATGAATTGAGTACAAAGGACCCCAATGGTAACAAGCCATAGGCTTTCGTTTTAAATCCTTTTAGCTGACCTTGTATTGAACTGTACTTTCATGTGTTTTTTTCTGCAAACTTCTAATAAAGTATTCAATCAATCAATAATAGATCTTTAACTCTTGAGAGTGTAAAATGAAACCATTACGCTCTCAAGAGTTAAATTATGTTAAACATTAGCTGTAGTATACAACCCTCGTAGACGTATTTATGATTCTGACGTTTTCAATCTACGAGAGTTGTAGGGTTCACGCCCCATGGAGACATTGACTTTCTGCACTATGCCCCGCAGATACTCCAAACGCGTACAAATTGAAAATAAAGGTGCTTACCCCCAAGCCCCAAATGTTAACTGTCTTTACGCGGTTGTAGTTTAATGTAATAATCCATATCTTTCATTAAAGAAGTGTTTTAATGCCGTCTGTGGCCGAACGCCATTTTTTCACCCTCGTTTACTTCCTGTTTACATTTAGTGTAATTCCGGGTTTCACCAGATGCGCCCCGTCACTACCCGTCACTACCGCCCATTGGGAACTTCCGACAGAATCGGCCACAGACGGCATTAAAACACTTCTTTATTGAAATATATGGATTATTACATTAAACTACTACCACGTAGAGACAGTTAACATTTGGAGCTTGGGGGTAAGCACCTTTATTTTCAATTTGTACACGTTTGGAGTATATGCGGGGCATAGTGCAGAAGTCCATGTCTCCATGGGGCGTGAACCCCACAACTCTCGTAGATTGAAACGTCAGAATCATAAATACGTCTACGAGGGTTGTATACTACAGCTAGTTAAACATCTGCATTACTTGATTGAATAATTGTTATTTTGATCAACGTTTGCCTGTTCTCTCTCCTAATGGAGCCACATCAACACAGCATGGAATTATGGCCAAAATCACACCCAACGATAACAAATTATTTTAAGTCTTGGGTCTGAGAGGCAAAATCTCATCAAACGGTGGTCCGTGGCTCAAATGCCGAATAAATAATGGACCTTGATATGAAAAGGGTTGAAAACTCACTGCTAAACCTCAGAAGCGACATTGTTTACCTTTTGACTGGAGCCCCTCTTCAGTCTCCAACGAGACATCAATGTGTCCATTTCACATCACAGGTGTAAAACAGTAACAGTTGACTGTCACAGGCAAATATGCTTCCACGGTGCTTGTAAAAAACACGAATTATTACCCAATAACCATAGACATGGACATAATATGAAAGATTAACGTGAGGAATAAAGCTAAAGTTAGCCAGCTATCCAGCTTATTCTGTGGTGTTCATAGGATACAGACTGCAGATACGATACGACGCCACGCCACCGTCTGGAGGGAGTAGGTTTTGTTTTGAAAAACCCAACTCGTGGTGGAAAGTCTTGGTGACACGAGGTTAGAACCCATTCCCAACACACACGCACACAGGCACACCCAAACAAAAAAATATACTGAAGTTAGCAATATGACAATGCTACAAGTAAAGTCAAGTCAGTTTTGGCTTAAAAATATTCTTCCAGTGCCAACCTTAAAAAATACTCATTATGCAGAATGGCCCATTTCACGATCATATTATTAGTATATGTGTTCATGTCTTCATGACTTAAATTAAATGTAATTGTATTTTATTTGAAAAACAATAACCACAAGCTAGTAGTACAAGGAGGACATAATAAAGTCCATGACCTATTTCCATTGTGGTCCTCATACAAATAATAACAAATCATGACATTTCACATGAGTGACAAATAAAATGAAAAATTCTGACGAAGACACCATGCACTTAAATATATAAAAACAAAACCCTTAATTAAGTAGTAAAACTTAAAATACACCACCACACTAGAACCCTTTCCAATAGCCAAGGTTTTATTAATGAAATATTTAAAGGGATATTTCATTTTCAAACACTTCTGGAACATCTACTGTGTGCACACACTCATTCCATCAGACCCCTCTCCCCTTCCTATATAAACCAGTTGTATGTTAGACTCATTGAAAATACCCATCCTTGGTTCTGGTGACTGATATTGACCTAATGCTTGAAGGGTTGGGGTGTGTGTGTGTGTGTGTGTGTGTGTGTGTGTGTGTGTGTATAATATATATATATATAATTTTTTGAAAAACATATTTAACACTTCATGCTTCCGTCTGCTGACAAGCTTTATGGTAAGGATGATTTTCTTTTACAGTAGGACTTGACACCTCCTCACATTTCTAAAACTACTAGTTTATTTGCTGACCATGGTAGCCTATTACTTACATGACCAGCCAACTCTCCTCACCTGAACCCCATAGAGAATGTATGGGTTATTGACAAGAGGATGAGAGACACCAGACCAGATCCAACAATGTAGACAAGCTGAAGGCCGCTATCAAAGCAAACCTGGGCTTCCATAACACATCGACAGTGCCACAGGGGATGATCGCCTCCTGGATTTTTGATTTTCAAGAGCTGTACATGCCGTAATCATCAAGATTACAACAAAAAACGTGTGAAATATTTCACTTTATGTACTTTACTGTATATGAAAAAAATCTGATGAAAAGTTTTTGAATGATATTAAATGAACTTTTCCACAATGTTCAGTTTTTTATATGTACCTGAATTAATAACTTTGCAAATGTATAATAATATTTGCCTCAGATGTTAAGTGGAGTAAAAATATAAAGACAATAAAAATACTCAAATAAAGTAAAAGTAAATTGAAACTCTCCTCTTCTACCCTGGATTTGAAGCCGCAGGAGTGCACGTCCTGACATTTTTTACCATTGAGCTAATAGAGCCTGCCTGCTTGCTCAGGGGATAAATTGAATCTTGACCATCAGGTCAGAATTCGTGTCAGATCCTGAGACATGACCTTTGAGACACTCTAAATGTCTCAATAGAAGAGCAGGGAGACAAAATAAATACAAAAAATATATATATACACACAACCACCACATTACATAAGTTATATTGTATTAACATACTCTACCATACAGATTGGACAAAATTACATTTTATTCATTCAAAAAGTTACATAGTGCCACTTTAAGTACAGTACTTGAGTGAATGTAATCAATTACCTCTGTTCACTGCACACACACAGACGCACTTTGAACAGTCATTACTCAGTGAATTCTCTTAGACTAATTGATTAAACACAACCACACTTTGTGTAGTCTAATAATCATAATTGACTCAAATAATATAGGACTGGTATTCTATATTCATTACTCTATCTGTGAAAAAAAATTAATGAATAAACTTAACCTAAAAAAAGGTTCATCCACATTCCAAAAGGGGAAATTTGGAGTGGCGTTCAAATAGATTATAATACATTTATTATAATTCTGTCAAAGATAATCAGTGTTGATAATGTGTTATACACTTTTCAATTCATATCATACTTGTCCTAGCTATCATTAATTATTCAGAGCACAACCCCCTAGGTAAGCTGGTCTCTTTAGTTGATCTGGAAGAACACCATGTATACCACTCTCTATCAACACTGAGCACACCAGTTTGTCTGAGGTTTGGTAACATAATGCATTGAATAACACAATCAACCTGCATTACAATGTATCAAGATCACCATTTAAGAATCAAGAGTGTAAATAAGAATAATCCCTTTGAAAAAATGAAGGGGAAAAAAATCAATATTGAACCCCTTGACAAGGAATTTAAATTAAATTAATAATATTAATTAGGGGTAGGGGTAGGACAAAAAATACCTGCCCACCAAGCATTCAGCTTGGCGGCTTTGTGTCTATACGAAAATAATCGCTCCGAAGGGTGATCTTTGTCAATGCACGTACACTTACTCCTACATGCTGGTGCGGCACCTGTCAGAGGGAAATGTTGAGCAGGGGGAGTAGGACAGAAGCGCTATATCCTCCCAGTGGGTCTTCACACTGGCAGGTGAGCCAGTAGGGTACAACAGTAGCAACAAGCAGCGGGAGAAAGTGGCATAATGACTAAATTGGGATCTTAGGGTGTGCTCCCCCTGGCCTTTGTCTTTCTAGACGTACCTAGAAGGCAGTAGTAGCATAGTGGTTGGTCAGATACCAGGGCGTGTCCACTAAATGTGGGCCTGTGCAGCAGACCCCTGGGGACCACTGGCCTGGGGTCGTGAGACATTCAGTTACCAATTGTGTGGCCATGATGAGGAGGCCCGGTAGAAGTCTTGGTGAAGGGGAGGCTGTGTTCTACTGTACACTCGTTGCTCCTTCGCTGCTCACCACACCAGCAGCAGCAACCTGCATGCGAGATGGCAAGTACAATAAAGCATACACTTTGAGTCCAAACAACAAAAAACATTGACAACAAAACAGGTGCGCTGACTCAGTGTCATTTGAGTTGCATAACCATAAAGTGTGAAATTCACACCTTATCGCTATGCAACTCAAATGGCAATCAAGTTACAGTATGATCATTCCGTCAGCGTCAACATGGTATACGCAATGCACCTGAACAAGCGGCAACTATGACATCTTGGGGTGAGAACGGGTTGCCTTCAAAGATACATATGGATAGATATTGTATGCTGCCAGCTAAAAGTTGTAATTGCGAACGCAGCGGAAGGAGGCGCGCCTCTGCGCAAGTGGAGCTTACTATGAAACCGTGCTCGGGTTGTGTGTGTGTCTGTGTGCAGTATTGTGTGCACTGCCTGTGTGCAGCCGCGCCCCCATGTGACTCACGCTCTCATTGGCTGCTGACAGATCTCAGCGCGCACTACAGTGTGGCTGAAATCCGCCTGCCCCTGGGTGACTAATTACACTCCTCTGAGAGAAATATAGCAGCTACAGTCAAAAATAACACATCTAGAAGCATCTACACGAGTTCATCTATTGGGATATCTAAGAATTCCATGTCATTTGTGCATATTTCAGGCCGGATGGCAAGTTGAAAACCACCCACTTCTCTACAATTGCTCATTCCTTTCTATTCTTCTTATTGTTATTTTCGAGCTGCGTTCGCTTCCCGCGTTCGCGCGTCTTACTTGTGACTACAACGAAAGTGTATGTGCTTAAAATGTCCTTCAGAAACGCAAGGATACAGAGTGAATTCATAAAGTGAAAACATTAGATTTAAATAACTAAAAATCTGCTCACCTTTTTCACTTCCCTGACTCCCTTTTCTTCTCTTTGGAGTTCTGAGGTCTGAGGTCTGCAGTCTGAGTTCTGCTCTAGTGTCTTTAAAATGTTCTGCTCCAGTCCTGCTAGCTTTTCTAAAATCTTCTGTTGCTCCTCTGAATTGTCTGATTGCTGTCCAGTTTGGCAGTCACTCAGTGACCGGACTGAGTTCTGCTTTAGTTTCATTAAAAGGCCATGTTCCTTTGCTGCTAGCTTCTGTCGCGTCTCGGAATTGTACGCAGCAGTATTTAGCTCCTGCTTTAGATTAGACCATTCTTGTCCAAGTATTTGTTCTGCAGGGTTCTGCTCCTTTTTTGTCAGGTTTGCATCCATTTCCTCTTCTGTTGGCAATTCTACTTCGAACTGCTGTCCTTTCTTTTTGTCCTTCCTTTTGTTCTGCCATTTTCTTTTCTTCTCTTTGGACTTTAGTTTCATTAAAAGGTCCTGTTCCTTTGCTGCTAGCTTCTGTCGCGTCTCGGAATTGTACGCAGGGTTACAGTTTGCTCGAGCTGTAACCTTTCTAATGTACTTCAGCTCCTTATTTAGCTTAGTGTTACAAAGCCCTTTTCCTCCTGAAAGAAAGCGAAATGAAGTGTTCTTTTCAATTTGGCCCTCGCTCGGTGGCAGGTCTGAGTTTAAGTAGGAATGTCCAGGTGCATCGTTGCAACCAGCAGGTGGATGTGGAGGAGGGTAATACTGGCCAAGCAAGGATCCAGTGTCAGTAGAAGGACATACAGGATTCATTGAAAATTTACAAAAACCAGGGGGATAGGAGGAGGAAGCTGGGCTGTCATTGGACCCAGAGTTCTGGACAGTATTGATGGCGTGAAGGTAACAAAGGTCTGATTGCTGTCCAGTTTGGCCTTCACTCAGTGACCGGTCTGCGTTCTGCTTTAGTTTCATTAAAAGGTCCTGTTCCTTTGCTGCAAGCTTCTGTCGCGTCTCGAAATTGTACACAGGGTTACCGTTTGTTCGAGCTATAACCTTTCTAATATACTTCAGCTCCTTCTTTAGCTTAGAGTCACAAAGCCTTTTTCCTCCTGAAATGCTGAGAAATGAAGTGTTCTTTTCAATTTGGCCCTCGCTCTGTGACAGGTCTGAGTTTAAGTAGGAATGTCCAGGTGCATCGTTGCAACCAGCAACGATGCAGGTGGTTCTGGATGAGGGTAAACCTGGCCAAGTAAGGCTCCAGTGTCAGCAGAGCGACAAACAGGATTAATTGAATTACAAAAACCAGGGGGATAGGAGGAGGAAGCTGGGCTGTCATTGGACCCAGAGTTCTGGACAGTATTGATGGCGTGAAGGTCTGATTGCTGTCCAGTTTGGCCTTCACTCAGTGACAGGTCTGAGTTCTGCTCTAGTCTCTTTAAAATATTCCGTTCCTTTCCTGCTAGCTCTTGTAAAAACGTGTGTTCCATCTCTGAATTATTCGCAGGATCATCGTTCATTAGAGCTATAACCTTTCTAATCGTATTTAGGTCCTGCTTTAGATTAGACAATTCTTGTCCATTTATTTGTTCTGCAGGGTTCTGCTCCTTTTTCGTCAGGTTTGCATGCATTTCCTCTTCTGTTGGCAATTCTACTTCCAACTGCTGTTGGATGCTTCTCTGACTTTCTTTTTGTCCTTCCAGGCCTGATTGCTGTCCAGTTTGGCCTTCACTCAGTGACAGGTCGGGGTTCTGCACTATTCTCTTCAAAATGTCCTGCTCCACTCCTGCTAGCTTTTGTAATTTCTTCTGTTTCTCCTTTGAATTGATCAGAGGGTCACAGTGTACTCGAGCTATAGAATTTCTGCACCAGAACACCAGCTGCTTCCATATCCGCTTTTCTACCACCGTTGCATTTCGCAAAAGAAGTTGCTTTTTCCTCTTATTTTTGCTCTGCCTCCTTTTATTTCCAGTACCTCTAGACTTCACAGTATTACTGATGTGGAGGTAATGAGAGCCTGATCTCTGTTCAGTTTGGCCTTCACTCAGTGACAGGTCTGAGTCTAAGTAGGAATGTCCAAGTGCATCGTTGCAACCGGCAGGCGGATGTGGGTAAACCTGGCCAGGTAAGGCTCCAGTGTCAACAGAGGAACATACAGGATTCATTGAATTACAAAAAACAGGGGGATAGGAGGAGGAAGCTGGGCTGTCATTGGACCCAGAGTTCTGGACAGTATTGATGGCGTGAGGGTGACCAAGGTCAGATTGCTGTCCAGTTTGGCCTTCACTCAGTGACAGGTCTGAGTTCTGGTCTAGTCTCGGTAAAATGTTCTGTTCCTTTCCTGCTAGCTCTTGCAAAAACTTGTGTTCTTTCTCTGAATTATTTGCAGAGTCACGGTTCACTAGAGCCATTACCTTTCTAATCGTATTTAGCTCCTGCTTTAGATTAGACCATTCTTGTCCAAGTATTTGTTCTGCAGGGTTCTGCTCCTTTTTTGTCAGGTTTGCATCCATTTCCTCTTCTGTTGGCAAGTCTACTTCCAACTGCTGTCCTTGTATGCTTCTCTGACTTTCTTTTTGTCCTTCCTTTTGTTCTGCCATTTTATTTTCTTCTCTTTGGAATTTAGCTTCGGTGACAGTATTGATAGTGTGAAGGTAACGAAGGCCTGATTTCTTTCCAGTTTGGCCTTCACTCTTCTTCTGCAGTAGTATCTTTACAATGTCCTGATCCACTCTTGTTAGCTTTTCTAATTTCTTCTGTTTCTCCTCTGAATTGATCCATTTCAGAGGAGTGTCACAGTGTAATCGAGCTATAGAATTTCTAACTAACGCCAGCTGCTTCTTTAACTGCCTTTTCCCCTTATTTTCGCTCTGCCTTCCTTTATTTCCAGTACCCCCAGGACCGTATTTCCAGTACCCCTCAGTACTAATGATGTGGAGGTAATGAGAGCTTGATCTCTGTTCAGTTTGGCCCTCACTCAGTGACAGATCTGAGTCAAAGTAGGAATGTCTAAGTGCATCGTTGCAACCAGCAGATGGATGTGGGTAAACCTGGCCAGGTAAGGCTCCAGTGTCAACAGAGGGACATGCAGGATTCATTGAATGGCAAAAACCAGGGGGATAGGAGGAGGAAGCTGGGCTGTCATTGGACCCAGAGTTCTGGACAGTATTGATGGCGTGAGGGTAACAAAGGTCTGATTGCTGTCCAGTTTGGCCTTCACTCAGTGACAGATCTGTGTTGAAGTGAGAATGTCCAAGTGCAGTGCTGCAGACAGCAGGTGGTTGTGGATGAGCATAAACCTGACCAAACAAGGCTCCAGTGTCAGCAGAGGGACATAAAGGAGTCATTGAATAATTACAAAACCCAGGGGGATAGGAGGAGGAAGAAGGTGGGATGACCTTGGATCCATAGTTCAAGAAAGCACCGTTACTAGTGTCACTGTGGTATGCAGTGTACTCTGAGTGCTGGACTGAAGTGTATGTTGGAATTGCAGATGCAACATCAGCATTGTACAATGGAGTTGCACATGCAGCAAGATATTCTGGGTTCTCTGGATACTGATGGCGACCAGAAGAGCTATCTCTGGAGGCAATTCTATTCTCGTCTCTATCACCATCTCGTTCTCTCCCTTGGTCTCTCCCTCGCTCTCTGCTTCGCTGTCTAAAGTGTAGGTATTCAGAACTTTGTGTTTGTTCTCTGCTCTCCCTGAAGGTTTTGCTGGGGGAATGCTGATGATGGGAGGGACTAGAACTATGGCTGTCAGACACTGAGGTGGATGAAGAGGAAGGACCGTGATCACTTTGTACATGCTGCCGACTTCTCTTGCTCAGCGCTGTGCTGTCCAACCTCTGTTTGGTATCACTCTTTCTGCCATAGAGCCTCTCCTGTGTACGTTCTGCTAGTTTGCACTGGTCATCTGCATCCAGCCTAAAACCAATTGTCTTCAGAATGTTTTGGAGATCTTCCTGATGCTGCTCCAGTTTGAGTTTCTTCTCCACCACTGGGGGAGACCTGGATCTACGACTAGAGACAAAATGACTACCGCCTCTATCATCACTCTGGGCAGATTTCTCCTCAGACTGGATGTTTCTTTTACCGCCCACATGGGATATATCTTGATTGAGTAGTTCAGTATTCCTTTCTTCACCGCAAGACTGACGGTCCCTCTGCCCAGCTCCACGTTGTAATCGTTGGCTCTCACTCTTGCACACATCTGAGTCTTCCTTCACAACAGGGCTTTGACTATGTAGAAGCTCCTGACCAGTAGGATCATCATTGACTATTTTAGTCAGCATTTCAATGTCCACCCCTTTGTTAAGTACACTGAGGAAACGCTGGAATCCCTTTAAAACCAACATATTTTCCGCAATTGTGGTAGAAGGGCTCTGACTGGGAGGTTGTAGTTTAACATCAGGGACCTGCTGAAGGGCACATGTAAGAAAACATCACAAGTTTACTAAGAGTGGAGCATGCATCAGTAAATTAGAACTTTGAGTGAGCTTCAGTACTTACTCATTTCTTTTACATTTTCAAGACATTGTTAGACAGTGTGTGTGTGTGTATAGTTGCATGCCATGGCTAATTATAAATTCATGTTAACGTGCAGTTGGACAGCCTAATAAAGTGGCCGGTGAGTGTATATATATATTACATTACAAAAATATGCATGGAGGTCAGGAATTTTACAATAGTTTGATAAGTGTTCAACAAAGCTACACACCTCCCCATGTGAATCCAATACACCAGAATGACAGTGCCTGTTCAGCAAGGCTTTCACTCTGAGTTTCAGAGGATGATCATCTTTGTTCAAGGTCGACGTATTTGTCTTCTCCACAGGATTAGGTGATGGAAGGTGGTCAGATGGAGTGGAGAAGGCCTGAGCAGTTTGAAGGAAAAATAGTTAATTACACCATGAGGCACATATACGGACATCTACACTACTATAAAACGTGTGTAGTATTAATCAAAGAAATAGCCACAGATTCCCCAGTCCTCGAAGTTGGAGACATTCAATCAAACACAAATGTTTTGGCCATGAAGCCTTCATCAGGCTGATGATTCGTAGGCGAAACAGTGCATGATTAAATGTCACCAACTATGAGGACTGAAGAATGTGTGGCTATTTCTTTGATTAGCCAAACATTTTCCATTGCAGCAACTCATTAGGTGTCGGGCATGTACATAATTGTATTTACAGATTGAATGTAACAAACAAGCAAGTGTTCCAACTTCTTTCAGAAGGCAAATGTCAAGATGGAAATATCCATTAGTAAGAATTCTGTTTGCATAGATACAGTATGTCAGATAAATCAACTCGCCACACACCTTTGCAAGAACACCATTAGGCCACCTTCGCTGCAAAACAACATTCACCCTCTCTTTCAGTGGTCTATTGTTGTAGGCTGAAGACCGTTTACTATTGGAAAAACCTATATCCTTTTCTCCTGTACTCATAAAGGGCTGAGTATTTCTTACAGAACTGTCCACTTTACTACGTGAGAGATCCTCTTCCCGTTCTTCTTTAAACATCTGACATGGCGTCTTTGCTTTTAGAAATGGCTCCGTTCTTTTCATAGCAATAGTAGCTTTCTTCAGACTTATCTTCTCCTCAATCTGTTGAAGTTCTCTCCTCTTCCTTGCCAACTCCTTATCTACCTTACTCAGCTCCAATGGGTCACCATCTGGGTCTGTGGCCATTTCTGGGCTGAAGTTATTGGAATTCAGCCTGTAGGGCCTATGGGATGAAGGATTATGATGCTCCATTTCTGCATTAGTACCCATCATGGTATGTGGTCTTTTTTTGTGGTTTGTTGAATAACCACAATATGGGTCATTCTCTATCTGTTCCCTGGAATCAGTCCTCTGTCTTGGATCAAGGACTTCCCATTGTCTCTGGTGAGTGTATTGCCAGTCTGTAGGATTCGTTGTTGATCCGTTCCAGTTCATGTTGGTGGGTTATTACTGCAAAGTAAAACAACATGAAGTTTAATCAGCAAATGTCCAACGGAACTAACAGCACCTGCCTATAGTGCTTTCATATTCTACAAATGTAAACACATTTCTAGGTACATAAACAGTGGTGTAAAGTAACTAAGTACATTTACTCAAGTACTGTACTACTAAAACTGGTACTCAAGTACCAGTTTTCAGTACTTTCTACTGCACTACATCTCGGAGGCAAATATTGTACTTTTACTCCACTGCACTTATTTGAAAACTGTAGTTACTAGTTACTTTGTAAATTTTGATTATTATTACAAAACATTTGAAAACATTTTGAAAATAGCCGATCTACAAGCTCACAATGCGTGGCGATTAAATCCTTTTGTAACTTAGCGAAATAAAACCAAATTGACCCCCATTTGTACACTGTCATAGTTATATAACAAATATAACTCACTTGGACCGACATTGTTTACTGGAGCCGCTCTCCCGTCTCCACCAAAACATGCATGTTCATTTCACTTCAGAAGTGTAAAACAGTAACATTTAGCTGTTACAGCTACAGGATATACGCTTCCACAGTGCTGGTAAAAACGGAATAATTACTCAATTACCATAAACATAAAAGACTGACGGGAGGAAGAGAGCTAAAAGGTTAGCCATATAGCCATTAACATTAGCCAAAAAGCCAGCTCAGCTGATAGGATAGCGGAACGGAGCCGCAACACATCTCCGGCTTACTTCAAGTGTTGCCAGGTTTTGAGAGAGAAATAAGCAACCAGGTCTAGGAAAACAAGTCCAAAAGAAGCGACTAAACCTTAAAGTTTAAGGAGGCTTAAAACCTACATTACATCTCTATCTACAAGCTCACAACGCGTCGATGTCGACGCGTTGAGAACCACTCGTTTAAATAACAATTAAAACATTTGGAAACAAGCCTAAATAAGCAACTTTACAGGAAAAAAAGCCCAAAGTCGCTTATAATAAGCGGACATGGCAACACTAGTGGGCGGACGCCTTTTTAGAAGACCGGAAACAGTAGAGTGAACGTGAACACAGCTTCTGAACCATTCTGTATCATTATTATTATAAGTCTATTAATTTCCAATGGAAGAGTGAACGCGAACGCAGCTTCTGAACCATTCTTTATCATTATTATTATAATAAGTCTATTCATTCCAATGGAAGAGTGAAGGTGAACACAGCTTATGGACCATTCTTTAGCTCCATGGTCACTGAACTACTTCCCAAGACTTTCATACTAAAATGGCTTTTTTCAGAGAGACAAATCAGGAGAAAATCAACTTTATTATCGACCTTTCTCTGTCCCAGCAACACACTCTCGCGGGATAAGCACGAGTAAACACAGGACGTTCGCGACATAATAACTATTAGTTATAAGACATTGGTTGCTATGTCTTGATAACTATTTGTCCTCAGATCTTTTTCCACAGGTCGAGGTCGGATATCTGTTATTATGAAAACATATTCATCCCCCAGTTGTTCTTCTAAACATGCAAGGGGAAGCACAAACAAAATAATTTTGTTTCCGTGTTAGCCATGTCAACTTTTACATCATGTTTCTGTCCAGTGTCTAAACCGTTACATTTGATCAAATATGAAATAGGAGAGCTACACTACCAATCAGTCTTAAGATAGTGCTGGAGTCAAATTAGTATTCAGGTATAATTCAGAAAGAATACAACTTGCACACAATCTTTCTCAATTGCAGTTTCAAATTTATTGCTAAACTTTTTATCAGAGACATTCAGAGCATAATAGAAACATTTGAGAAACAATGAAACACAATATCCACATGTACATATAATATACCTGTATATTATATATAATATTGTCAGCTATATGGAGAGCAATGCTTTGTCACAGTCATAAAAAATGCAAAACCAAACAGAAAACAAGACCTACTATAAATGCATTGAATAACACAATTAACCTGTATTACAATGTGTCAAGATCATCACCCTTTAAGAATCAAGAGTATATATAAGAATAATAGTTCTCTTTGAAATTTAAAAAAAATAATCAATTGAACCCCTGGGCAAAGAAAAAAAAAGTCTGCGCTCGGGTAGCACAAAAACGTACCTGCTCACCAAGCATTCGGCTTGGCGGCTTCGTGTCAATATCAAAACAATTGCCCGTGTTCAGAGGGGAGCCGGGCGGCAAGGGTGATCTTTGTGTCAATGCATGTACACATATGCTGGTGCGGCATCATGTCAATGGGGAATTTAGCAGGGGGAGTAGGACAGAGGCGCTATGTCCTCCCAGTGGGTCCTCACACTGGCAGGTGAGCCAGTAGGGTACAACAGTAGCGACAAGCAGCGGGAGAAAGTGGCATAATGACTACATTCATTGGGATCTTAGGGTGTGCTCCCGCTGGCCTTTGTTTTTCTAGACGTACCTAGAAGGCAGCAGTAGCATAGTGGTGGGCATGTCCACTCAATGTGGGCCTGCGCGTCAGACCTCTGGGGACCACTAAATAAGACATACATAGGACCACAATGTAAACAAGTCCCCAGGACTTTTTTTGTGTTATCCTTTTAGCCTTAATGTCTGACTGTAGCTCGTGCTGTTTACATTTGTCCAATAAAGTATTCAATGAATCAATCAAACTGCAGCTCCGTGATCCCCTGCCGATCCACCTGGGGTCGTGAGACATTCAGTTACCATTTGTGTGGCCATGATGAGGAGGCCCGCCGCCCGGTAGAAGTCTTGGTGAAGGGGAGGCTGTGTTCTGCCAGGAGAACACTCACTGTACACTCGTTGCTGCTTCGCTGCTCACCACACCACCAGCAGCAACCTGTATGCCAGATGGCAAGTACAATAAAGCATACACCATGAGTCCTAACCTTTGACCATGGTCCACTTAAGATCGACAACAAATTAACAAAAGGAACATAGTATGAGTGTGTTGTGGTGCTCTGGTTTGTTGTGTGAGTGTGTCTTGGGGGGGGGTGCTTGTGGTGGGAGGATAGGTAACCTTTAGGGAGGAGAGAGTGTGCGTGTGTGTGCGTGTGTAAGGGTGGGGGTGTATGAGTGAAAGAGAGCGTATGTGCAGAAATGCGCATGCACGATTAAGAGAGGATTGTATGGAACCACAAACAATAACTGTTACTGCACTATTTATATTTGGACAATGTTGAGACAATGTTGAGAAACAAAACCCTCGTTGGACAAAAACATCATTAAAAAATGTCCTGAAATGCCCTGAACCCCAAGTTGTCATATTTCACCGCTTGGTAAGGTGCCCCAGACATCACTTTCTTCAATTTGGCAGTAAAAAACGTTGACAACAAAACAGGCACGCTGACTCAGTGCCATTTGAGTTCCATAGCGATAAGGTGTGAATCAAGTTACCGATATGATCATTCCCTCAGCGTCGTCAACATGGTATACGCAATGCACCTGAACAAGCGGCGACTATGACATCTTGGGGTGAGAGCGTGTTGCCTTCAAAGATACATATATTATGGATACTGTATGCTGCCAGCTAAAAGTTGTAATGACTACAACGAAAATGTATACTTAAAATGTCCTTCAGAAACGCGAGAATACAGAAAACATTAGATAAAAATTACTAAAAAGTGGTAAATGCTAGTTTGAAAGACAATAACTACATATCTGCTCACCTTTTTCGTCAGGTTTGCATTTATTTCCTCTTCTGTTGGCAATTCTACTTCCAACTGCTGTCCTTGTATGCTTCTCTGACTTTCTTTTTGTCCTTCCTTTTGTCCTGCCATTTTATTTTCTTCCCTTTGAAATTTCGCTTTGGTGACAGTATCCACGGCTGATTGCTGTCCAGTTTGGCCTTCATTCAGTGACGGGTCTGAGTTCTGCTTAACCTGCTCTAGTCTCTTTAAAATGTCCTGCTCTTCTCCTGCTAGCTTTTCTAAAATCTTCCGTTGCTCCTCTGAATTGTTCGCAGGATCAGACCTAGCTCGAGCTATAGAAATTCCAACAAACTTCAGCTCAGTCTTTATCTTATATATAAGACCGTCTTTAAGACGTCTCTTATCCGACTTTTTCGTTTTTCTCTTAATCGTTGGCCTTATTTTTATTGGGGTGGACTCTGAGACAGTATTGATGGAATGAAGGTGACAAAGGCCTGATTTCTGTCCAGTTTGGCCTTCACTCAGTGACAGGTCTGAGTTCTGCTCTAGTCTGATTAAAATGTTCTGTTCCCTTCCTGCTAGCTCTTGTAAAAACTTGTGATTCCTAGGGTCACGGTTCATTAGAGCTATAACCTTTCTAGTCGTATTTAGCTCCCGCTTTAGATTGTCTAATCTAGAGTTGGAGAGTTCTTGTCCATTTATTTGTACTGCCGTTTTATTTTTTGGTATTTGCATATCAGTGAGTTTTGTCTGACAGTGAGGGTTGATGTTGAGGTAATGAGGTAATGACCGCTGTCCAGTTTGGCCCTCAATCAGTGACAGATCTGTGTTGAAGTAAGAATGTCCAAGTGCAGTGTTGCAGGCAGCAGGTGGATATGGATGAAGATATGGATGAGGGTAATCCTGGCCAAACAAGGCTCCAGTGTCAGCAGAGGGACATAAGGGAGTCGTTGAATAATTACAAAAACCAGGGGGATAGGAGGAGGAAGAAGGTGGAATGACATTGGACCCATAGTTCCAAGCTGTTGAGGAAGCACCGTTACTAGTGTCACTGTGGTAGGCAGTGTACCCTGAGTGCTGGACAGTATTGATGGCATGAGGGTAACCAAGGTCGGATCGCTGTCCAGTTTGGCCTTCACTCAGTGACCTGTCTGAGTTCTGCTCTAGTCTCTTCAAAATGTTCTGTTCCTTTCCTGCTAGCTCTTGTAAAAACGTGTGTTCCTTCCCTGAATTATTCGCAGGGTCACGGTTTACTAGAGCTATAACCTTTCTAATCGTATTTAGCTCCTGCTTTGAGTGCTGGACTGAAATGTATGTTGGAATTGCAGATGCAGCATCACCAGAAATGTATGTTGGAATTGCAGAGGCAACATCAGAATTATACGTTGGAATTGCAGATGCAGCATCAGAATTATACGCTGGAATAGCAAATGCAGGATTAGAATTATACATTGGAATTGCAGATGCAGTATCAGAAGTATACGTTGGAATTGCAGATGCAGTATCAGAATGATACGTTGGAATTGCAGATGCAGTATCAGAATGATACGTTGGAATCGCAGATGCAGCATCAGGATAAGGAACGAGATATTCAGGGGTCTCTGGATACAGATGGCGACCAGGAGCGCTATCTCTGGAAACAATTGTATTATTGTCTTTATCACCATCTCGTTCTCTCTCTTGCTCTCTCCCACTCTCTCTGCTTCTCTGTCTAGAGTGTTGGTATTCAGAACATTGTGTTTGTTCTCTGCTATCCCTGAAGGTTTTGCTGCAGGAATGCTGATGCCGGGACGGACTAGAATTAGAGCTGTCAGACACTGAGGTGAATGAAGAGGAAGGACTGTGAGGATTGCGTAAGTTCTGCTGACGTTTCTCGCTCACCCTTGTGCTGTCCAACTTCTGTTTAGTTTCATTCTTTATCCCATAGAGCCTCTCCTGTGTACGTTCTGCCAGTTTGCACATGTCATCTGCATCCAGACTAAAACCAATGGTCTTCAGAATGTTTTGCAGCTCTTCCTCATGCTGCTCCAGCTTGGGTTTCTTCTCCTCCACCACTGGGGTAGACCTGGATCTACAACTAGAGCCAAAATGGCTGCTGCCTCTATCATCACTGTGGGTGGATTTCTCCTCAGGCTGGATGTTTCTTTTACCTCCCCGATGGGAAATATCTTGATTGAGTAGTTCAGTCTTCCTCTCTTTACTGCAAGACAGACGGTCCCTCTGCCCAGCTCCACGTTGTAATCGTTGGCTCTCAATCTTGCAAACATCTGACTTTTCCTTCACAAGGCTATGCAGAAGCTCCTGACCAGTAGGGGGAAACTCCTCGTCATCATTGACTATTTTAGTCAGCATCTCAATGTCCACCCCTTTGTTAAGTACACTGAGGAAACGCTGGAATCCGTTGACAACCAAGTTATTTTCCGCCACTGTGGTACTAGGGCTCTCGCAGGAAGGGGGTGGTTTAACAACGGGGACCTACCGAAGGACACATTAAAAAAAAACATCAGTTTGCTAAATAGTGAAGCATGCATCAGTTAATAAAAATAATAAGAGTTAGCTTCTCAAGCATACTCATTTATTTTACACTTTCAAGACATGAGTCTAACCCGATAATAATGACAAAACTAATGGTGGTGTACTGGCCCAGTGGTTCTCAACCTGTGGGTCGGCACATGATTTTGGGGGTGTCCCCAGATGACAATTTAAGGACTTTTAAGACCTTTTTAACACCTCCAAAGAAAAAAAGAAAGAAAATAAAAATACCATTACTGCATCAAAAGTAATCAACTAACTATTCTCTAAAAACTGGTCAAACATTGGCCAAATTGTCAAATAATATAAGAAATGTGTGAAAATAGCCGATCTACTGTACAAGCTCTTGTAGATCGGCTATTTTCACAATATTTATCTGTGGAACCGAGTCAAACTAAATTGAATGCCTCAACTCCTACATTCCAAGTGCTTATCAGGGTGGGGGGACCCCAGTTCAAATATGATTCTTTTGAGGGGTCACGTCCTGAAAAGGTTGAGAACCACTGTACTAGCCTACTCTGTCTATACTGTAGGTATCAAGTGCAATGTTTTCTCAGAGAGTTCCATGCGGGCGCAAAAAAAATCTCTCATCAGCATATAAAATGTTCAATATTCTATCATGAGCCAAGTCACCATAAATATGGCTTTCCTGATGTGGGTATCAGCAACATTCCTTTAACAATTTACAAGTTTAAATCTCTGTCTTCGCCAGGCCTAAGACAGAGACTATGTTTTGCACCCTGTCCGTCCATCCGTGAACAGCTTATCTCCGGCACTGTTATAGCGCCACCAGGAGGCAATTTTTTGTAAAACATTTTTTTTATATAACTCCTACAGATTTTGTCCAAACATCACCCAAATCGGTACACAGTATCTCTATAGTCATGTGATCAAGACGGATCTGTCCAATTTTTTATATTCCTTCCTGATTGGCTAAGATTGGCTTCCAAAGTTTTCAGGATTGGTCTGTTTTTAACAAAATGCATCAAATCAATCATGAATGCAGCGTTTTTTTTATATTACTCCTACAAATGTTGTCCAAACATCACACAAATCGGTACACATAATCTCTAATAGTCAAGTGATCCATTTTGTATATTCCATCCTGATTGGTGAATTCCGAACATTGCTGGCCCACAATAACCTACCTGACCTGGCGGAGACCTTTTTTCTCTTTTTTCTAGTTAAAACTAAATCTAACGGGAAGCACATATTACGTCTCTCTGCTAAATAAAATGCAATAAAAACTGTTTTCTCAGGGTGGGTTGTCCCACCAAAATTTGAATAAGAAATAAAGGTTGGGTACGTGATAGCAGTGATTACTATCACTAGTTTGAGTTTTTTTAACCCAAAGATATCACTTCTCTAAGTGGTGATGGTGGCCGAAGGAGTGTTCAACAAAGCTACAAACCTCCCCATGTGAATCCAATACACCAGAATTACGGTGCCTGTTCAGCAAAGCTTTCACTCTGAGTTTTAGAGGATGATCAGCTTTGTTCAAGGTCGACGTATTTGTCTTCTCCACAGGATTAGGTGATGGAAGGTGGTCAGACGGAGTGGAGATGGCCTGTTAGAAGGAAAACTGTTCATTACACCATTTGAGGCACAGATAAAGCTGGCATATAAATATATCTATATCTTTTTTTCATTTTCCTTTTTTTGGTCACCTTTATTTTAACAGGAATAGTCCCATTAATAAAAATCTCTTTTGCAAGGACAAAACAGCTATGAATCATGGTGTGTAAAAATCTCTTTTGCAAGGACAAAACATCTATGAATCATGGTGTGTAGAGGATATATTAATCAATTATTACAATGCACACAGATGCACCACAAGAATACACGCATGAAGGGCATGAGTAATCAAAGAAATAGCCACAAATTCCTCAGTCCTCAGAGTTGCCGACATTCAATCAAACGCCAATATTTTGACTATGAAGCCTTAATTTAGCTACCATTGGTTCAAACGTAGTGTATGATTAGTTCACAAGTTCACAACTATTGTTTACTTTATACTGTTCTTACAGTATTTCAATATCATGATTCTGTTGTGCTATGCCTTTTGTAATCTCTGCACCATTGAAAATGAATGTCCTGCCCTCAATGTATTTAAGAGAAAACAAAGGTTGAATGAAATGAAGGCCTCCTAGCCGAAAAGTTGGTGTGTGATTTAATGTCACTGTAACTATGAAGTCTGTACAGCTATCTATTTGATGAGTTGTGCATTTTCCATACCCATGGGTATGCTGCAGCAACTCAATAGGTGTCCATACTTTCATGTCATTCGTCTGTGTAGCGCATGCACTGCACATCATTTTATTTACAGACTGAATTTATCAATGTTCCTTGAGAAAGTAAGTCAATATGTAAATCTATTAAGAATTCTGACTTCATAGATATGTATGTCAGATAAATCAACCTACCACATACCTGTGAAAGAAAACCATCAGGACACCTTTGCTGCAAAAGAACATTCACCCTCTCTTTCAGTGGTCTATAGTTGTAGGCTGAAGACCATTTACTACTGGAAAAACCTACACCCTTTTCTAGTGTATTCATAAAGGGCTTTGTATTTTTCACAGAACAGTCCACTTTGCTATGTGAGAGATCCTCTTCCAGTTCTTCTTTAAACATCCGACATGGTGTCTTTGCTTTTAAGGATGGCCCTGTTGTTTTCACATCATCAGTAGTTTTCTTGAGGAGTATCTTCTTCTCAATGTGTTGAAGTTCTCTCCTCTTCCTTGCCAACTCTTCAACTATCTTACTCAGTTCCTCTGGTTCGTTGTCTGGGTCTGATGTGACCATTTCTGTGTTACAGTTATTGGAATTCAGCCTGTATGACCTATGCCTATGGGATGAAAGATTATGATGCTCCAATTCTTCATAAGTACCCATCATGGTATGTGGTATTTTGTCATTCACTGAATAAGCACAATGTGGGACATTCTCTGTCTTTTCCCTGGAATCAGTCCTCTGCCTTGGATCAATGCTTTTCCACTGTCTCTGGTGAGTGTATTGCCAGTCTGTAGGATTCATTGTTTACTCAGTTGTTCCAGTTCATATGTTGGTGGGATTATTACTGCATAGTAAAACAAGGGATAAAACATATAGGTTTAATCAACAAATGTCCAACGGGACTACAACACATGCCTAGAGCTTTATTGCTATTCTACAACTATATGACCTATGACTTTATTATCTCTACGAGTCTTAGCTACCACCTCCCCAGATTGCCCTGGAATGTCAGCTCCAAATCCCGTACTTCTCCAAACATGTACAAATGCAAAAATATAAGGGGCTTACCCGCGTGCCCCAAATGTTAACTCGGTGTCCGGCGTATTTGTGCAATGTATTAGTTGATATTTTTCAATAAAGAAGTGTTTTAATACCGTTTGTGGGCGGTTCTGTCGGAAGTTAGTGAGGAGCGCATCCGGTGAGAACCGGAATTACACTAAATGTAAACAGGAAATAAACGAGGGGGGATGGCGTTCGTCCACAAACGGGATTAAAACACTTCTTTGTTAAAGAATATCAACTAATACATTGCACAAATAGGCCGGACAAGTTTTCGATAAAATACATCTACGAGAGTCTTTATCTAAGGCTACATCTGTAAATTAATACAGAGAATGTACACACTTAAATTAGCTCAGATTAAATTAACTACAACTACTGACTTTTACCTTGAAATATAACTATCCACACGAGCCCATCTTCAGTCGCATCTCATCTCCAGCGAAACATCAAGATGTCCATTTCTGATTTCACATCACAGGGTGTAAAACACTATAAGCTGTTAAAGGAGTGGGTGCTTTTGCACATTAAAAACTAAGATTTATCTTTTACCTGTGTTTGTTTGACTATGAAAATTAACGCGAGGAAGGAAGAAAGCTAAAGTTAGCCAACAACACATCTAGTGTTGCCAGATTTTACGAGAAAAATAAGCAACCAGGTCTATGAAAACAAGCCCAAAAGAAGCGACTAGGCTACGGCTTTTTGAAAATAGCCGATCTACAACGAGGCGTTGCGAGCTTGTAGATTTGCTTTTTTTTTGGGGGTGGGGGGGACACTTGAACAAAAATAGGTAATGTGGGAATATTTTTTAAACATTTTAGCAACACAAATGTATAGGGGGTCCCTGGCACAAAATATTTTCAGACACAAACCCAAAAAACCGCAACCCGCAACTACCAATATTTACAAGCAAAAAATCCCAAAGTCGCTTATAATAAGCAGACATGGCAACACTGCACATCTAACTTATTCTGTGGTGCTCGAATGATACAGACTGCAAATATGATGCCGCCATCTGGACGGAGTACGTTTTGCTTTGCTGTCTCTTCTCAGGCCTGGCTGGTCCATAGTCCATTCAGGCAGTGGTGGAAGAAGTACCCTCATGTTTTACTTAAATTAAAGTATCAATACTGCAATGTAGAAATACTCTGTTACAAGTAAAAGTCTTTGATTGATTGATTGATGTACTTTATTTTTTTGTAAGACATGACCAGAATCGCATCGCCACGCATTGTGAACTCGTAGATCGGCTATTTTCAAATGGCCGAAATGTATATAGGACTGAAGTGGGTAATGTATGTTTTGTAATAATAATCAAAATCTATAAAGTAACCGGTAACTAAAGTTTTCAAATAATTGTAGTGGAGTAAAAGTACAATATTTGCCTCTGAGATGTAGTGGAGTAGAAGTAAAAGTACAGAAAATTGGAAATACTCAAGTAAAAAATACCTCAAAATTGTACTTAAGGAACAGTACTTCCTGTACTTAGTTACATGTACATGTACTTAGTTACTTTAGTTTACACAACTGCATTCAGGATGTTGAAAACCACAAGAGTTAAGTAATAATTGTTTAATACAAAATGATGTATAGACTACTCATTGTGCAGAACAGCCCATTTACAAATCCTATGGATTGTCATTCATGTAATTCATTCATGTGTTTATCACTTTAATGTTGCAGCTGGTAAAGATGGGGCTGATTTCAATTAAGTCATGTGCTGCTTAGTATAACCTATAATATTGCATCATAATGTATCAGTTAATGTATGTTTTTTCTTTTATTAATAATTTAAATCTGCAAAGTAAATACAATATTTGCAGTGGAGTAGATATGAGTAGTCTAATGAGCATATCTCAAATACTATGACTGGTATTTCAAATACTATGACTGGTATTCAATATTAATTACTCTATTTGTGGAAAAACATAATGAATCAAATCTAAATAAGGGGTTTCCACTTACTAACAGGAGAAATTCGGAGTGGTGTTCAGGGTTTTTGCCATTTGACAGAATTCTATTGAAGACAGTCAGTTTGAGTGATGTCGATTTTGCTAATATCAATGCTTTAAGTTTAAGATACTGTTGATTACTCTGACATAAGCTGAGATGTTTATTTTACTTTTATTTTAAGTACAGAAATACAAGTACATTAATCTTCCACAGATTATTTGCTTAAAGTGCAACATTGTTTTCTCACTCAACAGTATACAAGCCAACATACAGTATAAGTGTATAAAGGGTATCTGTAAATTTCTAATCTAAAGTGACAATTGAAGGACTTTTAAGACCTTTATAATACTACAAAAAAAACTGACAGCTCAGCTTGTACATTTTCACAATATTTATCAAACAAAATGTAATGCCTCAACTCAATTCCAAGTGCTTGTTGGGGTGGGGGGTCCCCAGTTCAAATATGATTATTTTGGGGGGGGTCGCAACCTGAAAAGTTCGAGAACAAGTGCCCTCTAGAGCACTGGTTCTCAAAGTGGGGTCCATGGACGCCTAGGGGTCCTTGAGGAAGATTAATGAAGAAGTACAATGGACACAATGGAAACAAGCCTCCTGGGGCTTTTTGTGTCATCCTTTTAGCAAAACCTTTGGACTGTACTACCAGTACTGTTAACAAACCTGCTAATTAAGTATTCAATCAATCAATCCATGGTGTGTCCAGCAAAATGACAACAGTTTAAACACTTACACTTAATTTATTTTTTGGCAAGTCGAAACTAGTTTTTTTTTTCGAGAGATGACAAATCCAAGCACCCAAATACTGTACATAACAATTTGGGTGCTGCCCATGAGGAGGCCCGGTGATGGGTAGTCACGGTGATGGAGAGGCTGTGTTCTGGCAGGAGAGCACTTACACTTCGGGCTGCTTCCTTGCTCAAGGGCCTCAAGGGCTTAGCCAACAGCAGCAACCTGTAAGCAAGGGGGTTGCAAGCAGATGGCAAGTAAGCATTCACCTTGTGTCCGAATTTTTGACTGGCACTGTATAACATAAATAAAGAATAATGTATAATAAAAAAAAAAGTTGGGCTATATCTGGAGTTAGGCTGCATCAAGCTCATGCGGTATGAGTGAGATATACGTTTTAAAAACACAAAAAATTTTTACTTGGAATAATTAACTGAATGTGTAGTAGAGGTTTAACTTACATTCATCAGTCGTTTACATTAGGCTGAGTTTCTGTTGGTGCTGCTTCATCTTCTGATTAAATGCTGCAAGCTAGACATTGTAATGACAAAAAAACAAAAAATCAATGTCCTGAAATGTCCTGAACCCCAAGGTGTTATATTTCCCCACTTGGTCAACGGCCCAAAGGATCACTTTTACGATGAATTGTTGTTCTTTTGCCAAAAAAACTAAGAAAATCAATGTGCGGCTGCGGCACTCCATTCCCATGTTGCATGCTACTGCTACATTCTTCTATATGAGCTCTGTCAAGTGACCATAAGGGATGAGTTTGATGAGCATTTTTCCCATTATGTGTACATTTAGAAGAAGTGTTCAATGGTTAAACAAAGCACAGCGTCATATTTATACAAATTAACATTGCAGTGGATTTCATGAGCCTTGGACACTGCAAATGTATCACGTAGCGTAACCGACATCATGGCAAATGCAGCAAAGCAGACAGATCCTGCAAGGTGAACAGCATCCCATAAAGTTAGACAAAGTTTGCGATCTACCCGTGAATCGTTGATCCTACCCTCAACTATGGTCATGACATGTGGGTCATGACTAAAAGAACAAGATCACGTAATGGCCAAAATGTTTTTTCTCAGGAGGGTGGTGTAGAGCCGCTGCTCCTTTGCATAGTAAGGAGCCAGTTCAGGTGGTAAGGGCTCCTGGTTGCCTCCCCAGGGAGGATTTCCAGACACCACCAGAGGCCACATGGCAGACCGAGGACCAGGTGTTGGGATCATATCTCCACAGTGGCCAGGGAATGCCTCGGGATCCCCCGGTCAGTGCTGGCTAATGTAACCCGGGAAAGGTAAGTCTGGGGTTCTCTGCTGGAACTGCTACCTCCACAACCCAACCCGACTTTGTATAAGCGTTTAAAGAAAGATTATTGGATGGATGGATGATAAGATACAGTATATCATAATGTACAATAATATAGATTATTTGTAGGCTAATGTTTAACATAAAGGAACATACGAGTTACAATGTTAAACCCTGAAGAAGGCCGTGGGGCCACAATGCGTGGGTTGTATCCCAGTCACTATTTTTAATTCAATGATGAAATAGCCATCTGAATAAAGGCTTTTTAATTTTTCCACCAGAAGAGTGCCTTGTTTTTTTCCTTTGTTGCACGTTTTGAGTCTCCAACCAAAGAGCACCTTAATTACTTTGTAATTACAGAGTTAGTCTTTATATATATACTATAGCAAATAAAACTGGACAATGGTCAAACCTCTGCCTAAAATCATGTTTGTGACATATGTCACAAACATGATTGGCAAAAACCCTGAACAGCATTTGCCGTTGTGGGTACAGGGGATGTTAAAAAAGTGTTTACAATCTTGTGGTATATGATGTGTCTCTGTTATTATATGTATTAATACTGTGGACTGTGTGGACTTAATCACGCTGATCTTTAGGGTTGGGATGTTTGTCCGATTCTGTATGTTCATGTTGCAAGCTAAAAGTTGTGATGACGAAAAAATAAATGAATGTGTTTAAAATGTCCTTCAGGTACATAAAGACAGAGACAGCATTTACATAGTGAAAACATGAAATCCAATGAAATGAGGAAAAATCGTAAATGCTAGTATGAAAGAGACAATATAAAAACATCTGCTCACCTTTTCCTTCAGATTTGCCTTCATTTGCTCTTCTGTTGGCAATTCTCTTTCCATCTGCCCTGCTTCCGATGTATCCTCTCCAGGCAGCTCTGGATTAAGATTATTTGTAGTGATCCCAGAAGGGAAATCACTTTTTCCCATTTGAGCTGGATCCTTTTCATCGATTATAGAACTGCAGTCTGCTAGAGCTAGAGTCATTTCTGCCATTTCTTTTTTAAATGCTGCAAACTAAACATTGTGATGAGGAAAAAGAGATAAGAAATTAATACAGCATTGGTGAAAACATATTTTTTTCCCCTTTGGAATGAGGAAAAGTTTTAAATGCTAGTCTAAAAGAGAAACCATATAGAAAGTCTGCTCACATTTTCCTTCAAGCTTATCTCCTCTGTTGGCAAATCTCCCTCCAACTGCTGTGCTTCTGTGCTAGACTTGTCAGGCGGATATGAATAAAGGAGAATCATATCTAATTCTCGTTTATTTTCTTCTCTCAGTTCTTCAGTTCTCCGTTGCTTCTTTAGTAGCCACTTTAAAGTATTCCGTTGCTTCGACTCAGAGTACTCAGCATGGTTAGATTTTGCAAGTCGTATATACCTTGCTGTCCAACTTGCTGTGCTTTTTAGCTTCTTCATTTCTTGAAATAGTTTTTGCGCTGCATTTTTATATTCTGCTAAATTGTATTTGACGGATTCCGTCTTTGCTACTTTCATATCGGTCAGACAGCAGGCAGTTCCACTAGACGTCTGAGTATTGATGACGTGGGTTGCTGTCTTCTTCTGCTGTACTTCTGTGCTAGCCTCTACAGGCGGCTCTGAATGAAGGGTATTTGTAGGGTATTTGATCCCAGAACGTAATTGTCTTGTCTGCATTTGAGCTGGATCCTTTTGACTGTTCGCAGAGCTACAACCTACAGCGACAGTAATTAATTCCCTTTCTTTTTGTTCTTCTATTTTCTTTTCAATGCTTTGTACTTGCACATCAGTGATAGGTTGAGCTAGTTTCTTTGTAATGTAATGTTCTCTCTCTCTCCTGCGTTTTGCTCTTCTAGCACTCTTTGAAGATTTTTTGTTGAGTTGTGTCAGACAGAAGGCAGTTCCACTAGACGTCTGAGTATTGATGACACGGGTTGCAGTCTTCTTCTGCTGTCCTGTGCCAGCCCCTACAGGCGGCTCGGGAAGCAGGGTATTTGTAGTGATCCCAGAACGTTTTTTCCATCGCTTTCTTTTACTTGGTCTTGCTTTAAGTTTCATGTTGACTTGTGCCATAGAGCCACCAGTGCCATTAGACTTGCCAGTATTGATGACGTGGAGGTAATGAGGGCCTGATCGCTGTCCGCTTTGGCCCTCACTCAGTGACAGATCTGCATTGAAGCAGGAATGTCCAAGTACATTTTTGTGACCAGCAGGCAGATGTGGATGAGGGTAAACCTGGCCAGGCAAGGCTCCAGTGTTAGCAGGGGGACATAAATGATTCACTGAATTACAAAAACCAGGGGGATAGGAGGAGGAAGAAGGTGGAACGACATTGGACCCATAGTTCCAAGCTATGGAGGAAGCACCGCTACTATAGTAACTGTGGTAGGCACTGGCAGTGTACTCTGAGTGCTGGACCAAAGTGTATGGACCAAAGTGTGTTGGAATTGCAGATGCAACATCAGAATTATACGTTTGAACTGCAGATGCAGCATCAGGATAAGGTACATGATATTCTGGGTCCTCTGGATATGGATCAATTCTATTATTGTCACTATTACCATCTCTCGCTTGTTCTCTGCTATCCCTGAAGGTTTCGCTGTAGGAATGCTGATGGTGAGAGGGTCTAGAACTAGGGCTTACAGACACTGAGGTTGATGAAGAGGAACGACTGTGATCACTTTGCACATGCTGCTGACTTCTCTTGCTCACCCCTGTACTAGCCAAACTCTGTTTGGTTTCATGCTTTCTGCCATAGAGCCTCTCCTGTGTACGTTCTGCTAGTTTGCACATGTCATCTGCCTCCAGACTAAAACCAATTGTCTTCAGAATGTTTTGCAGCTCTTCCTGATGCTGCTCCAGTTTGGGTTTCTTCTCCTCCACCACTGGCGGAGACCTGGATCTACGACTAGAGCCAAAATGGGTACCGCCTCGATCATCACTCGGGGCAGATTTCTCCTCAGGCTGGATGTTTCTTTTACCTCCCCCATGGGAAATATCTTGATTGAGTAGTTCAGTCTTCCTCTCTTTACTGCAAGACCGACGGTCCCTCTGCCCAGCTGCACGTTGTAATCGTTGGCTCTCACTCTTGCAAACATCTGACTTTTCCTTCACAACAGGGGGTTGACTATGCAAAAGCTCCTGACCAGTAAGGGGAAGCTCCTTGTCACCATTGACTATTTTAGTCAGCGCCTCAATGTCCACGACTTCGTTAAGTATGTTGAGAAAACGCTGGAATCCTTTGAAAACCAAGTCATTTCCCACAACTGTGGTACTAGGGCTCTGGCTGGGTGGGTGTGGTTTGACAACAGGGACCTATCGAAGGGCACATGAAAGAAAACATCACTATCTGTTTGTTAAAGAGTGAAGCATGCTCAATTAATCCCCCCAAAAATATGAATTGAACAATAGATAAGAGATGGCTTGATAAAGTTGTAGGATTGTTCAACAAATCCACAAACCTCCCCATGTGAATCCAATACACCAGAATTACGGCGCCTGTTCATCAAAGCTTTCACTCTGAGTTTTAGAGGATGGTCATCTTTGTTCAAGGTTGACATATTTATCTTCTCCCCAGGATTAGGTGATGGAAGGTGGTCATATGGAGTGGAGAAAGCCTGAACAGTTTGAAGGAAAATTGTGCATTACACCATTTGAAGCACAGATATGTGTACATCATATACACCACAAGAAAACATATGGCGTAGGTAGGGCATGTGTGAAATAGCCACACATTACTCAGTACTCATAGTTGCTGACATTTAATCACTCAAAGTTTTAGCTATGAAGCGTTCATCAGGGTGATGAAGTCTTCATAGCCTTAAATGTCAGTAATTATGAGGTCTATGTATGCAGCTACTTTTTGGATTACTTTATGCATTATCCAAGCCAGAAACTCATTAAGCGTGTGTCCTTTCTGCCATTTGTCTGTGTAGGTCAAGTAAATCATTTTATTTACAGATTGAATGTATCAAACAAGCAGTGTTCTTTGAAAAAAACAAAATATGTAAATACAGTATCTATTAATGAGTATCGGCTCTGTGGATAACTAATCCCAGGTTTCCAGAAGGTGGCACACCCGTTTCTTGTTCCAGTTCAGTGTCTCATAGCTTTGTTTGAATGGCTCGGCAGCAGATTTGAACAGGAAACGACACCTTTATGTGTTTCCCATTCAAATCCGCTGCCTAGCCATTCAAAAGCGATGGGAAAATGAACTGGAACAGGAAACGGGTATGCTACTGTCTGGAACCCCCGGGGCTAGTTATTCACAGAGCCTGTTCTATCTCTATCAGATAAATCAACCTACCACATACCTTTGCACGAAAACGATCAGGGTACCTTCGCTGCAACATAACATTCACCCTCTCTTTCAGTGGTCTATTATTGTAGGTTGAAGACCATTTGCTGCGGGAGAAACCTACATCCTTTCCTCTGGTACTCATAAAGGGCTGAGTATTTTTCACAGAATTGTCCACTTTGCTAAGTGAGAGAGCCTCCTCCTTTTCTTCTTTAAACATCTGACACGGTGTCTTTGCTTTAAAAAATGGCTCAGTTGTTTTCATAGCAATAGTAGCTTTCTTCAGACTTATCTGCTTCACAATCTGTTGAAGTTCTCTCCTCTTCCTTGCCAACTCTCCATCTATATTACTCGGTTCCACTGGTTCACCATCTGGGTCTGTGGCCTTTTCTGGGGTGAAATGATTGGAATTCAGCCTGTAGGACCTATGGGATGAAGGATTATGATGCTCCATTTCTGCATGTAGCCTTCTGTCCTTCACTGAATAACCACAATATGGGTAAATAATCTTTTCCTTGGAATCAGTCATCTGTCTTGGATCAAGGCTTTCCCGTTGTCTCTGGTGAGTGTATTGCCAGTCTGTAGGATTCATTGTTTACTCTATTCCAGTTCATATGTTGGTGGGGTTACTGCAGAGTAAAACAAGGGGAAAACATGAGGTTTAATCAACAAAATGAATCAATGCCCAACGGAGGTAACAGCACCTGCCTATAATAGCTTTCTACAGCTAGTGTAAACACATTTCTAGGTCCATAACCACTTTTAGGTTAACATTATTAAAACCTAACCCTGCCTACAGTATCAAAGTTAAAGGGATATTTCACTTTCAAAAAAACTTTTGGTCATTTTATCATCTACTCAGGCCTTTGTGAGCCCCCCAGACAGTTTTTAAGTTGGTCGGTTCAGTATTTAGATATTTGATATTCATTTTATCAGACCGCCCCCTTCCTATACAAACCCATTGTAACTTCAAACTCCATTTTAACCATGTTAGATTCATCGAAAACACCCATCCTCGGTTCTGGTGACTCACCCTGCCCTCCTAATGCATGAGGGGGCCGTGTTTTTCTGATTTTTTCCCCCCCCGTTTATTATTATTATTATTTTTATTGTATTTTATTTTTTTCATTTTCCAAAAAAAATATAAAAAATACATGAAAAAAGTAATTGAAAAAACACGGCCCCCTCGCGTATTAGGGGGGCGGTATGAGTCACCAGAACCAAGGACAGGTGTTTTTGATGAGTCTATCATGGTTAAAATGGAGTTTGAAGTTACAATGGGTTTGTATAGGAAAATGAATATCAAATATCTAAATACTGAATCGAGGAACTTAAAAACTGTCTGGGGGCTCACAAAGGCCTGAGTAGACGATAAAATGACCAAAAGTCCCTTTAATTCATCCATTTGTAACTATCCTGCTTTTGTGTTAAGGGATTCTGTTAAGGAATAACCCCCCGAAACAAACAAAGACACAAGAACAGATTCTTTATTAGGGCATGAATTACTATTATTAATACTGATCAGTACATTCGTAATATTAGACCCTGCCTGTCTCAAAATGGTTTTCTCTGAGCGCATATTTTACTTACTCCAGCAGCACACAAGTCATCACATCGTTAACTAGTAACTACGAAATGATGTCAAGGCCTTCTCTTTAAATAAATACACAGACATTTGCACACATTTCCCAAAATGACAAGCTGACATTTCAACTAGAGATAGAGATGTATTACAGACAGTTCTTGTTTTGTCTATCTGGTCTCCACAAGCAAAAGATGATAATGGAGGTTTATGGGCAAATAAGTGTTTTTCACTTACCCAAAGTGCCCACTCTTCTCACCCAAAGTGCCCACTCTTTTCCACCCACAGTGCCCACTCTTCTCTAGTGTCCACCAGTCTTCCAAAATAAAAATGGTGCCCAGATTTCCCTAGCGCCCACCCTTCCTGTACTCGCAGCTACTGGTTTTCTAGTTATATTATTACAATGACAACTCAATCATCTCTATTACATACTCTCTATTCAATTAACTTACATTAATTGAACTGTAACAGCCGACATTATTTACCTATTGGACTGTCAGACGAGCCCGTTTAGTTACATTTCCGACGAAACATATCATTTGTCCATTTCACATCCCAGGTCAGGTGAAAGCTCATTAGTTACAGTGCTATCACAGTAAAAACTGAATGATTAACCCGCGTAGATAATTAACATGTACGATGTACGTGAGGAAGAAAGCTAAAAGTTGTTAGCCCTGTGAGTTAGCCACAACACATCCGGATCCAACTTCTTCTGTGGTTGAAAGAATACAGACTGCAAACAAATACGACGCCCCCATCTGGACGGAGTGCGTCTTTGTTTGCGCGCTCGCCTCGCGCGCACGCACACAGAAATGGCAATATCCATATCACATGAATGGGAAAAATATTTTTCGTTTTTTTTTTCACGAAAGTTTTCCCCATTTTGTTGTTATTAATAATGAAGAATTAACATAACACAGTGTCAAATTATCTAGATTAGAGAAAAAAAAGAAGAAAAAACCTAAAAATGTTCACGGGTGCCCAAACCGTGCACGCGCGTGCACTGTTTGGGCACCCGCCGAAGCACGGGCGCTTGGGGGGGGGGGGGCTTTGTAGTTCCAGTGCCCAGGGGCACTGAGTTGTTAATCCAGCCCTGTTCTGGTATTTCTGTGCTGTGCTCATATTAGAGACTGTGCTAGCTTTAGCTCTTTTAAGAGACAAACATCATGCACACAAACATGTTTTTTATCCTTTTCATATATATATATATATATATATTTTCATTTTTTATTTTATCATGTCATTTTTAAATGTGCAATAAACGAAACTAAACTAAATGTCATGTTTTATTGGCAAACTATTCATTTTGGTATTTCTGTGCTGTTCTGACAGCTAAATAATACCTTCTCCAAGCCTCCATTAATTGTATTTTCCCGTGGTCAGAATCTCAGAAATAATTTGGTCAAGTCTGATTTACCCCCGTTGTACCCCCCACTCAACGTTTATTGACACCCATTCCCAATGGCAATTATAAATGCGGCTCCTGTGCACAATGCAACAGTACTTACAAATGCCACAAGTTTAAGCACCCACATTCCGGTAAAAGTATCCCTATCAGCGGTGTAATCACCTGTACAAAAAAAGCCGTCATCTACCTACTCACATGCCCGTGTGGCAAAGCATATCTGGGAATGACGACACGAGAACTTAAGGCTCGTATAGCAGAGCACCGGAGCACTATTAGGTGCAAGAACATGAACTACCTGTTGCCGCTCACTTTGTGGAATCCAACCACCCTGTCGCTTCTTTACACTACATTGGGATAGAAAAGGTCCCTGTACCAAGAAGAGGGGGAGAGATGGACCAATCAGTCAGCCAGGAGAGGAGAGAGAGTAGTAGCCTACAGAGTACCCATTTATCAGTTTAAATGTTAGTGTTTCAGTCGATTTTGTCTGCTCATCATTTCTTTGTCATTACTAATTCCATTTGTTTATCCTGTATCTTGTATGGGTTCTCTCTCCTGATCAGATAGATGGTATCCCGACACGAAAATGTATGTTCGGTTTACTAAGTAAGGAGCTAGGTTTACTAAGTAAGGAGCTATAGAGACAGGGAGACCCCTGTTACAGAACAAACACTCTATAACAATGATTAATACCAGAATATAGCTATTTAACACTTTAACAAAAACAAAAATCACTTGCCCTACCTTTTTAAAGTAGCAGCTGGCCTGGTAAAGATGGGACAGATTTCAATTAAAGGTAGGGTAAGTTATTTTCTTTGGTCAAAATAAGTGTTAAATAGCTCTATATTCTGATACTCATTGATATAGAGTGTTTGTTCAGTAACAGGAGTCTCCATGTCTCTCCGGCTCTTCAATAAACAGAAAATACATTTTCAGGTCAGGATACCAGTTTTATCCAATCAGGATAGAGAACTAAGTCAAGATACAGATTAAACAAGTTAAATTGGAAGTGGTGACACAAAGAAATGAGTTGAACAAATGTTCTTTATTTATCATTTAAACCTGAAAAGGAAATACAATATTTACCTCAGATGTAGTGGAGTAGATGAAGTATAAAAATGGAAATACTCAAGCTGTTATTTAATATTACTCCATTTGTGAAAAATATTATAAATATAATCTAAATAAGGTTCTTCCACTTTCTAACAGGTGAAATTTGGAGTGGTGTTCACTGTTCAGGGTTTTTGCCATTTGACTGAATTCTATTGAAGACTAGTTACTGTTTGTGTGACATCGATTTTTCAAATATCATAATGGTCTAAGTTTAAGATATCAATGATTACTCCGATATAAGCTGAGATGTTCATTTCACCTTTTTATTTTAAGTACAGAAATACACACAACAATGTGTTATCTCCTCCACTCAACACCTCTTATAACCCACAATTTTTTACTGCCCAATATAAATAAAGAGAAACAAATATAACAGGAATTGAAAATTACATTGATCTATATTCTGCAAGGTAAGGAGCCGTTCATTTTCAATGCAATGTAGACATTGAATAATACAAATAGAGTGTAACTGTCCTTATTTAAAAAAAATCAACAATTGCAATTGGGGGTACAAACCCTCACTGCACAAACATCTCTTGTTCTGCATTTCTTAATTGTGCCCTAGAGCACTGGTTCTCATGTCCATGGACCCCTAGGGGTCCTTGAAGAAGATTCATGGGGTCTTCAGCAAAATGAGGAACAGATTAAAACACTTAAGCCCTATTTGTTTGTTTTGCTATGTTGTCAAATCTTCTCTTATGGGGGTTCCTGGCACAAAAACATTTCAAATGGGCGGGGTGCAATTGTATGCTTCAATTTGGGGTGCAATCATAAGTTGGAATTGCACCCCCAAAATAAAGGTTGCGGTGATGTGGAGTCTTTGTTCTGGCAGGAGAACTCTTACACTTAGGGATGCTTCCTTGCAAGGGCTAGCCAGCAGCAGCAACCTGTAAGCAAAGGGGTTGCAAGCAGATGGCAAGTAAGCATACACCTTGTGTCCAAAAGTTTGACTGGTACATATTATATATAAAATAGGAGTTGGGCTATATCTGGAGTTAGGCTGCATCAAGCTCATGCGGCTTGGTTTGAGATATAAGTAAAACACAAAAACATTTGAATTGGAATAATTAACTGAATGTGTCGAGGTTTGACTTACATTCACCAGTCGTTTACATTAGGCTGAGTTTGTGCTGGTTTTGGGACCTGCTGCTTCATCTTCTGATTAAATGCTGCAAGCTAAACATTGTGATGAGAAAAATATATATATATATCAGAAAATATACTTCAGTCATAACACATTTTCACCCCAAGGCATCATATTTTTCTGCTTGGTCATTAATGGTCAAGTTCCCCAGATGTGGCCCGGATCGCTGGCATAGTGGTCCGGGCACCTAGTAGGCTCCAAAGCAGCCTGACAGCACGTTGATGGTTTGTGGGTCCTTGAGGGGGTTCCAAGTTGCATACAGATAAAGTCGGAATCAGTTATGATCATTCCCTCAGCAACAACATGGTAAGGGAAAGGGCACCTGACTAAGAGGCCGGGATGAGAACGAGTTGTCTTCAGGTACATATGGATAGAGAAATGCTGCAATCTAAAAGCTGTGATGCTTTCATGCAGTGAAAAATTACAAATACAGAGACAGCACTCATATAGTGAAAACAGACGATCTATTGAAATGAGGAAAAATGGTAAATGATACTATAAAAGAGACACCATATACAAATATCTGCTCACCTTTTTCTTCAGGTTTGCCTTTATTAGATCATCTGTTGACAATTCTCCCTCCAACTGCTGCGCTTCTGTGCTCGACTGTACAGGCGGCTCTGGACAAGGGGTATGTACAGGCGGCTCTGGACAAGGGGTATGTACAGGCGGCTCTGGACAAGCGGTATGTACAGGCGGCTCTGGACAAGGGGTATGTACAGGCGGCTCTGGACAAGGGGTATTTGTAGTGATGCCTGAGAGTCCTAGAGTCAAATCTCGACGCTTCTCTCCTCTCAGAAATTCAATTCTTTCTTTCTTCTGTAGTAGGTGCTTCAAAACCCTTTGCTGCTTCGCTTCAGAGTAGTTATCACGGTTTGAGTCTACAAGACGTATATACTTTCTAATCCACTTTGCTGTTTTCTTTAGCTTCTTCCTCTCTCCTCGTCCTTGCCGTATTACCTTTTTCTCTTCTTGGACCCTTTTCCTCGTTTCTCTTTTTTTCAGCCAGTGAGCAGTACCCCTACACTTCTTCTCAGTACTAATGACGTGGAGGTGACGGCCTGATCTCTGTCCAGTTTGGCCCTGACTCAGTGACCGATCTGCCTTGAAGTGAGAATGTCCAAGTGTAGTGTTGCAACCAGCAGGTGGATGTGGATGAGGGTGAACCTGGCCATACAAGGCTCCACTAGCAGGTGGATGAGGGTGAACCTGGCCATACAAGGCTCCACTAGCAGGTGGATGTGGATGAGGGTGAACCTGGCCATACAAGGCTCCACTAGCAGGTGGATGTGGATGAGGGTGAACCTGGCCATACAAGGCTCCACTAGCAGGTGGATGTGGATGAGGGTGAACCTGGCCATACAAGGCTCCACTAGCAGGTGGATGTGGATGAGAGTGAACCTGGCCATACAAGGCTCCACTAGCAGGTGGATGTGGATGAGGGTGAACCTGGCCATACAAGGCTCCACTAGCAGGTGGATGTGGATGAGGGTGATGAACCTGGCCATACAAGGCTCCACTGTCAGCAGAGGGACATAAAGGATTCATTGAATGATTACACAAACCAGGGGGATAGGAAGACGAAGAAGGTGGGATGACATTGGACTCATAGTTCCAAGATTTTACGGTAGCACCGTTACTGTGGTAGGCAGTGAACTCCGAGTACTGGACTGAATTGTACATTGCAATTGCAGATGCAGCATCAGTATTGTACATTGCAACTGCAGATGGAGCATCAGTGTTGTATGTTGGAATTTCAGATGCAACATCAGAAATGTATGTCGGAACTGCAGATGCAACACCAGAAATGTATGTTGGAATTGCAGATGCAACACCAGAAATGTATGTTGGAATTGCAGATGCAGCATCAGAATTGTACATTGCAACAGCAGATGCAGCATCAGTATTGTAAGTTGGAATTGCAGATGCAGCATCAGGATAGGAAACATGATATTCTGGGTCCTCTGGAGAGGGATGGGGATCAGGAGAGCCATCTCTGGAACAAATGCTATGATTGTCTCTATAACCATCTTGTTCTCTCTCTTGCTCTCTGCTTTTTTGTCTAGAGTGTCGGTATTCAGAAGTTTGTGTTTGTTCTCTGCTATCCCTGAAGGTTTCGCTGCAGGAATACTGATGGGAAGTGGGACTAGAATTAGGGCTGTCAGACACTGAGGTGGATGAAGAGGAACGACTGTGATCACTTTGTACATGCTGCTGACTTCTCTTGCTCACCCCTGTGCTGTCCAAACTCTGTTTGGTATCATGCTTTCTGCCATAGAGCCTCTCCTCTGTACGTTCTGCTAGTTTGCACATGTCATCTGCATCCAGGCTCAAACCAATTGTCTTCAGAATGTTTTGCAGCTGTCCATGATTCTGCTCCAGTTTGGGTTTCTTCTCCACAACTGGGGGAGACCTGGATCTACGACTAGAGCCAAAATGGCTACCGCCTCTATCATCACCCTGGGCAGAGTTCTCCTCAGGCTGGATGTTTCTTTTACCTCCCCCATGTGAAATATCTTGATCGAGTAGCTCAGTCTGCCTCTCTTTACTGCAAGACCGACGGTCCCTCTGCCCAGCTCCACGTTGTAATTGTTGGCTCTCACTCTTGCACACATCTGACTTTTCCTTCGCAACAGGGGTTTCACTATGCAGAAGCTCCTGACCAGTAGGAGGAAGCTCATTGTCATCATTGACTATTTTAGTCAGCATCTCAATGTCCACCCCTGTGTTAAGTAAACTGAGGAAACGCTGGAATCCGTTGACGACCAAGTTATTTTCCACAACTGTGGCACTAGGGCTCTGGCCGGGAGGGTGTGGTTCAACAACAGGGTCAGGAACCTACCGAAGGGCACACGAAAGACAACATCACTATCTGTTCTCTTTCTGGAAACAATCAAAACGATGGAGCTTACACAAAAACAAATTTCACCCACTGTTTTACACTGCTTTTAAACTTTCAGAAATCATAGGAGTTGTTAAACATTAATAATTTCTAATGAAGCATTAATAAATACACTCTGTCCAACTATCAAGCTCAGTGTTTTCTCCGATTTCCATGCAGGCAATTACAAAATCATCAGCGCAAAGATTCCTGGGTGCCTAAGTATTAAATTGTGAGCCAAAACAGTCACCATAGATTTTCTACACAAACAGGCTGTGTCAGTCATGTGCACACACGATATGATGAATGTATGCTCATCTGTCTGTACTGTAAATGTTGTGTATGTTTTGGTAAAGGTTTGGATTGTGTAGTAGTTAGTCACCATGCCATGATGTAATTCCAAATATTAGGGACATTTCTTTAATAGTTGTTCAGTTGATAAAAAAAAAGATAATTCAGAATATTCTCCCCATTGACTAATATTGCATGGTGGAACAGCTATCAAAGTCACTCTTAGCACATAAACAAATGCAAGCAAAGGGCACTTTGACAATGTAACATTACAAGAACCAGACACTGCATTTGTTGAAATTAAAGAGGGAAAAAAAAAACGAGACTTCCTGATTTTACTATTTGAAGATCTGAATCCAAATCTCTAGATCCAGTCAGGATCTTCTTCCTAGTTCAAGTACTGTAGTATAATCACCTGGCAGTTGACATTTTCATTTGAAGAAAATACTGTCTGGGTTTGTAACGCTATACATTGTCAGAATCTTCTTTGTTTGCGTTTCTTTGTATTCTAAAAGAGTGATTATAAGACCTGTTTCAATGTACAATGCAAGTCAATGGGTGAATACATTTTTCATGAACGGAGCACCTATTGAAAGAATCAAACCAATATCAGGAGTTATATCATTACAAGGTAACTAACTACACAACCCAAACCTCTAAGTGTAATTTTGCTTTAACCAGTTAAAGTAGCATTTAATTTCCAATTTTGTTAAAAAATATATCAAAATGTGTATATATTACATTAACAAAATATATGCACGGGGAATTGCACAATAGTGAAATGATCATTTGATAAAGTTGTAAAGTTGTACAAACCTCGACATGTGAATCCAATACACCAGAATGACTGTGCCTGTTCATCAAAGCTCTCACTCTGAGTTTCAGAGGATGGTCATCTTTGTTCAAGCTCGACGTATTTGTCTTCTCCACAAGATTAGGTGATGGAAGGTGGTCAGATGGAGTGGGGAAAGCCTGGGCAGTTTGAAGGAAAATTGTTCATTACACCATTTGAAGCACAGATCCAGTTTACGTGTGTGTGTGTGTGTGTGTGTGTGTACACATGCTATGAAGCGTTCATCAGGGTGATGAAGGTTTAATAGCCTTAAATGTCAGTAATTATGAGGCAGCTATGTTTTGATTACTTTATGTATTTTCAGTCAGAAACTCCTTAGGTGTGCGTCCGTTCTGCCATGGCAGAAAGGACAGTAGGACACACACCTAATGAGTAGAGCATGTACGTAAATTGTATTTACAGATAGAATATATTACAACACAAGCAGTGTTCTTTGAGAAAGTAAATGTCAATATGTAAATATCTTTGACTAAGAATTGTCTCTGTGGATAACTGTAGTCCCAGGTTCACAGAAGGTGGCATACCAGTTTCCTGTTCCAGTTCAGTGTCTCATAGCTTCTTTTGATTGGCTCTGCATGCATGCAGATTCGAATGGGAAACACAAATGACACCTTTATGCATTTCCCATTCAAATCTGCGATGGGAAAATTAACTGGAACAGGAAACGGGTATGCTACTGTCTGGAAACCCAGGACTACAGTTATTCACAGAGCCTGTTCTGTCTCCATAGATATATCAGATAAATCGACCAACCTACAGTACCACATACCTTTGCAAGAAAACCATCAGGCCACCTTCGCTGCAAAATAACATTCACCCTGTCTTTCAGTGGTCTATTATTGTAGGTGGAAGACCATTTACTGCAGGAGAAACCTACATCCTGTCCTCCGGTATTCATAGAGGGCTGAGTATTTTTCACAGAACTGTCCACTTTGCTATGTGAGAGATCCCCTTCCCGTTCTTCTTTAAACATCTGACAAGGTGTCTTTGCTTTTAAGGATGGCCCTGTTGTTTTCACAGCATTAGTAGTTTTCTTGTGGAGTATCTGCTTCTCAATCTGTTGAAGTTCTCTCCTCTTCCTTGCCAACTCTTCATCTATCTTACTCAGTTCCTCTGGTTCGCTGTCTGAGTCCGTGGCCTGTTCCGGGGTGAAGTTGTTGGAATTCAGCCTGTAGGACCTATGCCTATAGGATGAACGATTATGATGCTCCAATACTTCATTAGCACCCCTCATGATATGTGACCCTTTGTCGTTCACTGAATAACCACAATGTGGGACATTCTCCGTCTTTTCCCCGGAATCAGTCCCCTGTCTTGGATCAAGGCTTGTCCGCTGTCTCTGGTGAGTGTATTGCCAGTCTGTAGGATTCATTGCTTACTCTGTTCCAATTCATATGTTGGTGGGATTACTGCAAAGTAAAACAAGGGGAAAACATGAGGTTTAATCAGCAAATGTCCAACCGAAGTAACAGCACCTGCCTATAGCAGCGGTTCTATTCTACAGCTGGTGTAAACACATTTCTAGGTCCATAACCACTGATTTTAGGTAACATTATTACAACATGCAACAGTATCAAGTTGTTAATAATAATTAGGTCCCTACTTAAGGCATACCCTCCGATTCCGAAACAAAGACACAAGAACAAGGCAAAGACACAGATTATTTCTTAAAGCAATTGAATTAAGGTCCTTGCACACTGGTGCGTCTTTTCGTTGCGTTTTTTTTTTTTCATTGTTTTTTCAATTTTTTTCATTGTTGTAAAAAAAACGCAACGAAAAGACGCACCAGTGTGCAAGGACCTTAAAGGTCCTTGCACACTGGTGCGTCTTTTCGTTGCGTTTTTTTTTTTTCATTGTTTTTTCAATTTTTTTCATTGTTGTAAAAAAAACGCAACGAAAAGACGCACCAGTGTGCAAGGACCTTAAAGGTCCTTGCACACTGGTGCGTCTTTTCGTTGCGTTTTTTTTTTTTCATTGTTTTTTCAATTTTTTTCATTGTTGTAAAAAAAACGCAACGAAAAGACGCACCAGTGTGCAAGGACCTTTACTATGATTTGATACAGTGAGCAACTTACATTCGTAATGTTAGACCCTGCCTGTCTCAAACTCGTTTTCTGTTAGCACATATATTTTACTTTCTTCAGCATACATTGCTTAGTATGCTTACTACAAACTTACATCAAGCCCTCCTGCTTAAATACACAGACGTGATATTTAGTCTAGAGATAGAGATGTAGAACAGTTCTTGTTATGTTTATCATTTTCAGGGGGGTTGCCAATTTCATCAGGAGATAGAATCCATTTATCAGCTTAACCATTACCATTATTATCAGAACATAGACCTATTTACAACTTATCTTAACCAAAACAACATCTGCAACTTACTGCGCCTTTAACTGTAATGACCAACATTATTTACCTAGTAGCCTATGTTGAAGATGTTTGAACCGTCCAGCCGACCAAACATCCATTTATTTATCCATTTCACATCACAGGTGTAAAACACTAACATTAGCTGTTACAGTGCTTGGACATTAACAATGTGACAATGAATAATATATTGACTGTCTATGAACAGATTAACATGAGTAAAGACCTTAAAGTTAGCTAAGTTCAACACGGAGCTTCCATATCCCATCTATTCTTCTTCTGTGGTGTTCAAAGCAGTGTTGCCAGGTTTTGCGAGAGAAATAAGCAACCAGGTCTAAGAAAACAAGCTGTAAAGAACTGGTAAAGAAGCATCTTTGGGCCACATGAGCACTTCAACCCTATATGCAAGCTCACAACACGTGTGCAATATTTGGAATATTCTTTTGAAACATTCTAACGACACAAATGCTCCCTGTGGCACAAAACATTTTCATGAAAATATTTGAGAGCCACTGGTTTAAATAATAATTAAAACATTTGGAAGCAAGCCCAAATAAGCAACTACACTTGTTTAGAAACAAGCCCAAAAAACCGTAACCACCAATATTTACAAGCAACTTCACAGAAAAAGAAGCCCAAAGTCGCTTATAATAAGCCGACATGGCAACGCTGGTTCAAAACTGCAAATACGTCGCCACCATCTGGGCGGAGTATGTCTTTGTTTTGAAAAATCTCTCTATCAGTAAAAGCCTCACTGTAAAACTTTTAAATTAAAAAAATGTAATTTTGTCCAATCTGTATGGTATAGTATGTTAATACAATATAACTTATACAATTGTCTCCCTGCTCTTCTATTGAGACATTTAGATCATGTCAAAGGTCATGTCTCACCTAGACAGGTCAAGATTCAAGTTATCCCCCAAGCCAGCTCTATTAGTTCAAGGATAAAAATTATGCACTTGCGCAGGAAACCAGGTTCAAATCCAGGGTAGAAGAGGGAAGTTACATAGTGCTGCTTTAATGTATGTGTTGAATATGAGCATGAATATGACAATACTAAAATGTTTCATTATAGTTTGAATTTAATTCCTGCTGTAATGTGCATCTGTGAGCCCCCCATTTTCTGAGGACAGGTGTTAGTTTATTTAGATCTATTTACAGCCCATTGCCTATACACGGACTGTTCCACGCCAGTGACACCACCTGTTATTTCTGACTTGTGTTAGTGTGCCTATTTGTAAGCATAGCATGTTGGTGTATAAAATAACAAAATAGCCATCTAAATTATATGGGTGTGTTAAATATCTACTCTCTGTGCATGATACATTAGAAGAAAAACATGTTTAGTATGAGGAATGTCATAGGATGTTCATGTGACATAGATCAGTGGTTCTCAACCTGGGGTCCTCGAATACAGGAGAAGGACTTCTTGACTCGTGTCTATTTCTTTTATCAGTGCCATACCATAAGTTAAGGAATCGTACTTTCAGTACCTCCAAATTGAGTACTTGAGTAAATGTACTGTTACTTTCCACCACTGCACAATGCACATGTTAACACACATTCAAGACTCTCTCACTTGACTGGTATATAATTACTATTACTGAATATAATGCCCCTCTGGGTTTTGGATAACGAGGGCATCGTTCCCTTCATTATCGGGCTAATGGTAAATAAAAATCCAAATGCGGTTACTCTACATTCTTACAGGTGAAATTTGAAGTGGTGGCCACTGTTTTAAGTTACCATTTGTACCTATTACACAATCTCTCTCACACAAAAATGCATATTGTTGCTGTCGGTAGGAAACCTTTTGTGAAAAACTGTTTTTTCATTACCATTTCCAAAATGTTTTAATTGCGATGCATTGTGAGCTTGTAGATTGGCTATCTTCACTACAAGGGCACCAAAATGTTGAAATAAGGTTTCTGCCCGACAGCAACGATATACTACTAAACATTTGAATTCCCTGACAGAGTAAAGGGACACAAGACATGTAAAATCATTTATGCTTTTATTACAAAACTGCCCTTTACAATTTTTCTATGAAATAATCAACCACTGGTATTCCATCAGTTTAAAGGGCCCAGTGATGAGAGGCCAATCCCCTTTCCACTGATTAGACAGTAATGGCTGGGTGCCAGATGGCTCAGTGCTCAAGACCATATTATATACCTTAGTGAGCACGAGGACCCGTGTTCGAATCTGACCCGTCTTATCTTGCATGTCTCACCTCTTTCCGCCGTGGTTTCCTGTCTCTCTACACTGACCACTCATAAAAAATGCATAAAATAAAGCATAAAATGCAAATAAATAAGGCTTGAAAAGAAAAAAAAGGCAATATATCCCTTGGTGCAAAAAGAGGATTTATATCTCATATAAACGAAAATCCACTCCCCACTTACAACGGGGCCACCATATTAATAGGGTCAAGCCATGCCTCCTAATGAATGTATGCCCCATGTCTATTGAAGCAACAGGTCGCTCCACAATTCATATCATAACTCGCTGATTTTGCAACCGGTTTGTTACAAATGTCAGATGATACATTGTTACATTCAAAATCAAAATACAGTATCTTAAGCAGAAAACTAGTCTCAGGTACTTATATGCTTCAGGCACATTTCTTGCAGTAGTTATGGCAAGCTGCCCCTCTTAATATGGTTGCGGCGTTGGCGTACGCCCCCCCGGTGGATTCTACACGTTTGTCTAGGAGTCCAAACAATTGTACTTATACCAACCACGTAACCAAGGTCTGTCAGTGGAATCGGGACGAAACCCTAACTCCAGAAACAATATCTTTACAATACCACATACCATTGTGGTTGTGGGCAACAGTTTGATGTGCACAGTACAGGCTGCTGCCAAGTAATTGTGTTGGGGCTCAACAGTTCTTTTTAGCCCCAGCGAGAACGCGAGACTCTAGGCCGGTCAGTCAGTTAAAACCACTTTGGTCAGGACATCAGGGTGGCGCTAGGCCGGTCACAATTATCGCAATTACTTGCAATTATTTTTGCATTATCGTCACAATTGTCTCCATTACTGTGAACATATTAATTAGAAAAATAAGCTCACAATGCGCCAAGATATGTAGATTTCCGCTATCTTGATTGATTATGGGTACCATCGTCAGTAATTTCTTAAGTAAGTTATTTGTTATATAAATTTTGTTTACAAAGCCTAAAAGGCAAACAGAAATTCATTTTTTATTTATGTTCCAATGTTCAAAGCCAAATAATCAATTAAATTGTTAATTGCAAATATTTACATGACAATTAATCTGCAACAAATAGTTTGGCTGCAATATATCGCGACAGCCCTCGGTGGCGCAGGGGTAAGAGTACCTGACCACCATTGCTGAGACTGGAGTTGGTTTCCTCCACAGTGCCTCCAGCTTGGCCAGGTGCTACAACAAACACATTTGACCATGTTTGTGGGTGGAAATTCAGCAGGGATTAGAAGTAGGAGGGCTAGTGTTCCTCCATGTGCATTACACCTGGTGAAACTTCACTGTCGGGTGAAAAGTGGCTGGTGACTCTGTGTAGTGGAGGAAACACGGTTGCCTACACCTTCAATTAGTAGTGGTTGCAATGACATGGGGTAATTGGCAATGACTAAAGTTGTGGAGAAAATGAAAAAGAACTAAATTAAAACATTGATCAAAACCACTTTGGTCACATGGGGTGTAAAGAAGCAGACATAGCCACATCAGAACGCCACATTCGCTGTGACAGTTAAAGCTCACAATACTTGGTCATCTCGTGCCAAAGGGATGTTTCATTACACTGCCTGTGTAGAACTCAGTCAAACCAGTGCACTAGGTTATTAGCCAAGTGTGTGTAGTCTAGTCAGATTCTATTTTCTTCATTTACCGTAAGATGCTCCGGCACAGGTGATTACATTCCCCTCACAGCCTTTACACCTTGCGACAAAAATGAGGCCATATGAATCCATATTTGGTCCTGCCTCAAAAGGCACTTCCAAACTTCCTGGAAGTCAGTCCCTTTGTTCCTGTTCAGGTAGCAACCTTGACTCAATGGTCCGCTATTATTCTCTTCTGACAATGTTGCTTAATTTTGAGTTGCTGCCTGGTGGGACTATTTTAAATGTATAACAGTACTTACAATATTTCTATCGTAAGTTTATTGTACATTTCTATGAGATGCTTTTTCTGCATCAGTAGCCTCTGCAATAAACTGCAAACAGCGAGGCCTTGACGATGTTTTCGATTTTTGGATTGTGTTAAAATGCTGAACTGGGCTTTGATTTTGAGTTGGACTACTCAAATTAATGAGCTGACGATGAATAGTAGGTTGGAACACTGTGTTCACTTGGCTAGATGGTGCTTGGTAGGTGTTTAAAGTCGGGGCACTTGCATAAGGGGGGTATCCAGGAACGAAAGGGACAGGAGGCATCATTCCAAATCCGATTCCCCAGTTAGGAGGGAAGGCAGGGGCAGGGGCTGTTGAATATGTATTTGGCCAGAACGGAGGTGGAGGGTAAGCTGGCGTAGGAGGTGGTTTAGATATAGAGTGGTAAGCTGGTATCACAGGTGTAGGAGGTGGTTTGGACATGTCCTGGACATGTATTTTGCTGCTCTCATCATTAAATGTATGCTGCTTTACCTCTTTGATGTCTTTTGGAATCTCATTTTGTGTAAAAGGACCAAAACTAGATCTGCTTGAAGACAAGGATCTGCTATGATGACGAGAAGACACTCTTCTTTCCCTCCTCAGGTCACTATCCTTTTTCTCAAAGTCGTCCTTCTTTCCATACAACCGCTCCTGAATCCGACTTGACATTTGGCCCAGCTCTTCAAACCCTAGATCCATACCAATGACCTGCAATAGATCCCGCATTTGCCTGCTCTTCTGCTCATCTACAGGTCTAACAAGCATCTTTTCCACCAATAGCGGAGACTTGGCTCTAGAGCTAACAGGATTGCCTTCTACACTACTCTCGTTCAGAGACTTCTCATCAGACTGGGAGCCTTTTTGAAAACTTCTGTAGGATGTCTTTGGACGGGGCAGTTGACTCGGCCTCCCCTTTTGGTCCTTTGGGGAAACTTCACTCGGGGATCCCTGACTCTCACTCCAGCCAGGCTTATTTGACTGTCGCTCCTGTTGACTAGTTGTCCTGTCAGACCACAAAGGCTTCTCAGCATTCGGGCGAGGAGTCTGAGGAGATGTCGGGTCATCAGCTACAGCAGGAGACTGACCGACAATCTTGATGAGCTTGTCGACATTCACCCCTTTGTTAAGCAAGCCAAGGAAACGTTCGAAACCCTTGGCAGCTGCATTGTGCGGTCTTTCACCACGACCAGGACCTTGGCCGGTGACATCAAGCTCATCCTCCAAAAGCTGAAATGAAAAATAAACAGAAATAAGCAATCACATATTAAAAGGACAATACTAGTCTAATTTTGACATGTTGCCATTAGCAGAGATTGTCCCATCTTAAACAAATGGGTACATAATTGTATGCACTGCAATGCATCTACCATATAAAGTTCAAATTGTGGTGGGCAGGCGGCCGGTGTCTGTCTGTGGAGGGTGCGCAGATATACCCATTTACTGGACATTTGTGTCAACACAATAACCCCGGCAACGGCCCGCAGATATGCCGAAATATGAACATGTGCAAATTGGCATTTCTAAGTGATTATGCCGAAATAATGACAGTGAGCGCAATAACCCGGCCAATGCTGGGTACAAGAACCTGAACACATTGATTGACAGCATAATAACACAAGCAACGCTGGGAAAACTGATAACATGGCACTTTGACATATTTTCAGTATTTAATTTAAAAGATATCAGTGTATTTTTTTACATGCCATTCACTGGCAAAAGAAAAAGTGGAAATACACTATGTCATAATGTTTTTTAACAATAATCATAACTATAATAAGGCTAAATATATAATATATACAGTATTTATAATGTGTTATGGTTATTGTTACAAAGCTTTAGGAGTATTTATGAGTGCTTATAACTATAATTATACAGTGTTATAAGCAGATTATAATGCATTATAAGTATATGTGTATAATGCATTGTAGACAAGTAAAGGAAGTCCCAGATCAACATGAAGCCACACCGTTCCCATGTGGATCTCGAAACCAACTTGATCCACTTTTGTTTTTATCTCAAATTAACCGTAGTTTAATATGGCTAGAAAAATGTTCAAAGTGTTTGACAAATGTTGAATAATTTTGAATTAAGAAAGTTTGAGAACTACTGATTTAGAAGGCATTTGGAGAATCGGCCTCAGGGTCTTAATAGGTTAAAGGAGGAGTTCACCCAAAAAATAACTTATTTTCTATCAATTGCACACCCTATGAAGCCTTGAATCCATGGATTCTTTTTTGTTTTTGTCGCATTCTTAACACATTGACTGCCAATCGCGTAGATCTACGCGAACCTATTTAAAGCCGCCACGTGCCAATCGCGTAGATCTACGCGAAGTGGTGTTTTGTTTGTTTTTTTTATAAAAAAAAAAGTGCACTTTCTGAAATTTTTGATCCACTTCCGTTTCCGGTAGCACCACCGGAAACGGAATTATCCGGGTTCCGTTTTTTCTGATCGCTTCCTGTCTAGGACGAAACCTAAAAGTCGATTATCTCGGTTGTTGTTTTTCTCCTCGCTGATCACTGTTTAGCGTTCACCGCTGTAGCTTCAAGATGGCGGATCGCAAAGCGAAGCGGTCTTCACTGCTCGTTTCACACAGATCCCCTGTGTGTTTTGAACCAAATGAACGCGCACTTTTAACGTATTTAGCGAGGTCTGTGGCGACATGAAAAAAACAACAATAAAACGCTGGCACTGGTGAGTACATTATATATATTAAACTCTGGCATGGAATGTGTTAAGCTAATAATTTGATTCCCGTCTCCTACCGGCCAATCTGGGAACCCAGTGCCAAATGAAAAGGAAAAACAGCGCCCTCTGCTGTTTTTGACTATCTCAGTTGGCTCTGGGAGGAAGAAAACGTAGCACCCGTGCGCAAGGAAACCGGGGTTTTGGTCTGCCTTCAGCGCATCACTTCCGGTGGTGCGACTATGTTTTCATTCCCACTAACAATATTTCTACACGGAACACTAACACCACTTCTCCCAGAGAACATGGATCGTTTTGGTTATAAGCCCACTTGTTTCTATGATGAAAGAGCAAGTTAAAATGTGAATATCTTTCCGTGGTTTTGTCTGCTCCGCGGACGCTATTGTTAAATGAGTGTCGGTTTGGTTCGAGTGGGGAAGGATCGACGGACACGTGAATCCCGCCCACTACATTTGATTGGGTAAAGCGCAGCCTGCTTCCTGATCTGAAGGCACGCCCACTTGTAGGCTACTGCGTACATGTTATGACGAACCTCCCCGACAGATTCAAACGCAGAGCAGAATCTGTTCTTGAGAGATTACCTACCGGCTAATGTATCCGGTAGGACACAAAGTAGATTATTTGTGTCTCCTACCGGAAATACACACGGTCATCAAATTATTGTCTTAGGAATGCCACAAAAACAAAAATAAATCCATGAAATCAAGGCTTCATGGGGTGTGTAATTGATAGAAAATAAGTCATTTTTTGGGTGAACTCCTCCTTTAAGCAACCACTAACAGCAAAGACGTGGATGTGAGTAGATAGATATACATAATGCATTTAATAATTCAAGTAAAAAAAGCCTACCTGTTCATACGATGTATTCCTTTCATATCTCAAACTATTTCGACGATGATCGTCATAGTCTGAGGAAGGACTGTAATCTCTCTCTCGGGGTATGGCATCAACCTGATCAAAAATGGAAAAGTGTTGCATGAATAAACAAAAAAAATGAAAAGTTGTAACTTTAAAATCACATCGAGTTCATCCAACCCAAGCAAATTCAGTTGGAAATAAATAAATGAAAAGTGATCAATTGCAATATGAGACAAACCTGTTTGAAAATCAAACATCCGAATATCCTTGAAAATAATTGGTCAAATTGTGCCACTGCAAAGACGTGGATCGATACATAATGCATTTAAGCATCAATGAGCATCTTGTCAAATAAGCCTACCTGTTCATAAGATGCATTCCTTTCATATCTCAAACTGTTTTGACGATGATCCTCAAAGTCTGAGGAAGGACTGTAATCTCTCTCCCGGGGTGTGGCATCAACCTGATAAAAAAATGGAAGAATGTTGCATAAATAAAATTAAAATCACACTTTGAGTAGTTAATTCTGCCTAAGCACAATACAAATGGATTTGGAATTATATAAACAAAAAGAGATAATTTTATTGTAATAAGACTAATAAAATCTAATGTCACAATACCCTTGAAAAGAACTGGTCAGATTGTGTGTCTTCATCATTGCTGCAGTCTTGAAAATGTCTATCTTTGTAGTGTGCAGGTGATTTTATATATGTGGAATCATCAGATGGTTGGTTGTATGTGAAATCTTCAGGTTGGTTGCCGTGTTTTGAATCTCTAGATGTTTTCTTGTAGGATAAATCATCCCTAGGTGGTTGTCTACATGGGAAATCATTTTCCCTGTACATATGATCAGATGATTGCCTGTATTCAGAATCATCTGGCGATTGCCCATATTTGAAATCGTCAACATCCTCTGTAAACCTCCGCCGTTTCTTTTCAGAAATGCATCGTTCGGTCTCAGAAGACAAAAATTTTATGGCCGATTTCTTGCGGGCAATCTCTTCCTCGATCATTTGAAGCTGTCTCTGTTTTCGCACAAATTCCTCGTCTCTCTCCTCAAATCTTGGATATTCCCTTTCCATGTATTTTTCAGGGGAAATGCCACTAAGACTGTGCCTCTTCAATGGGCTTCTTCTACTCTGGTCGCTGTTCAATGATTTTTCAATGTACACCCTCCTTGGGTTGTCACTGTACTCCCTATCTCCTCCGGACCTCTCCATGCTACTCTGGACCTCTCCACCATACGACCGGGAATTATCCCTTGGTGTATCATGGTCATCATGTCCTTGTCTTTCTTCCCATCGGCCATCATCATAATAATCGTCCTGTCTTGTGTCTCGGTCTTTATACTGGGGCTTTCTGTAATACGTTGATTCCCTTGAGTTCATTCTCTCAAGATGACTCTGGTAGCTGGGTGGTTTTCAAAGGTGTACTGTAACAAAAATAAAATAATAAAATTACAGTAGTACACTTGACCAATCAATCCAGTTGAATCACAGACAGCGAACAAGATGCAATTGTGCCCCCTACTTTTTTCCCCAAAATTCATGCCACATTTACTATGCAATGTCTTTGAGTCCATGCCAACTTTGCCAAGTTAGTTGCCATGTCAACAATGTTCACCAAAACACAAGTTAAAAGTAATCTAACCTCAAGTCATGACTCTCATGAGTGCCTTTTTAGCATTTGGTAATTTTTTACTTAAATAACGCAGAGAGCACAAATATATTTCATTTCATTTGAAGACAGAACAATATTCTATTTATTCTTATTTTTTCTTTTAAGATTTGTGTAGGTGCCCAGACCGCTACTCCAGCGGTCCGGGCCAATATTCTATTATATTCTATATGGAAATATCTTATCCCTTCATACTTCAAAATATTGGCCTGTTTGGGATCAGCCCTCTTCCCTCAGCACACTCCCATCGGTTTTATACCAATATTTAAATTACTAACATACATAACCAAACCTATCATTCCCATAACATAACAACGTACGGACTACAACAATTAAAGGAAGTGTAAGTAATAATTTTGGTTAGTTTTTGTTAAAAAGTTAACGCTCTATATTCTCATTGCAATAATTGCTAGTGTTTGTTCAGTTACAGGAGTCTCCCCATCTCTCCGGCTCTTAGATAAACATTAATCACATTTTCAAGTGGGACCAGAGAGAATACCCACTCTTTCAATCAGAGCAGTGACCAGCCATCAGCTTCAATATCATAGTGTTCTACTTCCAGTTTTGTATGCTCATTTCTTTGTGTCATCCAATTCCATTTGTTTATTAAGAGCTGGAAAGACAAGGAGACCACTGACTGTTAATGAACACAATAGCAAGGCTTACTATCAGAGCTATTTGACATTTATTTTGACACACGCACTGTCACACAAAATATCCCTCACTGCACCTTTAAGGTGTTGTCTTGGTGTTGATGAGAACAATAATATGTCTACATTGATTGGTGAGAGGTTAGTTCTCTCTTGGCACCTTATATGGTTCCTCAGCACTTTCTTAATAATGTTTCCTGTCTATGATTTTAAATTATTGAAATGTTATTTCCAGGATTTCTTATTATTTTAACCCTGTGCCTTTATTTTACTTTATTTTATTTTATTTGTGTTTTACTATTGTCTGCTGATTATTCTAATCCTACGCCCATCCTCTTATGCCCACGATTCTATGCATATTCTGTGTTTTTGCCTGGTGTTTGCTATGTTCATTTCCTGACTTATCTCTCTTGATTGTTAAGTATTTGCATGTCCAAATACTTCCCTGTCCTGCCTGTGAAGCACTTTGAACTGCAACCCTGTATGAACGGTGCTAATCAAATAAAGTTGAATATTATTGGACTACTACTGGTCTCTGTCAACGATTAGATCACTGATCATCACTCATTGGTTCGGCCCGAACGAGCAAAGAACACAGACAGTTTCCTATGTGGCCTAAGTTAACCTTAGCGAGTCAGTTAGTGGCTACTGTTGCTTTAGCTAATGCATACGTATTGGTGGCGTGGTTATATTCTCACTCGCTCTGTTAAAATGCATATTCAAAAACTATGGCTTTTTAAAACACAGCATCGTTTTTATTTACGTTTGTGCAGATTCAGGCTACGCAACGTTAAAGTACCTAGCATAGCAATAGCTCTCTGGTCCATAGCGTTAGGAAGGACCAGAGCTAGCATAGCAACAACAGTTCATCATCAACGTGTACTAGCTGTTGTAGAATGAACGGTTTACCTTCTCTGCTGCTGCTTCCAATCTTCATAGCAATGTACACATGCGTCTTGTTTAACAACAAGGAAACAATTCTTATTTTGTGAAATGACTTCCTATTAAAGATACAAAAAAAACGGCCTTAAGAAAGACGTTATCTGGAGCTGGCGCGAGACAGGGTATGTGATCTGGCCATTTGCTTTGCCACCAGTGTTGCCAGATTGTGAGAGAGAAATAAGCAAACAGGTCTATGAAAACAAGTCCAAAAGAAGCCACTACATTGGTGGCTATTTTTTTTAGAAACATTTTGGAATATTTTCAAATCTACAAAATCTTGTGTGGGGGTCTCTGGCACAAAATATGTTCAGAAGATTAGGTCTACAAATTCAATTTGGGGGTCCTTGACTTGAAAATGTTTGAGAACCACTGGTTTAAACACAATTAGGAAACAAGCCCAAATAAGCAACAACTACACTTTTAGAAACAAGCCCAAAAAAACGCAACCCACAACTACCAATAATTTACAAGCATCTTCACAGAAAAGTAAGTCCAAAGTCGCTTATAATAAGCCGACATGGCAACGCTGGTCGTCTACTCTACTGTAAAGAACTTACTTCCTGCTCGGAGTGTCTGACATGAGTTTCATTATCTCCACCCACTGGACGGAGGATTAAACGCCAAGCCTTTGATTTTATTATTATCTATTTATTCACAATAAAATGAAATAAATTGTGGAGTAGTCACTATTGCAGTTCAAATTAATACACCCAGTCACTAGCTGTGCTTTTACTATTCTTTTTTTTTGGTAACCATACTAGTGCTAGTTTTTACATAGTTGGCAACTGACTACTTTTTATTAAGTTCGAACTTCTTGCTACTAAAATAAATATTATCCACTTGAACCCCATACTTGGTTGACCGGAGTCCTCTGGGCTCTATACTAGTAGTGACTTTACTCTTTTTGCTCTACATTAAATATCTTCGCAGAAAATAGCTGATCTACAAACTATTTTCTGCTAAGGTTTTCCCCACAAAATGGATGCTGGGGTTTAAGTGTTAAAGCAGCAAGATATATATTTTTTTCATCGCTTATTAGTAACTTAAAAAGCATTCAAATTCTAATACAGTACTATGCACTGAGTCAATATTGTATGCATTTTGCCAGTAGCCTATATACATATGACATAACATTACTGTAACATAGTTTTACGCATACATTACATAATAGTAATACACTTGACCCAAACGGTTTGATTGTATTTTTTTGGAGTTTAATTTTTTGGGGGGGAATATCCGGCGGTAGTCCTACACACCACCTCTGTTCTAAAACAACCACCTTCTGGACTGGAGGATTAAATGCTTTCATTGTTGTGCAACTACTTAACTAAAATGATCAATAATTCAAATCCGTTGTACACATAATGTAAGAAAAAAAAAGAGCACAACACACATCTGAGTACAATCTTTATTCAATCTCTCCCATAGGGGTGTCCATCAAATGACCCCATTCACTGGCAACATAAATAGCATGTTAAACTAATACTGTACCATACTGTACTTACAATATTTGTGCAATGCCATATTCAGCTCTACATAGACGCCTGTGTAATCTACATCATTACAGTCACTAATGAGGAGCAGCGGTCATTGCTCCCTGGAGAGATACTGATGATAAAATGCTCCAATCACACGGAGCGTTTTAGACCAGTGGTTCTCAAATTGAGGTCCCGGAACTCTCAGGGTTCCTTGAGGGGGTTCCAAAAGGACCCTTACAGGTCTGCTGTGACTCTGACAGTTATGGGGGTGTTTGAAATGAAAACGTTTGAGAAACAATGGTTTAGACTCTGTGTTAATGATGGAATGATGTCAGGGTTGTGTGTTTTGTGTGAGGGAGACAGAAGCTGATCAAACAGGGAACAAGGAGCGTTAACAGTCCCAGGGCCACCTCCTGCCAGTCTGACAGCACTAGGAATCTCCACCTGGGGGCACTGTAACAGAAGACAATTTAATACAGCAGATGTTGAAAAATGACCAACAGTCTGGCATAACAGTATGTGCAATATATTAACTACTGTCAATCTGGTGTTTCAATTATTTTGGGCATAACAGTATAAGCAAACAACATATTTCAAACTTTTTAAACAAATGAACGAACGAGAAGGCATCAACATTAATGAACGCGCGCGCACACACACACACACACACACACACACACACACACACACACACACACACACACACACACACACACACACACACACACACACACACACACACACACACACACACACACACACACACACACACACACACACACACACACACACACACACACACATACATGTGCATACGTGCACAAAGGTACACACAAAGAGAATGGCTGCAGACCTTTACCTTCTCACTGGTAAAACTTAATCTCTGCGTCCACGCAGTCAAAGAACAAGTCGCCCAGTTCATCCCCCGATATCTCTCCGTTCAGCATGGCTGAAATGTCACTCAGACACTGGACCTCCAGGTCTCTTAGGATTTCATAGACAGCTAAACCCTCTTCCTGAAAGAAAGAGAGACAGAAAGTGGATGAGAGAGACAGAGAGAGAGAAAGCAGAGAAACAAAGATCATGCCACACATTAAAATAGTGTTAATTTAACTCAGAAGAGCGTACAAAATATGCAACCAAATGGCCCCTTAAAGGAAAGTTAGCATGCTATAATAAAAGCCATGTTCTCGTATTAATAAATAAAAAAATTGAAACCCTAACCCTTCAAAATTCGAAATCTCGTTTGATCCCTATGTCGGGTTTCTGAAGTGTCTACAGCACTCCTATGAGACACAGACCGAGTAGAAAAGAATTGTACCATTTTATCATGAGCATTCGTGAGGACCAATTAAATGAAGATAGGTTGAAAATGGGTGAAGTTGTCCTTTAAAGGATCTACACCATGAATTAAAAAAATTATAATAATATTTAATATCATATTGTTTATGTCCCTCATTTTTGGGGATAGAAGAGAGGTAGGGGAGACCAAAAACACACAAAAAAGAAGGAAAAGTTAAAATTCATGGTGTAGTCCCTTTAAGTTCCACCTCTGGGCGACTGATTTCCCCCGCGGAATAATAAAGGTACAGTATCTATCTACCTACTCTTCAGAGTTAATCAGCTTTACTGTGCAAGTCTTTCAATCGTACTCACTGGGTTGGTCTTCATAGTGTTATGTGCCACCTGGTGGGCCTTGTACAGGTCATGTCGGCGCTCCACCTTACTCTGGAAGCGAGGCTGCATCCTGACTGGGTCGTCAGGTCCATACTGCGGGGAGACAACCCTCGAAACTGGGCTCATACACTCAGTGAAGACAAAAGGCTTGAATATAGACCTACAGAAACACAAGGGGACAGCAAGGTAACCACGACATACAGGCATGAACACAGACAAAAAAGAAGTTGTTGTCGGGCAGAAACCTTGTATCTCCATGTTCCACCTTTTTTTTTTTTTCATAAATTAATGCCCTATTTTACACTTTGTCGTATGACAGTGTCACGCAAGAAGAGCTAGCAAAATTTGCCAACCTACAAGCTCATAATGCATCAAAATAGGGAGAGACATAGAGATGAAAGACGAGAATCTTTACAGCATCTTGGCCTAAAGTACATGGAGTGCCACAATTTTAAACTTGAAAGCTTAAAATGGACTTTCTAATTTAAAAATGTGGAATCTTGGACATCAGGACCTTGTAGTCCTTATAGGACAGGCTTAGATGCAGCAGACTAAGAAAGTGGAGGTGTATACTTAGTGACTGGGCCAGTGACAAACCTGGAAGGGTTTGGGGTCGCAGTGAGGAAATGAATGCAGGGCAGGCTGGGGTCCCTGGGCAGGATGGACACCATGCTTCCAGTGGTGCAGAAACCTTCTGAATCCATGCAAATGCCACTGGGCTTGTCCCTTAGAATGGACATCATTACTTCTGCTGTCACTGAGCCTGTCCAAGGAGTGAAAATAGATAAGGCAGGGTTAAGGCCTACCTTATACTTTGTCGTATGGCTGTGTCATTCGCAGAAAATAACAGATTTTCTATCTTTTCGTGCTGAATTTGTGTGAAAGACGGATACTGGTATACACATTTTTCTGAATTATATATTCACAGTTATTGGGCAATGGGCATAGGCATTCCCTGTTGCAAACATCCTGTGAGGAGTTGCTGTATTCAGTTCCTGTCCTGTGTCTTCCCCTCACCATCATGTTTTTGGAGAAGCTCTGTGCCGCCGCTGTATCGTTGCTTGGCCAGTTCCATTCTTGCGGGGGGGTTCTCTGGGCTGAATACCTGAGAAAAGTTGAACTGTCCCGCTCCGTCCCACCAGCCCTGGGCCTGGGCCAAAGACCGCAGCTCTGGGTGCTCTGCTGTGATCTCAGTTCCGATGGTCAGTTGGTTGGAGATGTTTTTCACACCCTCTGAGAGAAACAAGTAGTTAAATTCTATGTGTAGAAATCCCACATGAAATCAACTTTTCTATCCAAGACTCAAGACTTCAAGTACTAGAAGTTTCTTACACGTCATCTACAGTTCACACACTGTATGGAAGAACTAATTTATCCGAAGCCACGTGTCCAATTCAATTCATTCGTTCATTCTAAGCTGCTGTTGATACCACTTTTAATACTGTAATATACTGTTGGTTGACAACTACCTGAAGCTTATTGTGCTATATCTCCCCTCACCAAGTGAGGATTATTTATTGACAGAGAGGTAGATCTTTGGTCTCTCATGCAGAAGACCCAGCTTTGAATCCTGAGTAGAACATTAAAATTGTGGATTGCTAAACTGACTCTGCCAGATGGAAGAAGCTTGCGTCACCTGGCGAAGTCAGGTTAGTGGATTGCAGCTTTAACACAAAATTCACCTGTGACTTTCTGTGCCACCCAGAGCCTGCCGGCCGTTTCCAGAACCCAGGCCTCATTGCGGTCCACCAGGAGATATGTGTTGTGGTAGCTGAATGGTTCAGGATCCTCTCTACAAGGTCCCCCTTGGCCATGCTGCTCCAGGAGGCCAGTGATCACTGTCACCGCCCCCCATGCACTGTCTCCACGCTCCAGCCCCAAGCTGCCAATTAAGAGCCATGCTGCTTTATATTGAACAGGAAAACGCTGTCATGTTTGACACTGCACTTTCCTCGGGATGTTTAATGAGGAAGGATTGTGACTTCTAGTTACATTTTCCCATGTTCCTTTAATCAAGGGGTTCTTTATAAAATGCCATGTGCTTCATATGCACTTGATCTCTAGGAAATGTTATTATGAATGAATGACATTGATGAATGACAGTGATTTATAGCTTGGACATCATCCAGGAATAACAATGTTGTTGTCTGACTCATTTCATTGACTGAGAATAATTAGTATGATTATCATATTACACAATATTATTATTGTGTAACTTTTTTTTACTGAGTTAGCGTCAATCAAATACAATTGAGCAAATACCTGCTCCCACTAGCCAATGGATTGTATACATTTTTGGGAACAATAGAGAATAGATTAGGTTTCACAGTAGGATTCATGGGGACCTTTAAAGTTTGGTGTGCTTCAATACCAGTGGTGGAGTACATATACTCAAGGACTGTACTTAAGTAACATTTTGAGGTACTTTTACTTGGAGTATTTCCAATTTTCAATACTTTTACTTCTACTCCACTACATCTCAGAGACAAATATTGTACTTTTACTCCACTTCAGCCTCATTTAAACTTTGGCTATTTGAAAATAGACGATCTACAAGCTCACAACGCGTCGCATCGCGACCTGTTGTGAGCTTGTAGATCTGCTATTTTCAAAACATTTTTTTAAACATTTTATACATATGATAACTTGTGAAACGGGACATTCTGCATAACGAGTACTTTTACTTTTGGTACTTTAAGTATATTTTGATGCCAAATTGCCAATACTTTTGTACTTTTACTCACGTAAATTTTAAATACCTGACTTTTACTTGAAGCAGAGCATTTATTTTCTACATTGCAGTATTCATACTTCTACTTAAGTAAAAAAAAAAGTACTTTTTCCACCACTGTTCAATACTTACCGGACTAGGTCCATGCCCAACAGAGCTTCCCCAGGCGTGACAGGCTCACGAGTCCACACAGCCTCATTTCCAATGCAGACCCCATGATCATTGGCACCCATCTCAGCACCCCATAACCAGGAAGGCCTACTGAGGACCACAGCATGGGTGTGCTCTACCTGAGGGATCTGAATGTATGTACACTACAGAGAGAGTGAGAGAGAAAAAGAGAACGATTTGTAGCCGCAAAATGAATGATGTCAAAGAGCACATTATTTATCATTCATAATCTCTAGTGCTATACAATATTTAATACCTATGTGGATATACCTAGTAGACTGTAATGTGTATTAGTTGACAAGATTGTACAAAACAGGCTTTTTCAGACACCACATGTCTCATATGTGATTGCTGAAGTTAAGTAAATTGACGCGACACAATCAGACGTCCTGCTTACCTTAATCCATCTCTATTAACTATCTCAGTGTAAAATTATGATAATTATAATAATTCTTGTGTGTAGAAACAGAGCCAAATAAGCTGTCTATTAAAACATACTCAATTCAGAGTGCCATCAGTATACCACTGAACAAATTATTAGCAAATATTGCTCTTTCTTAGTTTTATTCCTTCAATTATGGACCAATGGGATAAGTGTAACAGAAGACAATTTGATGAATGACTTGTGATTTACAATTTTCACATTTACCAGATACTAGATATGTATAAAATGTATACAATAGTACAACTTTATATAAAATCCATGAACAATGAAATAGCATAGATCAGTGATTCTCAACCTTTTCAGACCGCAACCCCCGCAAAGAATCATATTTGAACTGGGGATCCCCCACCCTGACAAGCACTTGGAATTGTAGGAGTTGAGGCATTACATAATAGTTTGACTCGGTTGCACGGATATTGTGAAAAGAGCAGATCTACAAGCTTGCGAGGCGTTATGAGTATGTAGATCCACCAATTTCACAATTCTTGCCTCTTTCTTATATTATTTGACAATTTGGCCAATGTTTGACCAGTTTTTATAGTATAGCTTGTTGATTACTTTTGATGCAGTAATGGTCTTATTTATTTTATTAGGTATTAAAAAAGCCTTAAAATTCCTTAAATTGTCACTTCACAGTCATCTGGGGGGTCTCGAGTCTCGACCCACAGGTTGAGAACCACTGGCATAGATTAGCAACTGTGTTGCAAATATTGACAGCTAGATAGCCAGCTGTAGGGTGTAAGCCTGCTTACCTCCACCAAGGAGCCTGTCGGGTGCGAGGCAGCAGGGAGGTACACCACCTCCTGAACCTCATCCCTGGGACGGTCCGAGTTCTTCCCAAAGATGACATGATCATCACGAGAGCCAGGGGGCAGGGACACGAAACAGTCACATGACAGGGGGGGCTCTGCCATCCTAGAGAATTGAACAAAATAGAATTCCAGAATAGAAAATGTATCCATTCAAAATTTGGTTCAAAACAATCTCAGGCACATAGGAGGAGATGACCGTAACCAACTGTAGGCTATCAGATTAGTGGTACTGTATGTGATCTTTAATGATATAGGCCAAATCAAGCAAGTAGACACAAATAAATACATTGGCATGATGGCTATATTTTTTCTTTTTCTGATATTTGTTAAGTGTGGGTTTGCATCTAAAAATCACTCTTTAATAACATCCAGCATCGAGGTTTGTTGGTTAGACATATCAGAATGAACCATCATCTCCATTCATTCCTCAAATCTTCACCCATTTTTCACTTTATTGACTGTAATCTTCACAAATCCGACCCGACGCGTCGCTGTCATATCAGTCTTGTCAGCAACTGTGATATTATTTTCTGTTCGTTTGAGGAAGGAATGTAGTCAAATTGTGGAAATAATTGCTGGCATTCCTTCTACGACGTGTTTCAATCAATGTTTATTTATTATGAATTCAGGCCTAACAGTCGGGAGACACTGTCTGATCGTTTCCTTTTTGGAGGAACGATGGAAAGCACGCGTGTCATTTTATTGTCAATGCATGGGGTGTTTGGCTCTATAGGAGTTTGAGCGATAGGGCTACTAGTTTGTGACAACTACTGCTGTGACACAACTACAACTAGGTTATAATCCTGGTGGAGAAAATGTTACCTTTTCAATCGCAACACCGGACCGGACAGACAGCTAGCTGGGAGAAGGCAGGTTGAAGCCAGTGTTGCCAGATTTTGCGAGAGAAACAAGCAACCATGGTCTATTGAAAACCAGCCCAAAAGAAGCGACCGGTGCGAGGCGTTGTGAGCTTGTAGATCTGCTATTTCCCAATTCCCCCCCAAAAAAAACAATTTTGAATATATTTTTTTACATTTTAACAACAACAATCTGGTACAGGGCCGCGGGGTCACACACAATACAATACTTAGATGGGGGTCCGTGGACAAATACATATTAATTTGGGGGTCTTGGACCTTGGCATGAAAATGTTTGATAACCAGTGGTTTAAAGAACATTAGGAAACAAGCCCAAATAAGCAACTACACTTTAGAAACAAGCCCTAAAACCCGGCCGCAACAGCGCAACTACCAATTATTTACAGTACAAGCAACATTACAGAAAAAGAAGCCAAATGTCACTTATAATAAGCGGACATGGCAACCCTGGTTGAAGCGTTACTGTATCACGTGACCCAATGTCTGTGATCCACTCCACTGGTCTGTACTTAAAGGTCTCGTCTCGTCTGCCCAGTGCAAATCACTGTCTGGAAATAGAACACATGGTTTAACAGTGGTGGAGTAGGCTACTCACATTTCTCACTTTAGTAAAAGTATCAATACTGCAAAGTATCATTTGGCATCAAAATGTACTTAAAGTACCAAAAGTAGAAAGAAGTCATTATTCAGAATGTCCCATTTCACAAGTTTTCAAATGTACAAAATGTATACAAATCTTGTGAAAATAGCAGATCTACAAGCTCACAATGCATTGTGAGCTTGTAGATCGGCTATTTTCAAAGGGCTGAAATGTATAGGGCTGAAGTGGGTAATGTATGTTTTGAAATAATAATCCAAATCTACAAAGTAACTACTAAAGTTTTCAAATAATTGTAGTGGAGTAAAAGTAGGCCTACAATATTTGCCTCTGAGATGTAGTGGAGTAGAAGTAAAAGTACTGAAAATTGGAAATCCTCCAGTAAAGTAAAAACACCTAAAAATTGTAGGCCTACTTACAGTTACCTTATACAACACTGTGATTAATAACCCAGTCCCAGAGAACAGACCTGTGTAAAGATGTACAGTAAATACACAGAACACATGGTTCAACCCAGTCCCAAAGATGTACAGTAAATACACAGAACACATGGTTGTTTAAACTCAGTCCCAGAGAGTAGAACAGACCTGCACTAGGTCACTGGGGACATCTGGGCACCTCAATGTAAAATTGGCTATTTTCATTTGTCCAAAATGTGTTTTTTTAATATTGGAAAATGTTTTTAAGTAAAGGAAAGTAATATTTCTACAATTGCTACAAATTGCTACAAAACCTGTATATCCAGCCATTTTGGGGCATAAACAAGAAGTTGAAGGATAAAATTCTCATAATGATGTACCGTGCATGTTCACATCATGTATACTTTACATTACTTAAGACCATGTGTAGACAGTAGGATAGAATTGCTAAACCAAAGTTTAGATAGCAACATTGTGGGTATAAAAGTGGGTATGTGAGTATATTGTTTGCAGTGGTGGAGATTAACTAAAAGTACATTTACTCAATTACTTCAGGCTACTTCTTTACTTGAGTATTTAAGTTTTTTGATACCATATTCCTCAACTCCACGGACATCTCAGAGGCAAATATTGTAGGCTACTTTTTACTCTCTACAATTATTTGAAAACTTTATTTACAAGTTATTATGTAGATTGAAATTATTCTTAGAAGCATACATTCACCAATTAGGACCTATTTTATACTTTGTCTATTCAAAGATTTAAAATCTACATCTACATCTACAAGCTCAGATGTAATATCTTTGAAAAAGTTTGACAAATTATGAAACTTTTTGTTATTGTGAAATAGGCCATTCTGATAGGTACTTCTACTTTGGTGCTGTAAGTATATTTTGATGCCACCCGTAACTAATGTTCAACTTCTCATACGTGAAGGTAGGCTATAAGTAGACAAACAAGTCAGGTTTTTATTATTTTTCATGAATATTTACACCGTATCTCCAGACAAAAGATCTTTATGGTCTCAACAAAGTGTGACCTTTCCTTCTACCTTGTAATGAAACCAAAGAGCCAAAGAGTCTCAAGGACACATGAATCCAAACAGCAACAGAAAAATCTATGTTGTCTTCACCTCTGCCTGTGTTTTGTGAAGGATGTGGTTATAAATAAAAGACAACAACAAAAAACAGTAAACCTGCCCAACAGCATTGCAGCCTTGGTCTGTCAGTCACCATAAAGCTGCATGCAGTGTTTTATTCTTCTGCAATATATTTGAGCCAGTTCCAAAGACAGATGTTATATCAGTCTATTTCAACACAACTGACAGTAACATGACAACGTTTCACAGCACAGACAATGGACAATTATAGAATCACAAATCCTACTTTTTGACTTTTGGCCATGTTTCAAGATTCCGCCGAGCACCTGGACCTATAAGTGGTAGCAATATGCCCAGCTTTGCAGGGTGTGTTGAGGTGTTTGGAGGGGAGAATATCAAAGTGGCATGGTGGTGAGTGGTGTTTCCTTGTGGCACCCTGCAGTACACACTTGGAATGCAGAGGACAACATGCTTGGATTCTTTAAAACACATTTCTGAGTAGACAGTCTGTTACCTGAACAGCACTTGGCTACTTCCACACCCCCTCCGGCCTTTCATCTCCTGGAGCGTGCTGAAAACAGCCGCACATCCTGTCTGCCCAAAGACACAAACACTTAAACACACCAGGAGGAGTAAACACCCACCTGAGCCAAAGACAGTCACACCCAAGTAACACCTTGCACATACGTCGGCAGACGGAAGAACAGATTGAACAGATTCATTTAAAAATAAACAATTCATATCAAGTCACCTTCAAAATAAACACTTCACCTAGAGTTACATTGTGCAGTGGTTCAGAAATGATTAAATCAAGTAAAACTAAATAAATTATTATTATTATTGTTTAATTACCAAAACATTGTACCACCGTTGACAATCTAGCCAACAAAGAAAATAAAATAATTAGCAGTGGAGAATTAACCTTTTCACTACATATTATCAATCATTTGGCCTGGTATCAAGGTCATACATTTTCTCCAACCTTATCTCTTTTCTCTGTTATGCTGTCCAGATGTACGCATATACCTACCTCTCAATGTCAAATGTAATGACTCATTTAAGCCGTTACTTGACAGCTTAGAAGATGTAAAAACCTGGTTGGATAAAACATTTCAAAACCTCAATGAAAGCAAAACTGAAATAATAATCAGCGCCTTCGATGTTTAAAATTCACTTTTTCCAACTAAGACTCATCGCCAAAGTTAAGGCCTATTTACCGCCAAAACAGTAATGATCAAGATGGCCATCCATACTTTAATTTTGTGCAGACTCGACTACTGCAACTCTCTATACACTAGCACTGATCAAAATGCAACTGCTCGCCTTACTGGCACAGAACAACATGACCACATCACGCTTGTCTTGGCCTCATTTCATTAACTCCCTGACAGTTTTAGAATAGATTTTAAGCTTCTATTATTTGTTTTTAAATCTCTAAACGGGTTGGTTCCTATATTTCGGAACTCCTGCACCGTTACACCCCAGACAGAGCTCTGAGGTCTGCTGACAAACTGCTGCTGGTCGTGCCCAGAGCCGGTCAGTAAGAGCAGGAGTGACCGTGGTCCATGCCCTTGTGGCCGCTGTCCCCAGGCTCTGGAATAGCCCGCCCCTAACTATCAGATCTGCCCATGCAGTCCATTGAGATGTTTAAATCTTTACTTAAGACTTACTTATTTTCCCTGGCTTTCAATCACATTTGAGTTTTATTTATTTATTTAATTTTGTATGTATGTTGTGTGCGCATTTGTGCGCACTTGTATTGATGTTGATGCTTTGTTTCTATTTGTACAGCACTTTGGTCAACCGTGGTTGTTTAAAATGCACTCTCTAAATAAAGTTTGATTTGATTTTCTCCATAAAAACAAATAAAATGTACTTGATGTATATATGTGTATACTTTACTGTGCATTCTATTACCCCCCCCCCCCTTAATTTTAACCGTATATTCTATCTTTCATATTTTGTATTTAAATTCAGTATTATCTCTTATTATCTTGTGTACATTATATTGTTGTTATCATAGTCTTGTGGACCATGCCACACCAACATTTTGCTGATTGTACCTTTATGAGTGAATTTCTAATACACCAACATTGTTCATAGAACTAACATATCTTATGTAAGAACCGTCATGATGCACTGTCCTACCGCTACCGGTATCGAACGCTCTACGAATCTGCGTTCAAACTTGTACAGTGTAATAACAATACAGGCATTTTTACCATGTAGGGTGACATGATATTGGTACAAAAATGGTCATTGAATGCCACCATTCAAAATTGGTGCACGTTCACACATGACGCCAAAATAAGATATACCAGTAAATTGGTAGCATTTCAAGCAAGTGTGATTGGGGTTAACGCACACACACACACACACACACACACACACACACACACACACACACACACACACACACACACACACACACACACACACACACACACACACACACACACACACACACACACACACACACACACACACACACACACACACACACACACACACACACACACACACACACACAGTTAAGCTGTAGATGGCCTGCTTTAGCCTTCCCAGAGACAGGCAGACGTTGTGGCACTGAGGCCCAGTCTTTGAGCCAGCCATGTGAAGCAGTAGGCTGGCTGGAGGAAGATGAGGGGTGTTAAGGCACGGAAACAGCTGGTGGAGAGCCCAGAGGATATTAATCTGGGGGAAAGACAGGATGGCAGAAGAGGCCGCCTAATAAAGCATGGTATTACTGCTGCAGAGGTGTGTGTGTGTGTGTGTGTGTGTGTGTGTGTGTGTGTGTGTGTGTGTGTGTGTGTGTGTGTGTGTGTGTGTGTGTGTGTGTGTGTGTGTGTGTGTGTGTGTGTGTGTGTGTGTGTGTGTGTGTGAGTGTGTGTGTGTGTGTGTGTGTGTGTGTGCGCGCGCACACGCACACGCGTGTGTCTGCCTGTCTGTCTTCCTGAGGTATTACTGGTGATCTGGGGACAAAATGCCTGTGTTTGTGTGCTGTGTACATGTGTCAAGGGGGCTGTCTGTAAGTCTGCTATGAGGCTTAGGCCCGTCTCACTTAAATATTCACACAGCCAACAACAAGTCGGGGAACATTTCTGCATGATGGCTGATCTCAGAGTTTCGAACGACCTTTTAGTGCTTGTCTGACTCAACAGCTAAAACTATAAAGGAATGTAAAGTTTTACAGCTCTGACTTTTAGAGCTTTCACAAGACATACAGAATGTATTCTGCAACCATGCCCTTCAACTCCCAAATCTTACAAAACAAAACTGAACGGAGCACTAAAAAACTAAAATGAGAGAAAATAAAATTTGCATCTGGATTTTCTCTGAGTGATTAAAGTTCTGGTTTAAAGGAAGAAGGTGGAAGGTGGGAGGGGAAGTTGGGCTGCATCAGTCGCACAGACAGTAATGACGGCGCCACTGCTGTTTAACAATCAAAGATGGGAGGCGGGGGCTCGCAAGGAAGTCTCTCCCCGAAAATACAGGTGTTTGGTACAATCAAAGTGCAGCTTGCAGAAATGACTGGGTTTGAAGTTGAAAGGGGAGGCAGAAGGAGAGGAGGAGGGGTGGGGGGTGGGGGGGGGGGCACCGTGGTGAGTGAGTGCCTGTATGAGAAAAAAAAAGTGACTCATAAGAAGACCGTGGGCCGGCCCCTCCTCTGGGATTTTGAATAATCAACAAGGATAAGGAAGTCGACTACTGGGTGCTTACTATTTACTTTGTTTAGATTTTTTCCCCCATGCCTCCTGAGGGGAAGTGAGGCTTTAGCTGGCCTACCTCTCTGGAGGCAGGCGTGTTGGCAGTGGGATTTGTCTGGGACACCACTATGGTTCCCGTGGGATAAGAGCAAATCAGACCAACAATAGGCTAGAAAAGCAGTACCAGAACCACCGTGAGTTAGCATGTACGTGTACTTACAGTACAAAGAATTTGTCTTAAAAAAAATTATAATCTGCCGACATTGATGCACAGTGACTCATAAGCTGTAGACTTCTAAATGACGCACATTGCAACTTTTTTCACATGCAAAAATCTCAATAATAGATATAGAATCTGGACATGACTCATATTTATAATTACTCTTCAAGATAACCACTTTCGCTTAGAAAAGGTGTGTTGCCCAATAATGACTGGATATCAAAAGAGGAATCCTTCCCCATAATGTTAAATGTATTTCATGAATGCAGATTGCAGACCCTTAATTCCTGTTTCCGTATCATATTTACAATTACAAATGAATGAGCTATACCAATAAAGAGCAACAATGTGTGTCGGTGTATGCACACAGACAGTAGCTGGAATTAAATACAAACATATTCTTCTTCTATTCTCACTTCAAACATGGTCACATTAGCACCAGTGTTTAAAAGTATTTATATTTGCTGACAGTGAAAGTAATTTAGGTTAAATAGCTCTGTATGACAGGCCTTGGCAAAGATTTAAAGGATTTGAGTGTCAGACCTATAGGCTGTTCTGCAGGTTGGATGAGATGAGAAGACGGTTCACCTCAAAGAAACCCACATAGCTATTCGTATTCACACATTTCAGTGTTATCACTAAAACTGTAGTCATATTTTGTCAGCATTTTGTTTCATCTTGAAAGATCATTTGAACCACAAACACAAGTAAACAATTTAGAGTTAGACATACACTTAACTTAAACACATATAGGCTATAAGAGGAACACAACCACTGACAGGGGGGAAAGAGTTGTCAAACACACCATCTAAACAGGCTAAAAACATTAGGAGAATTTGTAAGCCCCACATTTAATTGCACTGTAATTAAACGTTATTAAATAGTCTCTTTCAGATTGCGTAGCACTTTATCCATGAGAAATATGCATGACTATTTAAAGGCATTGGTAAACACCATTTAGGCTTTGTGTGTGGTCTTCAATTCAGCTGCTTGATCTCCTCATGTGTACATGTAAATTATACTGGGAAGAGAACAGCAGATCAAACCCCAAATGGACCTGATGTATTTTAGTCATTCCAATTTTTTTTCTTTAAAGAAGAAAAGTTACACGTTGTGAAGAAGAGCTAATAACGCTTTACTTGACTTTTTTCAACATTGCTTGTTAGGGGATATTGAAATTAATTGTATCTGTTACCTCCACCACGTGGCGGGACTTTACAGGACTAGCCTACATGAGGTGAATTTCTAATCTGATCTTTTATTCACATCTTATTGATTAATTGATTGAATACTTAATTTAGAAGTTTGCAGAGAGAAATAGTACTTTGCAATGGAAGTACAGTTCAAAATACAAGGTCAACTAAAAAGGATGAAAAACCCAAAGAAGCCTTTCGGGCTTGATTCAATAGGGGTCCTCACGTACTCAATTCATAAGACAATAAATGACAGACAGATATACACTACTATACAGAACATCATATAAACAGTTTAAAGGTAAGAACAACAAAAAATATGTAGGCCTACAGTACACAGATCTCAAAGATAATAGTGCACACCTCTGCACATGCTGAGTCACAAATTGCACCAATCTGATGAAGGACATTTTCTATATATCTCCATCAGTCTAAGCTCAACATTTTTACCGTGCTTCTCCAGGGAATAAGGAGGAGATGGGAGAAACCCACTTCCCGCCGGTCTGTCTGTGGTCTGTTTTTGTCAGTTGATTTGAAGTCGCTCCACCAACGTGCCGTGACAGGAAAGGAATTAACTCAGCAAAGGGGGGAAAAAATAAAAAGCCTCAAATGATCAGACAGATAAACTATTAAATGTGTGATGTAAATGTAAATATTCAGTCAACTCCTGACATATTCAAGATTCAAGATTTGTATTGTTACAAAGTAGCCTACATAAGTATAAAGTTCTTTGGTTTTGGTTCCTAAACATTGTAGTAGCGATAATAAACTATGACAAAGAAATATTGCAGAATATCAGCAACAGTAAGAAAGAGAATAACAAACAGTGGTGGAAAAAGTGCTCAAATTGTTTACTTAAGTAAAAGTAACAATACTGCAATGCAGAAATACCTGTTACAAGTAAAAGTCAGGAATTCAAAATGTATTGGCATCAAAATGTACTTAAAGTACCAAAAGTAAAAGTATTCGTTATGCAGAATGTCCCGTTTCACAAGTTATCATATGTCTAAAATGTATAAACAAATCTTTTGTTTATACATTACATTTAAAATAGCATATCTACAAGCTCACAACGTGTCGCGATGCGGCACGTTGTGAGCTTGTAGATCGGTTATTTTCAAATAGCCAAAGTTTACATAGGGCTGAAGTGGATACTGTATGTTTTGTAATAATAAACAAAATCTACAAAGTAACTAGTGACTAAAGTTTTCAAATAATTGTAGTGGAGTAAAAGTACAATATTTGTCTCTGAGATGTAGTGAAGTAGAAGTAAACGTATAGAACATTTTAAATACTCCAGTAAAGTAAAAATTCCTCAAAATTTTACTTAAGTACACAACTTTAGTAAATGTACTTAGTTACTTTACACCACTGATAACAAAGTACGTACATTGGTCTTACATTGGTCATACCACATGCTTGAAGGTGCTGTGTGCATGGTTCCTACATCTAAAGGTTGTCCATGTGCGTATGTGCGCACTGCACAGTACAGTATGTGTGTGTATTCATATTTATTTACAGTGTACAGTATCTCTATGTGTATGTACATTTACATTGTGTGCATATATGTTTGTATGTAGTGTTTGTGTAAAAGGGGCCCATTTTGTTCCATTTTTGGATTTTACTGTGTTCTGTAATGCATCTTTAGATGATGGGAGAAGTTCCACATTTTATAGATGGTATATACTTTTTTACACTTTGGTTGCCATAGGCTATTTCATGTACTAATCGTGGTTATTTGGCTATTAGTCACAGGGGAACCTCTTTTGGTGCGATTTTGGTGGCTCTCAAAGGGGGGTCCAGGGAGGGACCCTCAGGGTTCCTTGTGTGGGTTCCACATGGAACCTTAAAGATCTGGAACTCTGAGAGTGTACAAATAGAACCAAATGGATCCAATTTGGTTCCATTTGTACACACTGTACAGTTATGGGGATCCTTGAAATTAAAATGTTAACAGGTTCTTTAAGGTATCTCAACCATCCCAAAGAACCACTGAAAAAAACACCTTTTGTGTTGTGTAGGGCAGTCAGGAATCTATTTCCTCACATTATACCTCAGGCAGATATGCAGTATGCATTTCACCACAACAGAGTTTGATATGTTTTAATTTGCTTTACTGACTGTAAACACCAATGCAAAAAATCTGAGGACACACCACACTGGCACGGGCCGTGAGCACTAATACACAAGGCACAGGGGTGGAAGTTGAAAAAACTTTGAAGGACACGTAAATGTAAGTTTCTTTCTGTAAATTGTGATATAGTATAGTTTAATGTACTGTAGGCTACTCATTATTTGGCCTATAGGGCAAACCTACAGGGCAAACATGCTGTGATGGGGCTATGGCAGTTGAAGGATTTCAAGTATTCTCAACTCTGTTTCACTAACCTTTGACCGCTACCTGTCCCAGAATAAAGCATCAACATTTAGAATGTGCATGTGTCACGCCGGGAATCGAACCCTTGGAAAGCCAACATCTTATCGGATCCAAATACTAGGGGACAGAAGTCCCAAGCTGAGCGTGCTCTACTGTCAATAGTTTCATAGAAGGATAGACGGGTGCAGACTCTCAGTGAACAGTCTATAGAAACAGACACAAGGTGATTTTTCACACAAACTGCTGCTGCGGTAAATAATCAAATCACCTTGTGAGTGCGGACTGTTTCTATAGACAAGCCAACATCTTAACCACTAGCCTAAAGGAGAATTCCCCCTTGGCTGGGAGAGATGTTAGGGCTTTTGGTCATCAGACAGAGGCTCCGAGCCACTATACTGCTACACATACACTATCCTGCACCACAAGTATGCAACCAAAACCAGCACTGGCTCACCTGTGTTAAAGTAAGGCTTCTCTCTCATGCAATTTGCAGACATACACAGAACAAAGTAAAGTTTAGGAATTTGTTCAACTTTCAACGTGTGCCCATATTCTACTGTTTACAGTAGACCAATTTATAATTATTGTTATTTTATTAGGATATGGTGATGATGACGATGATGATGATGATGATGCTGATGATAATTGATGATGATGATAATTATATGTATTATTATTATTTATTATCATTATTATTATGTTTATTAGTATATCCCATAAACCAGTTGATGTGAGCCCAATGTCCATCTTCGGAAATGGTTTAAAGAAATGCTGTTTGGATCATTCATTCCCCCATTGCTGTGGTGTAAAGTAACTAAGTAGGCTACCTTTACTCAAGTAGGCTACTGTACTTCAGTACATTTTTTGAGGATTTTTTTTACTTTACTGGAGTATTTCCAATTTTCAATACTTTTACTTCTACTCCACTACATGTCAGAGGCAAATATTGTACTTTTACTCCACTACAATTATTTGAAAACTTTAGTTACTAGTTAATTAACTAGTTGATTTGAATTATTATTAGAAAATATACATTAACCACTTCAGCCCAATATACATTTCGGCCATTTGATACAATACATGACATTGCAGTATTGATACTTTTACTTAAGTAAAAACATTTGAGTACTTTTCCCCCCACTGATTGATTGCTGTGTGAGCTCCTCACCTCCTCCTCAGAGGGCAGATCAGACTGACACTATGAGGGTGGAGCTCTGAGGAAGTCAGGATACATACATAGCCTATCATAAACTCTGTCACTGTTGACTTTACCTGTGCAGGAAAACCTTATCGCTTTACCTGGACTGGACCGTTGGAGAGATGGAGCGAGCGACATGAAATGAGGATTTTATTTCATGACAGTCATAGGATTTTATTTTTTTAAATTATCTTTTAATGACGGGAATAATAAGCAGTAGAACTGAACACTATTTTTTTTCTCCAAGCGAGTTAACGTTACGTTTATTCCTTAAAAGATAATAGCGCGCAGTTGGACTAGCAGCCAGGAGAACAGGTAACAGTCACATTGAATGTATATAGCCTATAATAATGTTCTATGATTGATAGGCCATATTGATTAGGTTGTCGTGTTGTACACAGCTGACAAATAGCCTATTAGATCAGTGGTTTTCAACCTTTTTCGTATCAAAGTCCATTATTTATTCGGCATAATTTGAGCCGCGGACCACCGTTTGATGAGATTTAGCCTCTCAGACCCAAGACTTAAGAATATTTTGTTATCGTTGGATAAGATTTTGTCAAAATAACAATTCTTCTAATGCAGATGTTTAACAATAATTTAACTCCTGAGAGCGTAACATGAAACCGGATGGACCCTTTCATATTACGCTCTCAAGAGTTAAAGATCTATTAAGGGTCCATTTGGTTACCAACTCTTCCATCATTTAGCTGGGGACCACCTGCAACCTCCCCAAGGGACCACTGGTGGTCCCCGGACCACTGGATGAGAACCACTGGCCTAGAAAACAGAATTAAAAACCACAGGAGCGACGGAAGAGGAGACCCTATGGTTGTCACTGGACAGGTTAATAGCCTGATTTATAGCACCAAGTGAAAAGCAGAGTTACAACTTGGCTGACAGAAGTTTGTTGATTTTATTTAGCCCGTTATCAGTTCATTTAAATATTTTGCTTTTCGTATATTGTATTTACGTATTTACATTGATATCCTTAATAATGTCATCACATTTGGCTGATGATCACATGAATAAAGCATGTTTGGCTTCTGTCATGCAATGTGTAGATGGGAGTAGACTCAAAGGTTTGTTACTGAAGTCATGCAAGATCAATATGGTCTCTACTGGGTCAGGAAGGTCATTTTGAAGCTAAGTTGTCTACTCCCTATTATATTATTTTTAGGCTTATTCGATTTTAAGTAGGCTACATTAACAAGGTATTATTACCATTTGGCTGCTACATGGAGAAATTAATTGCACTAGCCTAATATTTATCATGATAATGGCAACAAATCTGCTCTGCTGTCAAATTTCAAAGTCTGATGCCATAATACTATTTTAATATTATCCTTGTTTAACATACTAGTTTTTTTTGCCATTATCATGATTCATGGGGGTTATGTTTATGTCATCAATAATTTACCTTAGTGCCTAATTGTACAAATAAAATAATATTGGTTCAGCGGTTCTTCCTTGGGGTGATTGAGGTGCTATATAGCACCGCTGTCATATAAGAACCTGTCCAGTCCAGCCCCTGTATGGTTCTTTATAATATTATATTATACTGCATCAGATCAGTGTAGGCACCTCTAACGGTTCTATGTTGCACCATGTGACAAAGGCGCATCTTGGTGCACCAAAAGAGCAGAAAGAAAAAGAAAGAAAGAAAAGAAAAATAACTAAATAAACACTTTGTATGTAGTAATAATATTTAAAATACAGGCAATATTAATGTAAACACTGTGTAGCTGTTGGGGGGAGCTAGGAGTATTACATTTGAGAGAGAAAAAACATGGTCAGCTTAGGATTTGTGCATGGACCTTGAATATGCAGTCAGAAAAAGTTGACATAGACAAAAACTAAAAATCACAAGGTGTAAGTGGTTAGTGGCTGTGGTTCTCCAAATCGTCTCTGTCTCATACTTCAAGGTGAGATTTATGTGTCTCTCTCCTCTGACATAAGTAAGGAGAAGAAAATGAACCTAAAAGCTACTGAGGAACTATGCTGTAAATTGCAGTTGGTTATACCAGAGAATATTTGTTATGCACTAATAAACATCAATTTCACAGCAACAGTGATACTGTTAAACATCTAATGCAACTATCAGCTATATTTAAACTATAACTGCAATCACTGCATGAAAGGTATCTAATTATAAAAGCAATGCATCTTAAGCTCTATATATTTGAGCTATTTATGACATACTTCAGTCACATTTGGCCACAGCATTTTCCAAATTCTAAGATGCTGCAGATTACAGTAATTGTTTCAGAGACTCAATATAGATAGAGCATCAATGCCTCATTCTACCGTGTAAGGAATATGCGGTCCAAGTTTGGGTAAAATATACATAACTCTAAGAGCATTAAAAGGACACAAATGGTACCCATACATGTCCTTTTAACGCTGAGGATCTTACATTTAAAAACAGTTTTTAGTTTTTGTTATAGCCTGTTTTGAGTATCAGGTGGGCTTTGACTGTGACCGGCAAATTACATTAAGCTATCTGAATTGTCCTGATGTTAAATCCATCCTGTTTAGTGTTTGTTGTAGCCTGTTTTGAGTATCAGGTGGGCTTTGACTGTCACCGACAAATTACATTAAGCTATCTGAATTTTCCTGATCCATCCATCCATTCTGTACCCTAAGGAGATAAAAAACAAATGTAGAGGGATCAAAGACAGCATGATCCACAAACGTTTGTGGTAGTAGCTAGCTGCAAACTCAGGCCAAAAGAATTGAATGCAAACAAGGATTTTTAATGGAAAAAAAACATGAGTAACATGTTGCATTTATGTGTAAATACTGTTTGGAACATCCAAACATATAGACATTGTTAATATAGTAATTGTATTTTGTACTGTATATTGTTTAGTATATTGAACATATTTTCAGAACACATATTCTGGAAACAAATGCAAATCAAAATGTATGTTAAGCTGCTGAGGTTTTCCTATGTTCCTGCAATATAAGGTAGACTGAATAAAGCTATTTATACTTGTTTAGTAGCAACAACAGGATATGTTTTGTTTGGACAGGTACACTGTGCTTGTAAACTGTACCTCTCCTGTTCATCACTTAGCACTTAGGCAGTTATCTACTTCACATAGAGTCAAACAATCATCTATAGGGGAACAGTCTCCCCCTTCCCCAACATGTCTCTTCCTGATGGCAGACTTGTAAACCAGGGACTGTGCTGGGTCTTGGTTGAGCAAGTTTTATGACCAGAGCGCTGTCGTCGCCCTGTACCATCCTCCTCCACTCTGTCTGCCGTCCCCTGGGGCCCACACGCCAGCTGTTTCCCCAAGGAACTCTGGCTACCAGCACTATTTGTGAATGGAGGAGGATGTCGTTCTCTTTGTGTGTTTATGGCTATGTCAGAGAGTGCAGGGGAGCAAAAGAGAGGGACAGATCCACTGTGCGTCTAACTTACATTCCCAAAAAATTACAGAGCTGTAGCTCTGACTCCAGGGCGACATGAAATAAATCAGCTTGACCTTTAACACCAGACCTTTCATTAAGGAATTCCAAACTAATTGCTTTACGATTTCATTATGACTAGAAGGCTACTCAAGTACTCATGGAGTGGGTTTAAGTAAACCCTTGAAAGGCGAGTGTGATGCATTACCCACAATTCTGCTGACCTTATGTACTGACTCAACAAATTGGGATCTGCAGAGGGGATCATTGAACGTCAAACTCGGTGACACCACGTCTTTGCCTGTACATTCACGTTGAAGCAGTTAGGGGCTGAGCTCATCCTGGCTTTGCTGGCCTGGTTCTAGATAAGAGGCAAGGTGGTGTATGTCCACCATTAAAGCTTGATCTCTCGGGCCTGGGTGACCATACACAGTTCCCTCAGATATGATCTGAAAAGAAGATACAAACGTCTGAAGATTCAGGATAGTAAACCGTTTCCTGCAGTAAAGATAATTGCAGATTTTTATGAGGATGGGATAGGATGAGGGGGGTGGGGGGGTGTTTAAAAGTCAACAGATTGTTTAGGGCCAGGAAATATTTTGAGCCAAGCACAAGTCTCCTGTAGGTTGGGCTTCGTGTCGTAAATTTCTCTCCACATCTTGAATGCCATTGGAAATTCCAAGCCAGGCCCTTGTGCAGGATGTGTACCTGACAGATATCGTTCAGGGCCATTGTGTTACAGTTAACAGCGTATCATGGAAAGGATGCTGTTTTGGAGCGTGTGCCCATAATTACATAGATATAGTAATTGTTCTCTTGTTATTGTTGGACTTCTGTTCTCAGGCTCCTGAATGCCGTCAGTCTGCAACTGTTGATGCTTTCTGCCGCCAGTGTGTAAGAGGCGGGGCATTTTATGAGGCTCTTTTTTTGTAGCTTGCCCAGAGGGGTGTTGTTGTAAATCATGTGTGATTCATAAAAAAACAGGTTCCACTGTCTGCCAGGCTTCATCTCCACAAACCTCAGAGACGTACAAATAGACTTTGGCCTGCAGCCATACCTCCCTGGATACCCTTCCTTTACCAAACCGTTCGTCTGTCAACACTCCCCCTTCGCTCGTCTCCCTCCCCCAACTCTCTAGTATTTATCGCACTCCGCCTCTACCTCTGCAGAAGACTGACAATGTTGTTTTCTTTGCACTTCTCTTTGACTGTCCTCCATGGGAAGTACCTGGCAGCGGATGCATGTGGCAGGTTTCTGCCTGGACACGTCTACCCCCCCCACACACACACTCCCCTGTCTCCACGGCCACGCACCGTGAGAACTGCGGTATCCATGGAAATGAGGGAGGTGTGTTCGGGGTGGTTATTTAAATGTAGCGGATTTGGGCTCTGATGTTTGAACATTTTAGACTTGTGTAGGTTTACATTATCAGTTCTTCAGCCAGGTTGATGGTGGTGGGGGGTTGGGCGGGTGTGACCTCAAGCTCTCTAATCTTCAAAACTGTTGCATGTGGTTGAAAGATCTTGCTGTGTTTCTTAAACTGCAAGCAGGTCAGAAAGGCAGCTGAATGGTGGATCTGGTAGAAGAAATAACAATTTGTCTATTCTTTGTTTTCTACTTCTTTTCAGATATTTTCCCTGTGCAACTATTAGACCATCTTCTCAACTTAACCGTGTAAACCACAGCCAACGTTTTCAATCTGCAGTCCTCAATATCATCATCATCAATCTCACACCTGCAACAGCTACCCTCATGGCCCATCCATATGAGCCCTGGTTACGAACAGCACCAGGTGGTGGCAGTTCAGAAGACATGAACATCCCTTCCTGGTGGGACCTCCACACTGGGCCAGGGAGCTGGATGGACCTCCAATCAGGGCAGGGTGTTGGGTTACCCTCAGGCAGCTCCATGGGACTGCAGCCTTCCTTAGGACCTTATGGCTCTGAGAGCCAGCTATGTAACCTCCCCCCAGCTCAACTGGCCCCGGGTTCACACTCTTCTCACCTCTTCCCACAAGATGGCTTCAAGATGGAGCCAATGGGTCCTGAAATGCTACAGCAAGAGTCATATACCCTGGAAGAACCTCAGGAAAGTGCCGCCTCCGCTCGACCAAAACCTCAACGTCGTTCCTCCTCCAGGGGATCCGGCCAGGCTGTGTGCCGCTGCCCTAACTGCGTTCACGCTGAGCAGCTAGGTCAGAGCACTGACGACAGTAGGAGGAAGCACATGCATAACTGCCATATTCCTGGATGTGGCAAAGCCTATGCCAAGACCTCCCACTTGAAGGCTCATCTGCGCTGGCACAGTGGAGATCGGCCGTTTGTCTGCAACTGGCTCTTCTGTGGGAAGCGATTCACTCGCTCTGATGAGCTGCAGCGCCACCTACAGACACACACCGGTGCCAAAAAGTTCAGTTGTGCTCTATGTCCCCGTGTATTCATGCGCAATGACCACCTGGCCAAGCACATGCGCACACACGAATCCCCACCAGGACACGGGGAAGAAAGAGTGAATGGTGAGGGAAGGATGGATAAGGGCTTCGATACACCCACGCCTCCTCATCCAGCCTCCCATGTATCTCCAACGGATGCCACAGAGCCACCGCTTAAGCTGAAATGCGAGACTGACCCTTCAGTCTCGAGTGTATCAGGGCAGTCCACTTAATTGCATTACTTTAAGAAGAGACTTTTCAGCTAGCAGTTGACTATGAGCCTTCTCTATTAGTTGTAGGGGTGTCATAGTTTTAAGATAGGCCATAGAACAAAGTTTGAATATTACTTAATAAATTCTGGACTGAACAGACAGCTTCTTTCTATTTTCCTGTGCATCTGTGACAGCACATAGAGCAATAAGCTTAGACAGAATACAGATTAGGTCTTAAGTAAGGACTCTGCAATTCTCTAAATGTAGTAGCACAGATGAAAGAATGCTATCAAATATATTGTTCAGAACTACACACACATCTGAAGACAAAGGCCTTCAGTGTTCATGTCCGATTGGAAAGTGGAGCAATCAAGCCCGAGCTAAACGCTTGCTGCTAGTGAAGACTAACCAAAGACATTTGGAAAGACTTAAACTGAAGGTGGCTTGTTATCATGTTTACAATGTAGCCAAGTAACAAAATCTGTTACTTGATATTTTGGAGAGAATTCTATCTCAAACAGCCATTTCCTTGTCAGTGATTTGTTTTTCAAAAGACAGCATGAATGGAGAAATAAGACAGGGGCAATTTCTCTATGTGTTCTCTGTTTTAACATCTCTTGTCTTTATGAGTAGCCTACTGTACACACAAGACACTGGAAACTCAAGATTCTAATTCAAAGAAATCAGTCAATTTGTGTCATTGGCACAAAATAGCACACAAATTGGCGTTAGTACATTGCTGCAAAATGGTGAAGTGAACCTGGTTTGCTATTGCAGTGTGCTGTCAATGCACATATATGAATATATGTTGGACTAAGACTCCGCTTTTTAACTAAAATATAATGTGTATTTATGCAATCATGACTGAAACAATATTAATTCTGACTGCATTATCATGGCTCTAATCTCTCAAGATCAGCACCACTGCTGTAGTGTTATTGTTAGTAGGAATAAACACAGAAGCACCCAGGAGAAAGTGGACCATGACAAAAAGGAGGTGGTGCCCCCTTTTCTTTTCTTTTTATCCCCGAACGGGTTCCCAGATTGTCATGGTTCTACAAGAAGATGTTCATGGTGTGATAATATAGGGACCGCTACCTAAATTCCATCTACTGGATATGTTTATATCCGTTTGCCTGTCAGATCAAATGAAAGTTAAAATCCTCATCAAAGGACTTGAAGGGCCTCATCTCTCAGCAACTTTTATGAAAAGCTGTTTGTGCTCTTCGATGTTCTACACACCGTGAAATGATATTCATCACCTCAACAAAATACTATGTTGAAGCACAGTTGCCTCCTTTTGTGGAGAATCAACATGTAAGCAAAATAAATGTGCATTTATGTTTGCAGTCTAAATAAAAGAAAACATATGACATCATATAATATATGCCATTTGGTGGATGCATTTTTCCAAAGTGCCTTGCAGTACCAACAATGCATACATTTTTAAGCATGTATATACCCAGGGAGTCTTAAAACCCTAAGCTTTGTGAAGTTGATTTATACTTTGTGGTACGACAGAGTATAATATATATACTCCCATGCACCACTTTATGGGTCAAAGATTCATGTGAGCACAACCTGATTCCAATTAATGCATGATGCACCACCTAACTGCATTCATGTGGTTTGCTTGCTATATGGATAGATAAACATATTCACCAATAAGCAAATGGGTATGTACAGTTACTTCTGTAGTAAACAATACAACACTATTAGGATGTACGTTAGATCATCACAGATGTTAGGTTGAGATTTCTATCAGATAAATTGGGGAATTTACGTTTTTTGAGGCTCATCATTTGTGTATTTATGTATAGAATTTAAGCAATGAGAGAATTCTTATGTATTAGTCAATTATTGTCTATTGACTATAATAATGTCTTGACATAATTATTATAAATAGACATAAAACGGTTCTCTTTTGTTGGTCAATTGGACTAGATTGAAAACAGTTTTTCCACAATTGTCGTAGTATAATGTTTTAGCTGTAGAGACTATAATAAAATATTTTTTGAACATTATATAATTTAAATACCACTATTTAGTTGCTTGCATTTAATCTAAATGTTCTTTGTGAAATAAACAGCAACATTCTGTGACTATGTTTCAAATCTTTATTTATATAATCATCAACACCAACATCTTAACACTTAGATTTTCAGTTTACAAGTCAAACACAAACATTGGCAGCAGTGATGGAAGAAGTATTCACAGTATTAAAAATGTACTTCAGTAAAAGTGCATAAGTATTGGCATCAAAATATACTTAAAGTACCAAAAGTAAAAGTACTCATTATGCAGAAAGCCCCCAGTTTTCAAATTTATAAAAATCCTTTGAAAATAGCAAATCTACAAAGTTTCTACAAATATTTATAGTGGAGTAAAAGTACAATATTTGCCTTTGAGATGTAGTGGAGTAGAAGTAAAATTATTGAAAATTGGAAGCACTCCAGTAAAGTAAAAATACCTCAAAATTCTACTTAAGTACAGTGCTTGAGTAAATGTACTTAGTTACTTTACACCACTGATTGGCAGTATATAGTACACCCCCTCTCCTTGTCACAAGAGGCTTCAGTGAAGAAGAAAAAAGTTGTTACATAATTGTTTTGGGGTAGCCTATGTGTGTAGCATTGTTTAGACATGTTTGTAAAAAAATCCTTGTTCACAATTGGATCCAACTGGCTAGTACCTCATGTAGACTACCCCATGGAGGCTGCCCAATACTGTATTACGGTATATGATAGGTCAGTGGTTCTCAAAGTGGGTTTTGGGGATCCCCAGGGGTCCTTGAGGGGTTTCCAGGGGGTCCCCAGCCAAATGAGTTGATATAAAGCATCAAAATCAGTTTAATCACTTTAAACCTACTGTATTAGGGTATTTGAAAATAGCCGATCTACAAGCTCAGAACACGTTGAGTTGAGATTATCTGAGGTTATTATCTGCCATTTAAAAAAATCTTGAAAAAAAGGAGAACATTTTAACAACACAAATCTAATATGGGGGTCCCTGGCACACATATTTTCAGATAGGGGCCCACAGCCAAATACATATTAATTTGGGCATCCTTGACATGAAAACATTCGAGAACCACTGGTTTAGGTCCGCCCATGCTCTTGGAAGGCCTATAAATTGCCAATAAGTTATGAGATCCCTTTAATTGAAGGGTGAACATTTCTGTGTTATTACTGGGAGTGATATCTTCCAGAATGACTATGCCACCATCTACAGGGCTTCTGCAGGTTTGACGCCTGAGTAGGAAAATTACTAAAGGAGGCTGCTATGACAGTGACTAAATCTCACTGCAAATTAGATCATTTTACTTCAAAATCGTCAGAACAGGCAAATGAGGTAGGCATACCTCAGGAGAATTATTATTATTAGCCTATTATCATCATTATTAATTATTATTATAATAATGTTTTATTGATTGATTGATTGATTACTTTATTAACAGGTGTATTTTTTTCAAGAGAAATAGCAGTACAATTATACAATTATGCTAAAAGGATAACATAAAAAGTCCTAAGTGCTTGTTTCGGTTGTGGTCCTATGTATTCAATTCATCATGACATTTAAAGACATACAATAACATACAAGAAATCATCAACATCATCATCATCATTATCCAGCTATATTAATTAATCACCATCGTTACAACTTTGAGTGTATGCACCAATTTGAAACTAATGTTGCCAAATAGCTATTGTAAATAGATTACATAACTAGTTAATCAGTGGTTCCCAAACTTTTCAACTCAGGACCCAAAAGATACATTTGTCTCCCCAGGACCCCAAAAATACATTATGAATTAAGCACATGATCCCTATTTCATAAATTGTGATATTATATGAAATTATTGTAGCATATAATATTTTGTGTCAACGACCCACAAGACAAAATGTTTAGCTAAAATATATATATTTTTTTAAAGCCGATCTACAAACTCACAAAGCGTCTGATGTTGATGCATAGGCCTACACTGACTACAACAGTATTAACACATTTTGCTGGGGACCTCCTGGAACCGCCTCAAGGACCCTTGGCGGTCCCCGGACCCCACTTTCAGAACCCACACGTCTCCTAGCAACAAGAAGAAGACCCTCCCCTTCCGGGAAGTGAATCCACTCTACAGGAAGTAAACAACCACAGACGGTCGTAGTTCGTTTCGCTCGTTAATGTAGATTCTCTCTAACTACATTTACACTATTAATTACCGTGACATTGTTACGGGTTTAACGACGAGCCTGTAGAAGAGCAGTTTATATCTAGTTTCTGTTGGACGGATCGAACATCAAATCGCCAACATGGGAGGCGGTGACCTCGTAAGTATGAGCTACCATCGCTGGTGGGAAAAGTACTCCATTTTGTACTTAAGTAAAAGTATCAATCGGCCTTATGTTCCACAGGGAACGAAGAGGATTAAGTAGTAAAAGTATGAATACCGCATTGTAGAAATACTCGGGACTGTTACAAGTAAAAGTCCTTGAACACAATATGTACTTGAGTAAAAGTACAAAAGTATTGGTATCAAACATGTACTTAATGTACCAAAAGTTGAAAGTAGGCTACTCATTATGCAGAATGTCCCATTTCACATGTTTTCAAATGTATACAAATCTTTCGAAAATAGCAGATCTACAACATTGTGAGCTTGTAGATCTGCTATTTTCAAGTGGCCCAAATGTACATAGGGCTGAAGTGATTAAAGTATGTTTTGTAATAATGATAAAAAAATACAAAGTAACTAGTAACTCAAGTTTTCAAATAATTGTAGTGGACTAAAAGTATAATATTTGCCTCTGAGATGTTGTGGAGTATAAGTAAAAGTACTGAAAATTGGAAATACTCAAGTAAAGTAAAAAAAACAACCTCAAAATTGTACTTAAGTACAGTACTTGAGTAAATGTACTTAGTTACTTTCCACCACTGGCTACCATAGCAACAAAAGCTAATGTGTGCTTGCTTGTCTTAACGTTGATTGATTGATTGAATACTTTATTAGCAGTTTGCAGAAAAAAGCACAGGAAAGTACATGTCAATACAAGGTCAGCTAAGAGGATTTAAAACCCAAGAAAGCCTATGGCTTGTTTCCATTTGGGGTCCTTTACCCCAATGGGGTAAATCACTAATTATTTAACCCAATCACTGATTCTGATTTACACTAAATTGAATGTAAATCAATTTACATTCTATTTCACAATTTATTTGTTTTGGTTTGATTCTCTCAGTCATAGTTGGCTTTTACTACCATGTGTGAATACAGCCACTAGAGGAATAAAGATTTGATGAATTATGAATTTTAAACTATCATCAAATTAACCCAAATAAATATGTACACAGGCATACAGTCTGAAATGTAGTCTAAACTGTTAGTTTATCATGACTACTTTTTTTTTTTGGATGAAGTGTTTTCTAAAAATCACATCATCACATGGTAAGTGAATGACTATTATGTTATTGTCTACTAGAACTTGAAGAAGAGCTGGCACCCCCAGACTATGAATTATTATTATTTTATTGTCCACTAGAACCTGAAGAAGAGCTGGCACCCCCAGACTATGAAAAACATCGAGCGGGTGTGGAAGGCTGAACAGAAACACGAGGCAGAAGTGAAGAAGATTGAGGAGCTGCAGAAGGAGCTCAAAGAAGAACGAGCGCGAGAAGAAATAACCAAATTTGCTCAGGATTCTGGCGCTCTCAAGTTAGTTGTTTCCCTCTAGGGTTGGGATCCGGAACGGCAGGAACCGGATCCAACTTTGTTGGAACCGGGTCTTATCACACTGTCAGAGCTGGTTATGTGGACTTCACGTCTGCTATACAATGACAATACCGGTGGTTCTCAATCTTTATCATTTCAAGGACCATCATAACTCTGAGAGTGTACAAATGCGGGTCCATTTGGTTCCATTTGTACACTCTCAGGGTTACAGACCTGTAAGCGGCCATTTGGAACCCCTATATCAGGGGTGGGCAACTTTGTAGATGGTGAGGGCCACTAAATTTCCACACTCACTCTGGGGGGCCGCATTGTTTATCGGCACTCTCGCCAATAGTACCCCATTACTCAAAAAGCCCATAATAGTCACATATGTGATCAATAAGGGATATTAACTATTATTATTCGTTGTAACTTTGTTTTTATTTAGCATTTAGTAATGCTTCTATCAACTTACTACAGCTGTACTGCTAAACAAAACTTCACATCCCTGAGTATGCCTTTCAGAGTATTGCTGTAACCTTGGCTTAAAAATATATAAAAATGAACACTAGAATTATAATTAATAAGGCTTCCATTAAAATAAACGAGAGCGCACTCTACTGGTGGACTGTTGTAATTAAAATGGTTCATGGAAAGTTGCATGTTTGGAACAGCTGAAGGCAATAGTTCACCATTTCGGATATGTTTAGATTACTTAGTTTTTCTTAGATTTCATTTTTTTTGGGGGGGGGGGGGGGGGGGGGATTTTGGCCTGGGGCCGCATTGAGTGACGGTGCGGGCCGCCAGTTGCCCATCCCTGCCCTATAGGAATCATTAAGGAACCGGAATCGTTGAAATCCTAAAGGATCACAAGCCTATTTCTCACAATGTTATTTTTATTTTTTTTGCTGGCAGACCATTAAGGCAAATCAAGTTTATTTCAGAAGTGCGATGGTTAGGTTCTAATGTGTGGCTTTTATTGGGTGATATAGGAAGAAAGATGACCGCTTGGACTGGATGTACCAGGGCCCAGGTGGTCAGGTGTCCCGGGATGAATATCTGCTGGGGCGTCCCATTGACAAGCAGATCACTGACCAATTTGAGGAAACTGAGAGTGGTCCTTCCACCCAAACCGGCCTCCTGCCTGGGTCCATCTTCAACCCCTCTACTCCTGCCTCTAACCTTGACCTGGCTGCTAAGATTAGGGAAGACCCTCTGTTTGAAATCAGGTTAGCACCCTCTTTGGTATTAATCATTGGTATTGCTAAACTTCTTTTTTTTTTACTGTACCTAAGTGATTGAAATGACCTGTAATGTTGTTTAAAGGAAACGAGAGGAAGAAAAAAAGAGAGAAGTCCTCACCAACCCAGTGAAGATGAAGAAGATCAAAGAAATGGTGAGATAATAATGCAAAGTTTGTGTTTTCTTACATTCCATTACAGTTACATTGTAGAAGTCGTATCCATATCAAATTGTAGTATAGTTTGCAGAGGCCCTGTTGAAGCGTTCAGTAGCCTTAAGTCAATGTGTTGTAGTGTGAGCTTTAGATCTAACCTAAATATTACTAAGCTAAACCAATATCTCTTTTATAATTTGTCTATACATTTAATGCAACAATAATACGTTATGGCTCATGTGTCCATGTGCTCTTTTTTTCAGCTTCGCCACAACCTTGAAAAGAAAGATAAGAAAAAGAAGAGAAAGAAGGAGAAGAAGGAGAAGAGGGTGGAAAAGGAAAGGAGAAAGGAGAAGAAGCATAAGAGAAGGAGCACCAGTTCAAGCTCGGATACAGAGGAGGACACAAAACACAGGTGCACTGTGCAGCATGACACCAGATTATTACTATTGACTGAAAACATATTTTATACAGTACATGTATTACATGCTCAGTTTCACACTTTCAGCCTGGCATCCCTATTTTCATTTTAATTCTAGGCAAATATTTAAAAAAAAAAGTCTAAGCAAAAATAACAGATCTACAAGCTGTAGCTGTGTTGTGAGCTTGTAGATTGGCTATTTTAGCAATTCTTTATGTAACGTAAGTGCCAAGGCAAGGGCTGTAAGTGGTTAACAACAGGTGCGTCCCCCCAAAAATGCCTGGTGTTGTGTTTAGGTTTATTTTTGGGCCATTTTTCTTTTAAGACGGGAGAGTGTAGGGAGACAGACTTGCGAGACATGGCGGGAGTTGGATTAAAACTCGGGTTCCCGCTACTCTCAGCGAGCATATGATCAGTGCACTAAGTGGCTGAGCCACCAGGCACCCCAATTGTCCATTTAGATAAATATTATTTGAAAGTAAAGTTGAAACCATCAAATGAAAGGATTAAAGTCATGCTTACGGCGTATCATATAACCATATCAGTAGACACTGTCTAATAACCTTCCAATTTACATTATACAAACACAAGTAAGACACGCGAACGCGGGAAGCGAACGCAGCCCTATTTTGTGTTTTTTAAATTGTTATGTTGTGTATTTACGGACTTGTAATCCGTGTTATTTCACCGTGATGGGGAGAGCGTAGAGAGAAAGTCACGTGACTGCCTCCGCCTCGTATTGAAGTTAATGGGGGGGGATATGGTTCTCCTATGCACGGAGTTGCGGAGTTCCTAGTCATCTATGCACGGAATTGCCGTTTGTCAATCCGTGGTATTTCACCGTGTTTGGGGGGCGATCGGGTTGGTTTCATAGTAGATCTGTCAGCAGCCAATGAGAGCGTGAGTCACATGGGGGCTCGGCTGCACACAGGCAGTGCACACAGAGGCTCACACAGAGACACAGAGCCAGCACGGTTTGATAGTAAGCTGCACTTGTGCTTCCGCGTTCGCAATGATTGGGATGGATGATTTTATTATATTTCATTTATATTATATTTCATTATATTAACACATTGGGTGCCAGCATTTTTTCATAACAACTTACGTTGGGTGCCAGCATTCTCCCCATTGACTGCGCTTTCATGTTTAAAGCTCTAAACTCCACGAGGAGCAAATCCATGTAAAAAAAAGCATCCATTCATGTAGCGCGATGACCCTGGCTACAGCCTGGAACGATAACATTTCACTCGCGAGTTACAATGGGGGGGGATCGCGCATCGCGCATGACCGGTTTTCCCCACCGGAAACAGATTCGGAGATATAGGTGTTTTAAAGAAGGAAATAGACAGGAAGTGGATGGGAGCCATGTTTTTGTTTCCGGTGATCTATCTGGCCGATCCTTCTCAGGATCACAATGGGTACTCCCAGAGCTGCTCTAGCCTCGCCCGTGTGGAGAAAAACGAAAAAAACAAAAACACATATTTCACGGTCTGGACCGTGTTCGGCACCGGACCGCTACTCTGCGCAAACACGGTTCAGACCGTGTTTGGCACCCGATGTGTTAAATTGAATGGATGGATTAAATTGATATTATTATTTTTTTCTAACACATATTGAAATGACACACTGTTGTGTTTGCTTCATGTAAACATGCTGTATTATCTAAAATTTGGATTTATTATTTACTTTCAGGTCACATTCAAAAGAGGATTCTTCAGCAGATACAAAACCTCATTCACGTCACCATCCTGCTTATGGGCTACTGGTCAGTAGGAAGCACATCTCTGATAAGAGTACTGATGTCTTAAAGGACCATACCAGCGTTATTGCATGTTTATCCCATTGACTACAGGCCATGTATACCGTACATTACTGCTGGCAATTTTCCAAAGTATATCATCGTTTACCATCGTTTATGGTAAGATTCTCAAATGCATTTTGCCTACTTTCCAGGAAGCCACTGGTTTCAAGTACGGTATGAAAATCAATTGCAGTGACTTGACATTTGCTTGAGATAGGCAATCCAACACAGTAAACTTGATATGACCTTTACTTTTAGTCAAAGTTACAATATCTTTATTTTAATGCAGTTGAAAGCACTGATTGAATTGAAAAGTCTTGCCAAAATGTGTCCCTGGAGAAAGTTCTGAATTGAATTCAAATGTTCATGACTTGGTCATGGTGATGTGAATATTGTCCAGAGAAGCAGATCGTTTTAAGTTGGGGTTTCTGTTTCTTCAGGTTCCACAGTTCCATTCTGGAAGACCTCAATATCAGTCCTCGGCTCCTTCCAGTCACTCAGGGCGCCAGGAGGAGCGGAGCAGTTCTCGCTCACCACAGAGGAATGGCAGAGAAGACCACTCCTTGCATAGATCCGACAGGAAGGTCCAAAAGAGAGCGCCAAGTCCACAGAAGGAGCGTTACCACAGACAGAACAACCATAGATCCCAGTAAGAGCCCATAGTTCTCCAATAAATAAAATTAAGCAATGACTCGCATACAGCTGGCCCTTAGCTGTGTATCACAGCTTTGTTTGGCCTGATGCAAAGCAGAGATTTTTCAGTCTGCGCGTTGTCCTTTTTTTTTGCTGCGTTCTTTCCTGGAGACATGCACTGCTTTATCCACTGTAGCTCAATGTTTTGTTTTTCTTAGCAGCAGAGTGATATAAGAATTGTACAAAGCGTTAGACTTCATACCCATGGTATAATGGTTATTATATAGAAACAAACAGTATCACCAAAAATTAATGTATTTAATCTATAAGCCATCACCAGTGTACTCAAAACCAGCAGAAATTGCATTTGATAGAAAATCAAATGTTATGATATTATTGTATCATGTATGGTTATTATATCAATATTCTTAACCAATTATATACTCATAATAAAGATCTAACTTGTTGGAAACTTAAGTCACTGATTAATTTTGGACTACTAGTTGCTGCGGCCAGACTGGCCACAAGTGACACAATTGTTTAACCCCCTGTACTTTAGGATTATTTGGAGCAGCCACTAGGGATGGCCAAATGCAGACATTTTATTAACCGGTTAACGTTTGGCCTTAACGGTTAATTAATCGATAACCATTAAGAAAAAAAAAATTGTGTATGGCCAAAATACATTTTATTTCAAAGGGCCAAGTCTACACAGTTTGTTTTGTGTCTCCAGCAGAGTTTCTAGTGTCTATCTCTCTCTGGAAGAGGTTGCACATGAACTCTGCAGCCGCACTGAGGCGCTCCAACACTAACAATACCAATACAAAGACGAGGAAGAAGAAGAATAAAGTGGAACTTACGTGTGTTTTTTTTTTTTTTTTTTTAACGGTTAGTGTTAACCGACGGCCAATTTCTTAACGGTTAACGGTTATCGGTTGGCCAACCCTAGCAGCCACACTGAGTCTATAGCATCATGTTTAACCTTAACCTCTGTCTATTGTAGACATCTATCCGCTGAGGAACAGGAGCGCAAGAGGCAGCAGATGATGGGCTTTGCCAAGGATAGAGACGAGGAGAGGGAAGATAATGTAAGAAGATACAAGAGACAAGATGAACAGGAGAAGGAGCGAGAACGAGATGTCAAACATGATCGTCATGTTGGCAGTGGCTTCATCCAGTAAGTTTTCAATTATACATCATTTGTTTTTGTTTTTTGCATTCTGTTTAAAATATCAACTTTTTGGACACGCAACTTACATTCATTTCTTGTACAAGGTCGACTTACCTGCCTTTGTCTTGATCACTTCCCTGATGTGTGCTTAGTTTCACTATTGGCTGATCTGATCTTTCGTTCTTGCAGCAACATGAAGTTGGAGAGTGCTTCCAGCTCTTCCTTGGAGGACAGGGTGAAGAGGAATATCCACTCCATACAGAGGACCCCAGCTTCTCTGGAGAAGAACTTCATGAGGAGATGAAGGCAGAAATTGTTATACATTATAGTGTATGAACAGAAAATAAAGGTGGAGTGAGATTACACAATCCACTCTTCTTTGCATTTTAACTTTATTGTATAGAAACAAAGACTTGGCAGGGATCATTCTTGATTTTAAGCAGGGATATGTCATTCTAGAGGCAGAGATCTTAACAAATCTCTGGTCACAGCTTCCTTGTTCAGAGTTATTTTCTAAATTTTAGATCTTTTCTTCTTTTATTTCAGACATTTTTTTTTTGTACGAGTATGATAAAGTGTACTGTACTCTTTTGATTCTGAAATGTAATAAAAGATCAGAGGACATCATCTCAATCTCTTAACTCCACTGATTTTCTGTTTTGAATATTATTTTCTCAGGGGTCTATCTAGCACAGTTCAAACACTCATTGTCAAATAATAGTAGACATTTACTCTCTCTTATCCCCTGAGGTCAAGGTTTACTTTGTGCTGATTAAGTGTCTACTCTGTCTGCCTTCTAGGATGGGGCAGAAGCAGCATAGTCTTGTGCTTATTTTAATTTAGAATATTTGCAATTTATTATGCAGTAGAATACCCTCCTTTAGTTTTGATTTATTATCTACTAAGAAGGATTATAGCTTGAATATCGTCGCTGTCGGATGGAAACCTTGTATGTCCAAAACGCCTCGCATTGTGAGGCGTTGTGAGCTTGTAGATCGGCTATTTTCACACTCGTGTGATGAAGTAGTAGGGCATTCAAGGGAAAATAAACAAAACGTTGAAATATGGAGATACAAGGTTTCTGCCCGACAGCAAGGGCATAAAGGTTGGACGTAGACAACTGTACTCCGGTCAGAAATCCAGCCTTAGATTAAAACACTGTCATCACTCACTAGCCCACACTCGGGAGAGGATGAGGATGAAGCCGGGCGCTAGCCTGGACAACCCCCCCCCATCCACTCTACAATGAGCCAAAGTGATGAGGAAAAAATCATCTACACGTTTTGTGAAAAACGCATCTACATGTACAGATGTGAAAAATCGAATTCTAATATAAAACAGCCTCTGTTTTCTTTATTAAATAGGAGGCTAGTAGACTGGTCTTGTCATAATTGATTGTATTTACTTTATAATGGGCGCGTTCGAAAATACAGCACTGAGCGCACTGGCCAATACAAACTAATAGGCGAGTGTGCTCCGGTGCGTAATTTCCGAACGCACCCTAAATAGGAGGCTAGTACATTGTTCTTCTCATAATTGGATTTATTTACATTGATGATATGAACTAAAAGCATCCATGACTGGAGTACACTTGAGATTACTACAGATAATTATTACCTGTTACATTCATTTTCGATTTCATTTTTAACACGCTTCAACCTAGCCATGGGTCAAAAGACGTCACGTCGTGTATGAACTTCAAAATAGTGTTTGCACTTTCTCCATTTTTGGTCTGTACATATAGACGTTCAGATTTCTAATATAAAGTGTTGACCCCATGGCCACGGATGTTACAATTATGTACGACCCCTCAGAAGTACCCATATGTTCCGTATTGTTCAATATAAAAAGCATTTTAATCCGATCGGTGGCCAATTTCTCATAGACTTATAATGTATCAGAGTGCAATACACCTCGCAACCGATAGGGTCATGCAGTTAAAAGCATAAAGCAAAAATACGGAGAAAATTGAGATTAAAATGCTTTTTATTGAACAATACAGAAACTACGGGTACTTCTGAGGGGCCGTACACAATTTTAACATCCGTGGCCATGGGTAAAGCACTTTATATTTGAAATATGAACGTTTATGTAGATGTATGGACCAAAAAGGGGGAAAGTGCTAACACTATTTTGAAGATCATCCATGACTGTCTGTCAGTGACACTCATGTACTAGTCATGTTGGCTTCAACCAACCAATCATGGTTCAGCAGATGGTGACGTTGTAGGATCAACCGGAAGTTAGCCTGATTCTGTCTGTATGTTTCTAAATCGTGTAGTCACTGTGGGACCAAGAAGTCATTCATAGCGTTCAAATAATTAACAAGTTTTCCTAATTGGGCTGATATATACCTCGACGTGTTCACCATGGTAAGAAGAATGTGCACAATAAATTACTTTTAACCCGTTCTAGTGATAATTAAATAGCAAATAGCTTTTTTGGGCATACTGTTGTTGCTAATGTTCGGCTAAGCTAACTTAGCTCGCTAAGCTAACGTTACCCCTGCATTATCATCATACTTGACTTAATTTACAGTCACTGATATTTAATTGAACCCAGTCTTACCTGTTTATCTGTCGTAGTGTTACATTGTGGATGAGGAATTGTGTTTTTAAGAAGTCGTGCACTGTAGTAATCACAAAACAAAGGGGGAAATGTGATGCTGCTAGTTAGTTAGCTGTCCAACCGGTATTAGCTACTCGACATTTCACGTGTGTGTAAATTTAATATCATTTATTAAGTATTTATATTATCAGTAATGGTCTGTTACTACAGGCAGCGGTTCTCAGCCTTTTCAGGCCGTGACCCCCTAAAATAATAATATTTAATCAATCATGCCCCCACCCTGACAAGCACCTGTTTCTCATCATGATTCGTGTGCATGGGGATCTCATTTTAAACAAGCTTAGTGCTTTATGAGTCCTCCAGTTTAGTAGACCTTGTATTGTGAATTTGTACTTCCATGTACTGTTGTTCTCATGTCTTACTAAATAAAGTACATCAATCAATCAATCAATCAATGACTTGGTTCCACAACGCCAGGCGTTCTGAACTTGTAGATCCGCTATTTTCACAGTTTCTGCCTCTTTCTTATATTATTTGGCCAGTTTTTATGGTATGGTTTGTTGTATAAACTATACTACCGTATTTAAGTACACAAGTTTGTACTTTTGATGCAGTAATGGTCATCATTAAAAATGTCATAAGTCCTTAAATTGTCACTTCGCTGTCATCTGGGGACCCCCTCAAAATCATGTGGGGATCCCCCTTGGGGTCCCGACCCACAGGTTGAGCACCACTGTTACTGTCAGAAAATGTTTTGCTAAATCATGCTAATTCTCAAGCAACTGCAATTGTTTGTTTTTGCTTTCTTCGTGAAGCTATTTTCTAAACGTTCTGAGAAGTTAAGAGGTGCTGTAAGTGATATTTTGTCATTTAAAAGCAAATGTTTTTGGTAAATTAAAGTTACTGCTCTGATGATAATCATTCCAGAGTCTGTTAAATAACAAGTCTCCCGCCTCGCCAGCTGTTTAATTTAAAGAAGAAAAAACATTTTAGTGGGTCACCAGTTTCATCCAGTCAGGAGGGAGTACCCATTTATCAGCTTTCATTATGGTTTTCCAAATCCAATTTTGTCTGCTCATTTTTGTTAAATTAACTTTCGTGGAAAATGTATTTTCTGTTTTCTAATGAGCTGAAGAGCTGTGTTATTGAACACTCTATGGGAATGTACAGCTTGGGCTATTCAACACTTGTTATCAACAAATACCACTTACACCCCCTTTAAGAGTCAACACTAAGTACTTGCTGACATGGGGAAACTTTCAATGTACTGTCAAACTAAAGTCTTTCCTGTCCACTCAACTGCAGAGGATAATATCTCACCTTTGCCTCTGACTGTGATTCCTTGTTTTGTCAGTCTGTAAATGAGATGTTAAACAATGTCCCTTGTCCCACAGTCTATCATGTCCTATAATGGTGGGGCCGTCATGGCCATGCGAGGGAAGCAGTGTGTGGCGGTAGCATCGGATCGTAGATTTGGCATTCAGGCTCAAATGGTCACCACGGATTTCCAGAAGATCTTCCCCATGGGAGACAGGCTGTACATCGGCCTGGCCGGACTGGCCACTGACGTACAGACAGTGTGAGTATATCCAAGCCTGGGCCCAGCCGCCCAGCGTTTTTCAAATACCTTAAAGTGTAGATACATGCTTTGGGGATAATTGACTGGATTTCTGTTGTTAAGTTCCCAGAGACTTAAATTCAGACTGAATCTCTACGAACTGAAGGAGGGTCGCCAAATCAAGCCCAAGACCTTCATGAGCATGGTGTCTAACCTGTTATATGAAAAGAGGTGAGTTTACAGAACTGCAGGTAAAATGTGGAATTTTGGGCCGTTTCCAGTCTTGCATAGATCTGCATTGCCTGACTGGGCAGATGTATACAAACAACATGTCTACATAATAAACACAATTAATTTCTGGTCCTTTTGTTAGGTTTGGACCATACTATATCGAACCTGTGATTGCCGGACTGGATCCCAAGACCTTTGAACCATTCATCTGCTCCCTGGATTTGATCGGCTGTCCCATGGTGACGGAAGACTTTGTTGTGAGCGGCACTTGCTCCGAGCAGATGTATGGCATGTGTGAATCGCTCTGGGAACCAGACATGGTAAGCTCTGTTTGTCTGTCATCTAAATAATATGGGGCACTCGGTTATAGGTTTGCTGTGATCTGAATAGAAAGCAATCTTGTTAACGTTTGGCAACATGGAGGAAATAATCTGTAATACTGTTGACATATTCGGTGATGGTTTGTTTTTTGGTTGTTTCACATTGTCTATTTACAAATTTAACCATAAACAAAGGTATGTGGTCATACAACAAACAGTTAAACTTGGTGGACCACTTTTGCCCCGTGTCATATATTCTAGGTATATTTTACTCCGTGTGTAGAGATCTTTGACACGACTGTGGAGTCACGGACCTCAGACAGGCTTTAAACGACTCCAGTTTAAGAAATGTATTTAAAGCATTTATTTGTAAGGTAAAATAAACGGTTAAGTTATTCCCTGAAGATAATGGTCCATTGCAGTTAGTTACTAATTGGCTCAACTTGCAGGAGTGACCTATGACATTTGCCATCTATGTTTAGTTTATAGTGGCATGTCTGTGACTCACCTTTACTTAAGCTATCATCTAATCCTAGTACACTGGCTAATTATTCAAGACTATTCCGTGGATGTTGGAGTATTTAAACCTGTCTGAGGCCACAGTTCAAAATCTCTACAATGAAGCCAAATGTTAAAGTAACTGAAGCGTGATGTCAGATACTGTGGAAAAAAACACCCATGAAAAAGAAAAAATACATTTCCTTTTAAGTTTGATGACTGATTATTTGTATCCAACACTTGCAGGAACCGGAAGACCTGTTTGAGACGATCTCCCAGGCAATGCTGAATGCACTAGACAGGGATGCCTTGTCAGGAATGGGAGTGGTTGTACATGTGGTGTAAGTAGTGATACAAAACACTATACATTTGAAAATAAACCTTGCCATTTTATACATTGTAATGATTGACTACTTTTATTTCCCTGGCAGTGAGAAAGACAAGATTACCACACGTACCCTCAAGGCCAGAATGGACTAAAGACCCTCTTCATCCCCTAAATACACATTTTGTATACAGATATTTTGTTTGTTTTTTGTCAATTGTTCAATAAATGACTACGGTCAAACCAGTTACCCTGTTTGTCTTTTTATTGAAAAGATGTTTTGGAAAATGTCTTTTAGATGGATTATGAGAGCTGGAACAACTCATTTTTAAAATGCTCCAACTTGGTTGCAACAGACGTTCTGTTGCTGTGAATAAAGTTGGAACATTTTAAAAGCAAGTTGTGAGCTGCTGTGTGGCTCAGCACCAGAAGACAGGATGTGCGTTTCTGTCTATGAATAGAGAGCTGCATCATAATGTCTGTTAGAAACTGTTTCACTCTTACTTACCATTTTGGTCTTGGAGTGAGCCTATATTACAATTCTGAAGCAGTGGTCTTACATACATATCCATAATTAAGTGTTCAGTTGATCATAACTGCGCAACTGCGTGGTGGTGATAATTGACTTATCTAACTGCCCATTTCAAAACAGATACGTATTTATACAAGGTCATTGCTTTAAAATTTGATTTTAAACAGCGGAATTCAGAGGAATGGCACTTACTGGAAAATCTGCTTGTGGAAAAATATAGGTTCACACCAAGACCCAAACGGTAACTTGTGTCAAACCATTTCCAACACCATAGGTCTCCAGGGCTAGGTCTATTTTAACAGTGGATTATACAATGGAGAAGGTGAAAAATTATGGGCCAGACTACATAATGCAAAATGAAATCAAGTGAAAATTACATTAGCTACTTATTTCAATAGTCTAGGAAAGAATGTGGTACTAAACGTTAGAAATAAATTTCCCCACAGCAAAAACAAGATAAAACTCCCTTTAATATGCAATGAATCATTTCAAGTAACTTTTTTTTCTAATGTCTGTTGGTAACAAAACAATACTGTATACAAACACAAAATTGCTACATTAATGTAAACAAGATATAAAAATGATTCTTATGGTAATAAAACAAGTATTTGCTGTAGAATTCCCCTTTTTATGTTTTTTCTTTTTCTTAAACCAACCTCCACCAAGCTCACGGTTAAAGTTTCAAAAATATTTCAAAACAATATGGCAACATAACATTCAAACACCTATGCTTTTTTTTTTTAAGTAATAACACTGAGATGCTAAATTCAGTGGTCTGATATGATGTTTCAACTTTACGGGTGGATTCATGTACATTTCAGCCATGCATTTTTGATACTGCATTCTTTTACTTATGAACCATTATATATTGATTTGTTTACCCCCTGTCGTCATTCCAAATAGTTAACAGCTGTAATTGTCCTTAGTTGAAGAGGATGCCTGCTGGCTATTGTCGAGTTGTCATGCGATCTGTCCAATTTATTTCTGTGTGTGTTCATGTGCCTAATAAAATAATAACATGAATGGAAACTGAACAGACGGTACTAACGACTTACTGCTGAAGCTGACACTCGTTCAAGGCATTAGTGAGACAGTTCCCGTGCTGGCGTGAGGAGTACAAGGTGGCAGGGAAGGAAGGCAGAAAAATGGGACAGGGGTTCTTCTCAGGTATCATTCCAAATTTTAGGTATCACAAGTTTTCCTTGTAGAACACTGACACTGGGACCAGGGAGGTTGGTGCTGGGTTAGTCACAGGAGAACCAGGGACGCATTGCTTTTTCAGGATAAGAGTCCAGCGCCCCCTCTCTCTGGGAAAATGTATCGGCCTCAGCTCTGTGCATCCTTCCCGTCAGTCTGTTGGCCTTGCAATGAGACAATACACCAGTAGGGGTTAGGGCTAGGCTATGCCAAAGTGTGGGGGGGGGGGGGGGGGGGGGGGGGCGAGCATGTGGGGGGATTTGATAGGTTTATGACAGGATGAGACTGGCTGGACTGGGAGAGATGATTCTATGATAAGTTATTGGATATGAACTCTAAGAATCTTTTGGAGTACTGCTCTGGGTTCACCGTTGAGATTTCAGCCCCAGCCTGTGGAGGAGAAAAGTCGTGGAAAGAAACATTTAGATTTAACAAATACCTAAACAAATCTTATGAATTATGTCAAATGACAATGCAAGACGTGATTTCTACTCTGTGTAGTATGTACAGCAGTGTTTTTCAAATGGGGGTACGTGGAGGTAAATGAGAGAAAGTGGAGAGTTATACTTATTGATAAAACGTCGACAAACCTGCTGATCTGCAAAGTGTTAAATGTTTTTAAGTGTTTAAACCAAATTAGATCTGTAAAGTGTTAAACCAAATTAAATCAAAATCTTGATTGGCACAACTTATTGAATAAAGCAATGGAAAATGTTATGGCCAGTTGCCTCATTGGAGGCAATAATTGCAACTCACTCCATTTCTCATTTGTAAGAAATATGAGTAATATTCTTCAAAAAGGTGAGCTATTATTCGTTCAGCATCATATGCTAGTTATGGTTTTCTCTTGCAGTTTTCAAAGCAAAGTTTCATAGTAGGTAAAGGGGGTGCTTGGATTCAGAAATCAGGGAAAGGGGGTACAGAAGCCAATTTTTTTTTGAGAACTGATGACGTAGAGTATGTAACTAATGCCTGTTCAAATCAGGATATGGTGTTCATGCTTACTTACCCCGTGTTTCACAGTTTTGGCAGCATGTGCAGCTTTTTTCTTAGCATCATAGTGCGTGAGGATGTCAATTATAGCCATGAAGAATACCTCTTTCTTCACAGCACCTACCGCAAGGAGTAAGATACAGTAAGAAAATTAATCAGAAATGCAAATAAATTACATATTATATACAGTATTATTTATTAAATTTTTTATTTAGAGTAGCCAAGAATTTTTTACCCCTTTTTCTCCCCAATTTAGTCATTATGCCAATTGATTCCTCCCCACACACATTTCTGTATTGTTACTGCTGTCGTATCCTACTCTACTGACTCACCTGCCAGTGAGGAGCTCCCACCAGGAAGACATAGAGCCTTCGTCCTACTCCTCCCGCCCAACACTCCCCTCTGACAGGTGCCGCCCCAGCCTGTAGGAGTACGTGCAGTGACCGATATCACCCTCCCTGCCTGGCTTCCCTCCCCCGAACACGGGCCAATTGTGTTAGTGTAGACGCTCGACAAAGCTGGATGCACCACGGTGAATTCGAACCCACAACCTCCGTGGTGGTGGGCAGATAGACATATTATAACTATGTTATACGCATTTCCAGACAACGTCTCACACTGAACCAGTATGCGCGTGCAGGCCGGGGCCTAAATAACCCGACCACTCATTAGATGCAATGTAAAAGTGGTCACAGCACTCACGGGTAAAATGCATCCCATCAAACTTTCAGATGCTGTTTTCCTCCCAGTGTGGAGGAAGGTTTATGTTGTTTACCTTGGTTTATGAAGCGTGTTAACAATTATAGCGATTCTCAAAGCAGTTGTCCCCCAAACCCCAGTACCCCACCTCCTGTCACCGAGGGAGCGCTTCCTACGATCACAGCACCAGAGCCTGCTTGATCGCGCAGCTGTATCCCCTCAAACCTAATTTATGCACTGCCGCGCAAAGGTGTTGCGGGCAGAGAATGGGCCGAGAACAGCCGACCGTCACAACGGTCACATCCGCGACTCGATGTGAGCTTGTATGTCAGCTGTTCTCGGCGTGCAATACCGTTTCGGGGTGAAGTATATATGTCTCACTAGGAGCGTCTCACCAGCCAACACATAAGAGGAGGTTGAATTAACTGAAAACAGTGCTCCCCAAAACAGGTTTGGGGATCTGTTGGGAATTGATGACATGAAACCGGCCCCTGCGCGTGGAGTCTCAATGTTTGTAAACAAAAAAGTCTGTCTATAGTATGGACTCTATACTCTATGCAGTGGACGCAAAGGCAGCTAAAGTGAGAGTGGGAGACTAAATTTTATGAATTTAAGGAATAAAAGTTTGGCGAGGGAGTGATTTAGTGAAGTTGTTAACCCTGCCGAAAAAGCCCATCCGCACAGCTCTAGCGCATGTATGTATATTATATATATATATATATATATATATATATATATATATAAACCTACAACTACATATTTATTTTCCTAGTATTTGCTGATCATTTTGGGATACACACAACATTTTTATTACACTGGATAAGAGTGTCGCCTACAAAGAAAATGCGTAAAATGCAACGCTACCAAATCTCCCGATACCTGACATAGCCAGAGCACGTTGGAGGTCAGAGCGATGTGAAGAAGAAACTCACTATCATAGCTCTTGATTGCGTAGACATCCACAGAAGGGTCAAACTCTCCTGGGCCGAAGAATCCACCAAAGTTGAGGGGGTTTCCGGGGCTGTCGGGTGGGGTGCCAAAGGAGCCTGTCAGTGCTCCTCCACCCATTCCGTCGTTCTCATATTCATCCTCATCTCCTACACCTTCTACATCCATCTCCTCCTGCTCTGCCCTGTCCACATCATGGATGCCCAACAGCATACTGTAGTCCATAATCTTCAGGGTGGCCAGGAACTGACATACACAAACACACACACAAACAATAACATTACATTTTGGTAAACATACACAAGCTACTTGCCAAATTCTGTTATATTTTTGTTGTAGCTGGTAGATGCAGTCAGGTAACAAACCAATTCTAACGACTTGTACAATTACATTTCACTGGTTCACCGGATGATGAAGTCATAAATGATGCTAAATAGATGAAAATGTACTCATCTTGCAGTTTCTCACCTCTACATCACGCTTTAGCTTCTCCAAGAAGTACTTCCTGTTGTCATCTCCTATCTGCAGTTTATGTCCCTCATTCAAAAAGTCATTATCTTTGAAGGTGGGCAGCTCCTTGGCCTAAAGACAAGGGAAATTAAGACCAACTTGCAGGAAAACATTTAGGAATTGTTTTATAAAGTGCAGTCATTCTTAGTCAGGTGTAGCTAAAAAACTAACAGCATTGATTAAAGACCATGCAATGGCAGGATTATTTATAACTATTTGCTGCAGTCCATTCAAGAACAGTTTTCATCACATAGTGAAACACACCTTTTCTTTGTCGCTGGCTTCCCTTGAGACTGTAGAACCCTAAATGCCAGAAAAACAGACAGATTGGATACAAATTAATATAAATCAAAAGCATTGCTAGGGTCTCTTGGTCTCGTAGACAGCATGCCAATATTAGAAAATGGGCTGTCTCCAGAGAATACTTTGCAGGCACAAACATTTGCTATAAAAGTTTTATAAACAGTCAAGAAGTGTGCAGTGAGTGTGGCATGTTTAGCGTTACTGTCAGGGCTTTAGAAACCAGACTATGCTTTAGCACAGGAACAGTTGACAGCCAACACTCACAGTCTATCCATTCAGGCGCTTCTCATTTTATTATTAAAGCAGGCAACATGACAAACAGACGCATTTCGGCTACAAAGCCATCCTCAGCGTAATCATCATGTTGATTGCCGTACACCTGGAAAGTTTTTTTATATATATCGTTTTTGTGACTGGAGTTTGTGCTCACATTCCTTCTAGTTTTAATCTATAAGGTTTCTTTGTCACTACTCATACAGGCACAAGCAGCGAAATGCAAGTGTGGTGAGGTCTGCAAAATACTGTGCAACATCAACATAACAATAATAAAGCTAAGATGATATAACATAAGAAAAAGCCTCATGAAGAATTACTATTGCAGCAATAGCAACATCAACATATCAAAACAAAATGCAATGAGGCATAACCATGTGTACACTACAGATACCTTTTATATGACATTGTGCATTATTGGTTTGAGCAATTTGTACAGGAATAACTCAGTTCAGAGTGCCAACACACTTATTATTTCCCCCCCTCTTTATTCCTATTGTACCTTGTTTGTGGCTCTAACGGCCACCGAGTAGAAGCTCTTCCACCTACGAGATGACAAGCATTTTCCCCTTCATGGTCACCCCCCCCCCCTCCGTGTCAGTTTTGTTACCAGTAGAGTTATTCCCTCTTCAGAAAACAAAAACACTATATTGTTTCTCTGTTACTCTGTGCAAGTCTGATTAATGTGAAATATCCCTCTTCTGTTCTATCAAACTACAACCTAGATAAAGAGGTCCCAAGTGTTTGTTCTATATAAAACACACAATATGAGCTCATTATTCATATTTAGATATCCAAATGCATTTCAGTTAGCAAATATTTAGTTATGACTCCAGTGATGACATTGCCAGACAGATTCTCTAAAGAATAATGAAAGTTGCGCCAACGTTGACATGTTTTTTTTACTATGTTATTTGAAGTGATGCACACACCAATCTGTAACACATTTAAGTATATGTTCCTACCTTCAGATCATACTTGCGATGTACAGTGAGCCGATGGCTGAATACATTCCGTGTCACTACCATGTAGGTCTCCACGCCATCCACTGTTAGCCTGTACATGCCCAGAAACTGAGGGAGCAGTGTGCTGCCATGACATTCCACAATGAACTGAAATGGATACATTGCAGAGAGCAAGAGAGTCAGGAATTAAGAGTCAGGAATTGTTAATGGTGAAAAGTCATTCAGGCGTGTGAACAGTCATTATCACCTACTTTGATAGGGTTATCAAACTCAGAAACTGACAAGACACATTTCAGTGCATGTGCACAGACTTGTATAAGTACGTGCATGTCATTGTCATGAGCAACACAAGTTCAGAAACGACCTCACTTTATCTGATTGGTAGGTCACATTTACAAGTGAACCCATCATTATTAAAGCAGCACAATGTAACTTTCCTCTTCTACCCTGGATTTGAACCTGGTTTCCTGCTTAAGTGCTGAAATGTTGACCATTGAACTAATAAAGCCTGCCTGCTTGCTTGGGGGATAAAGTGAATCTGGACTATCGGGCCAAAATTCTTGTCAGATCCTGTGTCTAGGTGAGACTTTGACACGATCAAATATCTCAATAGAAGAGCAGGGAGACAAAATACAACCACGCCAATTGTATAAGTTATATCGTATTAACATACTCAAAAATTACAAACTACAAAATTACATTTTATTCATTAATTGTTTTTACATAGTGAGGCTTTAACATGCATTTCAATAGCGTACTCAAATCCCAGTTAGTTTGGTATTACGCAGTGTGGGGGTGTGCAGTGCCGATTGCCAATTCAATCAGAGAACAATTTTGAGAACCAAAAAAACAGAAATATCTGTATCTGTCTGACCGCGCGTCTGTGGAGGATGCACCGGTGTTTGGGGGGAGTGGAAAATGTTTGAAAATGTTGCCTATAATGACATGCCCAAAATAGGGACGCTGAGGTTAATGTTGTTAAGTCTCTGCTCACACATGAAGCAGCAAGCCAAATACCCTGTTTTCACATAGCCAAAGTGCAGGAAGTTTAGTGGAAATGTTTTAATTCGTCTCATGTGAAAACGGGCACTGATCTTGTGTGGCGGTTTTGGTGTTTTAAATTTCACGGCAAGCTTCCTAGTAAATGTGGCACTGTAGTGAAAACACAGCTCTACTTTATCAATATTTGAGTTGTCCTGATAGGACGTATACCTGGTGGTATTTCTTGAGGATGTTGTGCATCTCAGCTATGTCTTCGCTGGATACCGACTTGACGACGAATCGATGATCGTAACTGGAGAGGATGCGGTTGCCAAATCGACCCTGGGAGTCGCTGTTCACCGGGGCACTCCTCGTCAGAGAGTTCTGACCCCAAATCAGAGAGCAATAGGAGACAGACATCAGAGAATGGACATTTTACTATAGTTGGTTATGAATGCAGTAATCACATTAATTTGCATGTAGCCGATTATGCCCTCTCAACAGGGAACCATGGAAAGCAAAAACAAAATCAGGAAGCATGGCATGCAGAATATAATATCTTCAATCTGCTAATGTTTCAGACAACTGTTTCCCACAACAGCATCCTGCAACTTCTATTATTCTTTTTTTTGTTCAATGCTTGTGTGTTGTGTTATACTAGGTCTTATCATCCAGTAACCCTAAAGGTCTCCCGTCTCATTTTCTATCCCCCACAAAAAGATATTCACTTAGAGACACATCTCTCACCTGATAGTCCTGATCGTCAATGCAGAACCTCTCCCTGAGGTTTCGGAACACCATAGGACAGTACTCTTTGAACTTAAAGCGGCTGGGCAGATTTTCTCTGAGTGTGGCGACATGGTGACACAAGCTTAAGGAATACAGCCAAAACTAGTTTTGAAGAATGAAAACATAGTACTTTTTAAAGCTTGGGCTATTACAAAAAGGGACTCAAAAACTGCATAGTAACTGCATAGGGAGACTGAACACTTCTGCTATACTAACAGGTGCTTTGCCATGAGGATTATTTGCATTGCAAAGCTGGTCAGTTAACTGCTCTGTGGATGCTTTGACAACAACCTCAGCATGAATACAACCTGAACATTACACAGTAACATTTCTAGGCTGACACACTGTACAGATACAGGCCACCTCAATGGATACATCTTGGGGCTTGAATACAGCATCTAATGTGCTGTAAAAGGCTATTTCTACAACAATTTATTTTGCCTGCATCTTGGTTCCAATGGGGTTTAATGCATGGGAGAAGTAGCAGACTAGAGACAACTCATGTACGTACTTGTTAAATAGATGGTTGTCCACTTTGATCTTACTGTAGGCTTTAAAGTCATCTGGCATCAGCATTACTGGTACAGGCACGTTACTTAACTCATTGATCTGAGGGAGAATCAGAAAGATTGATCAGAATAGAATCAAGACAAAAACCCTTAGACATTAAGAGAGCCAGGACGAAGAATAAATCAAAACGATAGCCACTATTTTTTGCACAAATTGCACAGTTGTTTTGCCAATAACACTTTTATAAAATAAATTAATAAAAATTGTGGAAATAATAGCCATTCTACAAGCATGCTCACACGTATTTCCGCAGTTAAATTAATGCTGGGAAATGTATGAACATTTTTCAGCATTGAAACGATTATGATTACGATTATGTGCAAAAGTATTGCAAGAAATTAAGAAGTAAAAACAAATTTGACAACCAGACCTAAACATTATTTAATTCATGTTGTATATTGATATTCAGCAAACACAAAAATCTGTTGAATTATATATTTAAAAAATCTGTTATGTTATATCGAAGATAGCTTTAAACTAAATTACTCTGAAGTAGAACATGTTCAGGGTACCATAAAAAGTGACCAGTCAATGTCACACCTTAGTTATCACTGGCCTTGAGTGTGAACTGGTGAAATTACAGCCACAGAGCAAACAAATAAGGATGGATGGCTGGAAAGGCTTCCAAAATTAAATTGCATGAAATGAATGATGCTACTGGCATTGGTGCAACTGTTAATGTACCCCAATTGTGTGATTAAAAAGTGACAACTTGCTGAATGAAATATGACCTCATATGAAACATTACGATACATATTATCTTTCTAACATGGCTAAAACACAATGTATGCCACATTGTCAATTTGTCATCCTACCCACATCTGGATTTATAAACAGAATTTGACTGAGAGCCAGTTACTAGACTAACTGGCACAGAAGCTCAAATTCTCTGAACTTGGAACTTGGAAGCCAATCAAGCCATATTTAGATTTGAAGAGGCCGATATTTGTGAAACAAAATCAGATCACCTAATCTCCCAACAGTGTCACACATGGGGTGTACTGCATGTGACACAAACATACACTGACGAAGTCAGCTCACAACCATTAAGACATGATGGATGTGAACTACTCCAGTATCACAACTAGGGCATCATTAAAATGCATACATCTTATCACTAAAAGAAGAGAGAGAGCTTTGATGAGAAGAAGTCTGTCTGATCTGTCTTGGATCAGATTACCACCCACACCTCTAATCAGTGGCTCTATCTACCCACATGCCCACTGCTCTGTTCCAACTTCTCAATGCAAGCTTGAAGCTACAATAACTATCATTTTTCAACAAGTAGGTGTATATATATATTTTATCGACACAGCGAGTGTCAATTCCCTTACCAGTGCTTATGAAACAAATAGGCTTATTGCTGAATGTCGGGTGTTGTTTGTGGTTTATACAATACTGCTTCCAATCATCAGCTCATAAGCTTGATACAGTGCTCACTTACATAAAAGGCAATGTTCAGAAATTAATTTGTGGAATGAGATATTAGTATCATACCACCTGCCAAATGCTGGTAAAATGTGTCGGTGGCTGGCATGTTTCTCTACTATACCACACATTTTTTTCCCTGGTCAAAATGATCATACTTGAGTGGTACAATTGTTAAAGTGTTAAGAAATGTTTGGAACCCATCAATCACCGTGGCCAGTGCGCAAGAGGTCAGCTTCTTGACCTGTTATTTTGGCAGTGAAAGAGAGACCTTTGTTAGTCCCACGGGGGGGATTCCATTTCAGCTTCACCCAGCTGATGGCTACTCAGATGGTTATGATGAGCACTGGGAGGGGAGCAGTTAGGGATTAAGTGTCTTGCTCAGGGACAGTTCCGACACATAATAAACTTGTGCCGGGAGGAGAACCGGTGACCTTCTCATTACCAGACGGCCTCGCTCTACCCACTACGGCTCGGTTGCCCCCAACACTGAAAACTAGAAGTCAGTCTCATGGTCAATATTACCTTCATCAGCAAGTCAATGAACAAGAACCTCTAGGAGGATCTAGAAGGAGGTGTTCACGTCCTTGAAGAAACTTAAGTATGCACAATATATTTCATCATGTATCAAAAAGTGGCCTGGGAAGGCATATCACACAAGAGAGGCTGTTTCAATTGAACAAATGAAGGGGGTGTGTCCATTGACAAATGACTAAAAACTACATTTCTAATTAAAGGATGACCAACTGACCACTGTTGACATCATCACTCTTTCCATAGCCTCATAGACAGAACTCTGCTAAAAACAAATGTGATATGTTTTGTTTCTGCTCTAGCCTCTATTTATAGGCTGGTGGTGTGCATGGAGCTGAATCACAGATGGTGCATCATGCACTGAGCAAAGCATCAGTCAGTCGCTTGGTTTTTCCAGTGATTTGTTCTATTTATTTATGTTTTAGAGGTGGCTTGCCTTTCCTGCAAGGATGCTGCATTGGATCAAAAGCATGGGCCGCCTTTATTTGGGTGAAGTCAGAGACGACTGACGACGACTCCAGTGGTCTCTCGCTTTTGCGCCTCAGACAGTCAGTCTTATAACTCAGTGTGGTTCTCAACCTTTTCAGGCCGCAAACCCCCAAAATAATCATATTTGAATTGGGGACCCCCCACTCTGACAAGCACTTGGAATCGTAATCATTACATTTATTTTGACTCGGTTCCACAGATAAATATTGTGAAAATAGCCGATATACAAGCTCGCAACGCCTCTTTCTTTTATTATTTGTCAATTTGGCCAATGTCTGACCAGTTTTTGGTCTTTTTCAAATATTTTTTATTTATTTTTAGGTATCACCTTAAATTGCCATTTACTGTCATCTGCCCCCCCCCCCCCCCAGATGACCTGGGGTTCTCCACTGTTATAACTTGCAGCTCTACCTGTCACACCCCTCCCTCCCTCCCTGCCTGATCAGACGCATGAGAAAGGGAGCAGTGCAGATCACGACTAAGCTCCGTATTAATATTCACTGACTGAAATGTACGACTGGCTTTAGTTTCAACCCCTACAATCAATAGTCAGTTCGCTAAAAAGGTACACATAAATAACTTGCAGAATTGAGACCGTTATCACAGCTACAATAAGAGCTGCACAGACAGAATAGATCCACATCCCATCCATGCATGGGCTGGGTGGATGTGGGCCAACATACTAGCCATGACTGCTACCAAGATGCTGCTCGCAGGAGGGCTAGCTGAGCCCTGTCAGCACATATCGGTCAAAGCAGCCACCAAGTACCTGGCAAACATCCATCATCACCCCATAAACCAGTGGTTCTCAACCTTTTCAGGCCGTGACCCCCAAAATAATCACATTTAACTGGGTGGGGTCCCCCCATTTTGTTTGACTCGGTTCCACAGATAAATATTGGGAAAAGAGCAGATCTACAAGCTCATAACGCCTCGCAACGAGGCGTTATGAGCTTGTAGATCGGCTATTTTCACATATTATTCCTATTTTATTTGACAATTTGGCCAGTGTTTGACCAGTTTTTATAGTATAGTTGATTGTTGATTACTTTTGATGCAGTAATGATATTTTTCTTCTCTCTTGTTTTGACCGTATTAAAAAGTATTAGAAGTCCTTAAATTGTCACTTCACTGTCATCTGATCTGGAGACCCCCCCCCCCCATCCCCAAAAAATATATAATGTGGGGACCCCCTTGGGGGTCCCGACCCACAGGTTGAGACCACTGCCATAAACTACAGTAGTCGCTAAGTTACATGACTGACTGACTGACTGACTGATGGCAGCATGTCAGTCACCCAGTTGCTTTGATAGATGGCACAGCAGCTGGCTAATCCAGCCCAGCCAATCTAAAATCAAAACAGCACACAGTCAGGGGTTTAAGTGAACTTAAGCTGGTTGAAGAAGGGAAAGGTAAACAAAATCGTGACATATTTACCGTATGGTTGACACCCCACATTAACACGCTGAGAATGGGCTCGCTGGCGCGGAACAACTTCACTTTCTGGCCGATAAAGTGTTTCTTTTTCGTCTTGGTTTTGCTGGCGCTCACCGGCGCAGCGCTGGTACAGTTGGATGCCATGTCTGTCTGTGTGTGGCTGGGAATTTAAACACTGTGAAGCCTCCTTGCGACTGAACGACACTGTTAAATGTTTCTAAGTTTAAGAGCGTTAAAACCTTATAAGTGCATCATGTTATAAGCTCGTCCCAACTCGCGGTGTCTCTGAATCGTATGATAATGTCGGTGGTAAATCAGCGGTGTTGCAGCTCATTGTGCGCCGTCACCACCCTTCCTTCCTCCCCGGGTTGGGAGCAGCACCAGGCCACGGTGTGGTCGGGTTAGATCAGCGGGCACACAGAGCGAGCTGGACGGCCATCAGGACACCTTCCTACCCGGCCAGGGACTCACACGACCCCCGTAACCTTCTGGCTGTCCTGTCGTTCTCGTCTGCCACCCGAAGCGGTTGGAGGTTGTTTTATTTTGAGGTGAGTAATCCCATTATGATACTGCTCTGAGATTGTTGTCACCACCACCAGCTTTTGGGGGTCTCTCCTCCTCAAGATGGCCGTCTCTGATCGCACTTCGCAGTGGAATTGCGCCCCCAACAGGCTGGAGCGTACAACTACAAGGACTCAGAGCTCCCAGGTCTACGGCAGTGTTGCCATGTCGGCTTATTATAAGCTACTTTGGGCTTGTTTTCCCTGTAAAGTTGCTTGTAAATATTGGTGGTTGCAGTTTTTTGGGCTTGTTTCTAACGTGTACTTGCTTATTTAGGCTTACTTCCATTTTTTTAATATTTTGGACCAGTGGTTATCAAATATTTTCATAAATGTTTTGTGCCAGGGAGCATTTGTGTTGTTAGAATGTTTAAAAAAGATTCCAAATATTCCACATTTTACTGCAAGAGTTTTTGAAAATAGCAGATCTACAAGCTCACAATGCGACGCGTTGTGAGCTCGTAGATTGGCTATTTTCAAATAGGCAATGCATAGGTTTAAAGTGCTCATGTGGCCTAGTTGCTTCTTTTGGCCTGTTTTCCTAGACCTGGTTCCTTATTTCTCTCACAAAATATGGCAACAGTGGTCTACGCGAGATGAATACATTATGCATTTAAAGGAGGAGTTCACCCAAAAAATGACATATTTTCTATGCACAACCCATGAAGCCTTGAATCCATGGATTTATTTTTGTTTTTGTTGCATTCCTAAACCAATAATTTGATTCCCGTCTCCTACCGGCTAATGTATCCGGTAGGAGACACAAAGTAGATTATTTGTGTCTCCTACCGGATACACACCCGGTCATCAAATTATTGGCTTAGGAATGCCACAAAAACTAAAATAAATCCATGGATTCAAGGCTTCATGGGGTGTGTAATTGATAGAAAATATGTCATTTTTGGGTGAACTCCTCCTTTAAGGCGCTGGGCCTGGGTATCAAACAGTACTTATTACTTTCCATTATTTTTCTTGCAAATTTTTATGCAAAGTGAAAATGCATGCAAAACCACAATTTGTGTTTAATACTGTAATATTATCAGACTGTTAACAGATAGACCTAAGACCTTTATTGAACATGAACATTATTCAACACAGGTTTGATGTAGAGATAATGAAAGATGTTCTGCTGTATGAATTGTATTTCATATTATTAATATTAATAATGATGGCAATTATTCTTTTTCTCATTATTATTATTGTTGTTGTTATTGTCTATTAAAAAATGAAATAGAAAATAAAACAAAATTGTTCCTCTCAAATGCAGAATAGAATCTCAGGCAAAAAGGGGGCGTGGTAGGAATATAACTCCAATATGAATGACTAGATGAGAAATACATTTTTGTAATTCTATAATTGTTGCAAGAAAAATTAAGCTATGGGCTAAAATTTAACAATAATGCTGCATGTAAAATGTATCATGGTAGTGAAACCCCTGTATGCAGTGTTGCCAGGTTTTGTGAGAGAAATAAGAAAACAGGTCTATGAAAACAAGCCCAAAAGAAGCGACTATGGGCCACATGAGCACTCTAACCCTATTGTACATTGGCTATTTGAAAATAGCCGATCTAGTAGATCTGCTATTTTCAAAGAAAAATAGTTAAAATTTAGGAATATTTTAAAATCCACAAAATCTTGTACATCATATTTTCATTAGGTTTGGGTCTACAAATACATATTAATTTGCGGGGTCCATAATATGAAAATGTTTGAGAACCACTGGTTTAAACAACATTAGGAAACAAGCCCAAATAAGCAACTGCACTTTAGAAACAAGCCCCAAAAAAACGCAACTACCAATAATGTTCAAGCAACTACAGAAAAACAAGCACAAAGTCGCTTATAATAAGCGGTCATGGCAACACTACCCTGTATGCCCCCCTTGAACACAAGGCGACAAAATAATATCACGTGATCCAAAGTGGGCGGTCCTCTGCCTGGTACTGAAAAAAAAAAGCCATTTTCTGGCGCTGCTGCAAATTCTAACCAAACCAAGTCCAAATAATTCACCTGGATCCTCGTCCTGGAGGAACGTGGAACTTTTATGTCACATCAGGTAAGAACGAAGCACCGGCGATCGATCTTTATTCAACGCGATGCACGGGTTTGCTGAAGCACACACAAAAGTGCACGGTGTCACATTTTGACTCTCTCTTGTTCGTGTCTCTCTCTGATACAACACTGTCAGTGGATTTAAGATGGCTGCTTTGTGTACCAGTGTGATTTTTTTTCCTGTGCTTTACCTCTCTCTAGTAATAAAGCCCTTGTGTTTAAATATATTTTTCCTCTGACGATTATTTACTCAGGAACGCACTGCCCGAAATTCAAATGCTCTTTTTGTTGGACCGCTGGTTGAGTAACAGAACTGATGGACGAGATGAGGCCACACAGGGGCAATTGAATAGTAGGGTCCTGTGCAGGGTAGGAGACCCTGCATTTGATACGCTGTTGTAATTCTCAACACACTATTTCAGTGGTTTCCAACCCTTTTCATGTCATGGTCCGTTATTTATTTGGCATTTGAGCCGCAGACCACCGTTTGATGAGATTTAGCCTCTCAGACCAAAAACTTAGAATATTATTGTTGTCGTTGGATACGATTTTGTCCACAATTCCATGCTGTATTGATGTGGTACCATAGGAGAGATAACAGGCAAACGTTGATCAAAATAACAATTATTTAATTAAGTAATGCAGATGTTTAACAATAATTTTACTCTTGAGGGTAAAATGAATTTATACTAATAATAAGGGTCCATTTGGTTACCAACTTTCCATTATTTGGCTGGGGATCACCTGGAAACCCCTCAATGACCACTGGTGGTCCCCGAGCCACTGCACTGTTCGTTGGCAAATCTATAGCAGAAAACGAAACGACAGATTATTTTTGATGCAGGCATTGAGACGGAAACACTCCGCTATGACAAGGAAATAAACAATAGTTGAGACAGACATAGTTAATCGACATTTTCTGTCATACATGATCATACAGCAGACCCATTAGTACCTAATGAGTGTAATTACTAATTTGCTTCTTCTGCAGATATTTCCAGATGGATAAAATGCAACCCAACCGTATTAAAATCACAGATCTTAATCCAAATCTCACATGCCCACTGTGTGCTGGTTACTTCATTGATGCTACCACCATTGTAGAGTGCCTGCACTCGTGTAAGTTTAATTTAAATATATGAACGCATTCAATATAATGGATGCAAATGTATATTATGTACCTTAATGGCATTGGTATATGCATAAACATTTGTCAGTAAGCAAACTGATCCAGACTTTTTCAGCACAGAGCTCTGTTCTGGAATCTCATTCTCCTCTCTCCCTGTCTGCTCCGTACAGTTTGTAAGACATGTATTGTTGCCTTTCTGGAGACAAACAAGTTCTGTCCTCGATGTGATGTCCAGGTACACAAGACGTGTCCACAGCTCAGCATCAGGTAAATCAAGCAAAGGTTGCACTTTTAAATACAAATGAATAACATTCTCTTTAATAACTAATTTACTTTTTTTCCAGAGCGGATAAAACTCTACAAGATATTGTGTACAAGCTTGTTCCTGGGTTATTCAAAGGTGAGGCCACGTCTTCCAAGGGAAGAGGGAGCTAAATTGTAGAAGCAAAACGAGTAGAAGAAACATTTGTTTTGTCCTTTGTTTATTCCTGTTGATGTGCTGCGTTCACAATGGTAAGAACGCCTAGAAATCTTGTTTTTGTCTGTGTTGAACTTAGATGAGATGAAACGGAGGCGGGACTTTTATGCAGAGAACCGAGTTTTGGAGCCAGGAGAAGTGGTTGAGACCTTTAACATCGCAGAGGATGAAATCATCAGCCTCTCTATACAGTTCTATGAGAGAAACAAGTCAGTGCTTCAATACAACTAAAATAACAATAATCAATTGTATTTCTAATGATCACTTTATGAAAAATATTTTATACAAAATTAACTAAAGAAAGAGTAATTCTGAGGGAAACACAGATACTCAAAAGAACACTATTAGAGACGAGAGAAAATCATGGCTTTAAGTTTGTCCTTTGATTATGCTTTGTTTATTCAAATTGTGCATATTTTAAATCCATTAAAAATAAACTTGTGAGCAGTTTGGCTGTATGTTCCCATAGCGTTAGGAGATTTGCCTTTTATTGAGAAAATTATTAGTTGAAAAAGGTGTGTCTGGTGTGTGTGTATTGAATTGACAATTTTTACATAACCTCTTTTTTTCTGTATACCCACAGAAATAATGATAGACAGCATTCAGATGTGGATGGAGACAAGGTAGGAAAGTTTACTGAAGCAATACTTGAACAGACACAGAATTGGCACAGACACTCATGTTATTTTTTATGGTGTTGCCGTATGTTCGTCTCGATTTACCACAATTTTCTTTCTTTTTTTCAGGCCAATGGCAAGCGTTTCCTGCAGTGCCCGGCAGCTATGTCTGTCATGCACTTAGCAAAATTTCTTCGAAGCAAGATGGACATTCCCAGCAGTTATCGGGTAATGCTTCTAACAACAGCACCCATATACTTGATTTTTAAGTTCACTTACAAATAATTGTACTTTACTTTATTTGTTTATTTACGGGACAGTGCATGTTAATGAACATTCAATACATGTAAAAGAATGAATCAATTGAACATGATCTCATGTAAACATGCCGGATTTAGCTAGAAGCTAATTCCCATTCGTAATGTGAATGTATTTAGTGTGACTGCAACATTAGAAGGAAATTAACCTATATGACAAGCTGACAGACTGATATTATGTTGTGGTCTCATAACTTGTCTTTCCTCTGTTATACAGGTAGAGGTGTTGTACGGGGATGAGCCCTTGAAGGACTATTACACACTCATGGATATTGCCTACTTCTACGAGTGGAGACGAGTGAGTGTCATACATTTACACAACCTTAAATACAATGTGTTTTTTCTTCTACTTGTTTGGTCAAGTCCTGAGTATCAGTGGCTCTTCTGGACTTATCAGAAGTCAGGTTAGGTTGAAAATTGTCAAAGCATGAAATATGCTTTTTGGCTGTTAGGCTTGAGTAAGCAGTGTTAGTAGCCCATTTGATGAAACGGGTACACACACAAAAACAATGGTTATTCAGGGTTCTTTGCTATGTTTGAGGTTCTATATAGCACCGCTGTCGTATAAAGAACCTGTAATGACTTAACCTGTAGCTACTACTGCGAGCGGCAACTGGGACGTGTGCATGATTCATTCAATGTCCATGAGCTGTTGCATCTTTTTGGATATGTCAATCCATGTATTTAACAAAGATGTTCTTTCCAGAATTCAAAACCATAAAGATACACGAAAACCCATGTAACAATAAAACATTGAATGCCGACCTGCACGGCAACATAAACACGGTCAAAAACTGTGTGGCCTTCCCCCATTGCACACCTGGCTCCCGCTGTGATTAACATGACGTCATGGTCATTATTACCAAGGCCAGAACCTAGGCATCCTTCATTTAAATAAAATAAAACAAAATAAACAGAAATGGTATTTTTGGCTCCAACACACCCTGTTCTTCATCTTAGTTTAGGCACCTCTGTAGGGACGTTGTCGTTCTTGCCATCTTTATTAGTCGACTTCGGCTCGAGGCCATTCGGTTCACTTCAGCCAAATAAAACTAAAAAGAAATATATAAGAAAAGAGCAGCTGCGTGAGGCTTTTATAGCAGTACTGAGAATATGAGGGAACTTCAGCTTAACAACACACATCTATTCGGAACCCAGTTTAGGCACCTCTAAAACATAGATCTAATACATAGCTCTACATAGCACCATTTGACAAAGGTGATACATAGCAACTTTAAGATAGGTGCCAAATGGCACCAAAAGAGGTTCCGCAATGATTACGAGCCAAAGAATAACTTTCATTGCTATTTAGCACCATTTAGTGAAGGGAATAGGTTATATGGTAAGAAAGTGCCTTGTTTCAATATGAAAGCAAAAAAATGTTGATGTTAAAACAAATTGGAAGTAAAATATAAAACAAATTGGAAGTAAATAATGAACGGTCGGCTATTTTGACGCAAGTGAACTAAGCTACTACATAAGAGCCAGCACTTATGATCTCTGTACCTCCTTGCAGACTGGACCTATCCCCTTGCAGTACTTGGTCAAACCCACCCGAAAGCGCAGGAGGGTGTCCTTGTCTGCTGTCCAGGGCCACTCCGATGGGGTCAACACCAGCCCCACCTCAGAGAGTGACACACACAGCGACAAAGTCCACAGTCCTGCCGTTGCTCAAGCTTCCAGGGCCTCGTCGCTGCCCAGCCCTGCATCTCACAGCCTCACTCCTGCCCTCCAAAGCTCAAATGGTACCACAGTGTCCAACAACACTCAGCGACATTCTCTGTCCTCTAAATCGGGCAGCAATGCCCGGAAGGTGACTGTCAACGGCACCAGCTCCGGAGGTGGCAAAGAGGAGGCGAGGGGAGGTGATAAAAGTGGTTTACCTCCTCCGACCTAAATCTGCATGAAGAGCAACTGGGAGGACATTGTTTTAAATTGCTCCCTACTTCCAAGTCACCTCTCAACCAGAACAAAAAAAGAATAAACCAGGCGGAAACTTCTTCCTGGAGAAATGGGATGGAGATTATCTGTTTTCATTATTTCAGCGAAAAGACTGAAATGTGCAGCCAAATAGACGCTTGTATGTGTGTTTGCGTGTGTGTGTGTGTGTGTGTGTGCGTGCGTGCGTGTGTGGTTATGTGTGTTAGACTAGAACAATGCACACATACAAAATGTACAGTATGTATCAAATGTGAGCATGTGTGCATACATATGTATAAACTATCTTTTATACAAGATATTGTAATTGTTTTGTATTGTATATGCAGTAGTTCTGTTTCTTTCCCATAGTTCATCAACACTGAGTTGGCTTAGGTATGACTTTGGACAAAATGCTCAACTGCATTGCAGTGCAATTCACAGCATAAGTTGGATGTAAAAAGGTCTAAACCTATCGTCATGCCTCTTGACAGTCATGTTATAACTACTGTATAAGTGTTCAGTATAAGCAACCGTTCATCTGGTACTGTAGGCACCATGCTTTGTCAAGGATAGCTTGCATACATTTTTGATGCACTTTCTCAATATTAGACCATAAAATCCAATCCAAGCCAAACAAGTGTGCTTTACAATGGGAATGGGGGTTGTCTGTTAAAATAAAATACTGTAGACGCAACCCCAAGCACTACCAAGTTGAAAAACCGAGGTTTGTCAAAGAGAGACCATGTACCTGTTCTTATGGCAGACAAAAACTCAAAAGGGATTTGATATTTCATCACATCTTTTATATTACCATACATTTCAACATTCCTTTTGTTTCTTTTGAACATACAATGATACGTTATGTTTATCAGCCATATGTGCATGTTTTAGGTCAATAAAATGTTTACTTACTAGGTTTTGACCCAAGTGTCCTGTTCTGATTTTTTTTAAATTGCACCAAATTAATATGTTCACTCTAATACTCAGCAAGTATCAGCAAGAGAAGGACTTTTTGTCAACAAGCCACAAAAGGCTGTTGCTTGCGAATCCTAAAATGCTGTATGTTGGTCTAATCATAATACTAAAATGCTGGCAGGCCATTTGCTAAAGTGGGTGGATATGTTGGTGTCATCAAAAAGACAAGTATTTAGCTGGTGTTAATTTTCCACCCACATATTAAAGGTAATAAATAAAGCACATGTAAAGAATGGAGGAACATTTAACGTACAAATTTACTATCTAATTCATCATACAGTACAATGAACACAGTAGAAAACCACAGAGATGTCTAGCCATCTTCCCTCCATATGGCTGAATTTGTACAAAAATATATATGTGTTTCACAGCTGTAGGTTAAATACATAATTTCAAGAGTGAGCTTTCAACAAATAAACTGGGCAGATTATTCACAGATTATTGTAAACAGCATTTGGCCTACTTACAGTATATCCATATTTTTTCATAAAGAACGTTACAAGGGCTAGTGACACACTTGTGAGCATCTTTAAATTAAGCATTGAGCATCATGGCGTGCATAGACGATAAAAATGTAACTTAAACTTGAAAATATTGAATAGGTCTTGTAGTGTAAATGTAACCTGTATGATGCAATGTTGGTGCAACCATAACCATTACAAACAGTGATTTAAGCTGAGGCTAAGTTTGGCATTAGCTTCTAATAATGATTTGTGCTTTGTCAAGGTTCTTCAAGAGTTTGTTCTCGTTGTGGGGTAAGTTTTATGAAGTCTTGCTTGTGTGTGCCGTCGCAATAAGGTGGATTATTAGTGTACTTGCAGCCACACAACCACACTGTCATGTCTTTCTCAGGGAAAAATCGCAAGGGGGAGAACATCCCTGGGGCTTTGGTCTTGTGGGCACCATCACAGAAAGGCTATGGAGGAAAAAAAGGTGGGTTCATAAAATATGAGAAGTATTTTAGAGATTTGCATTACAAGTCTCTCCAGATTATTACATCATGTTTAACACAGCACCTGTTTCTTGCTATGACCGCAGGTACACCACGAGTAACGCTTCCCAGCAATAAGTTCCACCTTGAATGGAGTTTTGGAGGCAATTACGGGCTCATCTGGGGGTCGGGTGGAGTATTGGATCTGTGGATACATATATATAGGTTAGGCTACTATATTCAAATCTAGGCATCAACATAAATAGCAAAGAATAGCCAGCGGCTATTTACGATTCTAGCAATACTGGATACAAATGTAATGAATGAATGAATGAGACGTTTATACTTCTGATTGATTGATTGATTGATTGATTGATTGATTGATTGCTTGCTTACCTTTGAAGTTGCCATAGACAGTCTCAAGGTTGAAATGATCCACGGGCGCATTGTTGTTGACACTGTCAGTGTCATTGAGCTCATGTTGTTTATCTGTTTAGCTGTCTCTCACACACGAATCTACAGCTCTACACCATTCCACACGAAAAGGTCAGCAATGGGCTTATAAAGCGATAAAAGTCTATCTGTTTGTCGATTATACCGGTGGCGCCACTGTATCAAAATATAATCACAAGCAGCAACTGACGTGGTCACTCGTCACTTCCGGAGTGGCGTCACACGTGTGCGTGGCGCGCCATTTATGGCATCCAAATTAGCATAATTATCAAAGGCAGTGGTGGAAAAAGTACTCAAATAGTCAAGTAAAAGTTCGGAATTCAAAAATGTACTTGAGAAAAAGAACAAAAGTGTTGGTATCACAATGTACTTAAAGTACCCAAAGTAAAAGTAGGCCTACTCATGCAGAATGTCCCATTTCACAAGTTTTCAAATGTATAGTAAAAGTTTTCAAATGTTTAGAAAATAGCAGATCTACATACTCACAATTAGTGACATATTGTGTGCTTGTAGATTGGCTATTTTCAAATGTGGACGAAATGTCGAAAGGGCTGAAGTGGTTAATGTATGCTTTGTAATAATAATCAAAATCTACAAAGTAACTAGTAGTAACTAAAGTTTTCAAATAATTGTAGTGGAGTAAACGTACATTATTTCCCTCTGAGATGTAATGGAGTAGAAGCAAAAGTACAGAAAATTGGAAATACTCCAGTGAAGTAAAAAATAATACCTCAAAATTGTACTTAAGTACCGTAGCCTACTTGAGTGCATTGTAGTTACTTTACACCACTGATCAAAAGTTCAATCTGCCTATGAGAAACACAGCAATTCTCATTTCCGTGGTTCCACCAGGAATGTTAGGATACAGTGTATAATATCTTATAAAGAAAGAATGGTCTCAGACATTGAACACAATAGTTATTATTAAATGAATTTATTAGTGATTTGTACACAGGGTATTATAAGACATCTATATAATGTCTTTAGTTATCTTCCAAACAGCTTTTTCGCGGAATTAACTAACCCGCGGAAAATGACTTTAAAATGTGTGCCATCACAGTAAGGTGCGTTGTGTGTTTGTTTACATGCGCACAGCATGACGGCCGTGTCCTTATCAGGGGTGAAGCGCAGAGGAGCGATACTGGGTGCTTTTGTTCTGTGGGCACCGTCACAGAAGGGCTGAGACAGAAAGAAAATAGAAAAATAATTTATTAAAAAAAACATATATATATATATGTACATTTATTTATTTATTCATGTCAATATAGGCTACTCAAAGAGCTTGCATGCTATTTAAACATATTAACCCAATAACCCCTATCCACATAATATTCACAGTCCATCATCAAGCTCACCGCTTTGACTAAATTCATAATAATTAATTCATTAATAATTAAAGTTTAAAGCCAACCTGTTTTTGACTGTGTCCACACGCACACCATGCGTATTTTTTTCCAGCTGACACTTTCACCCGATATGGCATCTTGCCCGCAACAACAGGCAGGGTGGAGGTGGACTGAAAGCAGCGCTGACTCTGAAAGACAAGTTTCTTTTATAGAGCCGTGCTTCTCACAACATTTTAATGTACAAGATTTGTGTATTCCACATTTTCTTTAGCCTACAGAAATGTCACGATTTTTTTTAAATGGAACGCTCGCCCCAAAAAACATTCGCCTCCAATTTTTTTCGCGGACCGCTCGCCCCCCCAGCGGTTCTTGTATTCTGGTATTCGTTTTTACTGAGGATAAACTAAGGAATACGTTTAGGGTTAGGCTTAGTTTTACTGGGGTTAAGTTTAGGATTATAAGGTTATGGTTTGGAATAGTTTTACTGAGGTTACATTTAGGAATAAGCCAAGGTTAGATTCTTTAGCCATAGTTTTACTCAGGTTACGTTTAGGAATACGTGGTGGTAGCTGTAGTATACAACCCTCGTAGACGTATTTATGATTCTGACGTCTTCAATCTACGAGAGTTGTAGGGTTCACGCCCCATGGAGACCTGGACTTTCTGCACTATGCCCCGTAGACACTCCAAACATGTACAAATGTGAAAATAAAGGTGCTTAACCCCAAGCCCAAAATTTTAACTGGCTCTACGGGGTAGTAGTTTAATGTAATAATCCATATCTTTCAATAAAGAAGTGTTTTAATGCCGTCTGTGGCCGATTCTGTCGGTGGAACCCGGAATTACACTAAATGTAAACAGGAAGTTAACGAGGGTGAAAAAATGGCGTTCGGCCACAGACGGCATTAAAACACTTCTTCATTGAAAGATATGAATTATTACATTAAACTACTACCCCGTAGAGCCAGTTAACATTTGGGGCTTGGAGTTAAGCACCTTTATTTTCACATTTGTACATGTTTGGAGTGTCTACGGGGCATAGTGCAGAAAGTCCAGGTCTCCATGGGGCGTGAACCCTACAACTCTCGTAGATTGAAGACGTCAGAATCATAAATACGTCTACGAGGGTTGTATACTACAGCTAACGTGGTGGCGACCGTTCCGAGGTCACCGGATAATGGATTAGACCCGGGGCGAGCATGTTTTGGGGCGAGCGTTCTTGCATTCGGTTAAACTAATGAACACATTTTCCTGGGGAGCAGTGGTGTGACCCGCGCTGACCCCTGGAACCCCCTTAAGGACCCCCGCGGCCCCGCCCCCCTCCCCATAGAGCCTATATGAACCCCCATGTTGAGAATTAAGCCTGATTTCTACTTCGCTGAAAATAGCCGATCTACAAATGGCACAATGGCTACGTGACGTCGACACCTCGTCCTCTTGGATCAAACCATATTAAACTGCATCTACAGTAAAGGCGGAAATGTCGCAACGTGCGACATTGATACAAAAGTAACCAAGCGTCTTGTGCTCGCTTACCATCGTAGAAACAGCAGGCATAAGGTGAAGTGACCTGATAGTGTCCAGGCATCCTTTAACTGCAAGTATCCTTACATTCATTCTTTCGTCTGTTTTTAAAACAGAAAGTGTTCTGAAGACTGAGTCTTACAACAAGCTCTCTGCAATGTCAAAGGAGGTGGAAAAATGCCCGACTATTTTTCCTCGCGAGAAAAGTAAACGACCGAAGAGTAGGCTTAATCTCGGTAGTTAATAATGCCTTTAGTTTACGCACTTAGCAAAAGTAAAATGTATGACTTATGATAAACTATGTAAACATTACGCCCGTGGGAGTGCCGCGAGAGGTCCCTCCCTCCTTTGAATGCAGGGCAATAGTGGTGGACTGAAGTAGCCTATGAGTCATCAACAGTCTACAGTGGTGGAAAAAGTACTCACATTTTTTACTTAAGTAAAAGTATCAATACTGCAATGGAGAATACTCTGTTACAAGTATTTACTTGAGTAAAAGTACAAAAGTATTGGCATCAAAATATACTTTAAGTACCAAAAGTAAAAGTACTCATTATGCAGAATGTCCCATTTCACAAGTTATCGTATGTCAAAAATGTACAAAAAAATCTTTTGAAAATAGCAGATCTACAAGCTCACAACACGTTGCATCGGTGTTGTGAGCTTGTAGCCAAAGTTTAAATAGGGCTGAAGTGGTTGATGTATGTTTTGTAATAATAATCAAAATCTACAAAGTAACTAGTAACTAATGTTTTCAAATAATTGCAGTGGAGTAAAAGTAAAATATTTGCCTCTGAGATGTATAGTGGAGTAGAAGTAAAAGTACTGAAAATTGGAAATACTCCAGTAAAGTAAAAATACCTCAAAATTGTACTAAAAAAGTGCAGTACTTGAGTTAATGTATAGTTACTTTACACCACTGACAGTCTACTCAAGTATTCAAAAGTACAAATTACGAAGTACATTTTCTTTTTAATATCAGTGCATTGACGTAATTTAACATTTCCAAAAAATAATAATAATAGATAAATAGAATAAAATGCATTTTCAGAAATAGGGCATAATAGCCTACTTTTGTAACTTTGGGTCCCAAAAGTCCCTTCCAAGAAATGCAGTGTGTATAGTCAAAAGTACAATATTTCTATTTGAAATGTAGCAAGTGAAAGTTGCGTGCTTGCCAAAACAAAACAAAAAACCCCAGAAAGTACTAAGCATAACATTACTCAAGTAAATGTATTTAGTTACTGTTCACCACTGGGCATATTCAGTCAAGTCCACTAGGCTACTGTGCTTCAGTTGTTTTATATCAGATAAGCAGATCATTAACCAGTAATACATCTCTTAAGTATTTAATATGCCCAAGATAAATTTCCCCAAGGGACAAAGGAACATTGAACCTTGAACTTGAACCTTAAGCTCGATTAATTAGCTTGTTCCTCTTCGTGTAGGCTACTTCAGGATCATTAGGTTGTCAGTAATTCAAAATCCAAGCGAAAATGTAAAATAACTCGGTAAAATACATTTATTGACAAAAAAGTTTGGTTTTCCTTAATCTGTCCTTTTAATTTTACACACAAAAATATCAAAATACTTTACAGGGCATTCCATCTTAATATTGTCAAATTCCTCTAGATCAATTCTCTCAAATTACACTGTACAATGACAATGCCTATGTCATATTTTAAAATTCAGAGGTCATTTAATTTAATTTAATTTATTTCAGGGAACAATGCATTTTAAATCTATGCATAGTCATTACTTGGTATTTAGCAACAGATTGAGACTTCACTGCATTTCATGCAATTCATATCCCGTAACTCGTTCTCCATCACACGTCATTCAGAGCCAGGTGCTTAAACATGTTGTAAATACATAAAAGAAGATACACAATACAACATTCATAACATGGATTATCTTGGTTACCCAAACTTCAAAGCTTAAAAATGTGTCTTTACACAAACATATTGAAGTATACAACTTTTACTCAAAACAAAATTGAAAAGGTACTAAAAAAAAAAAGATTTACAATTGGGCCAAATGCCCCAGTGCAACAGGAGAAAGAACCCCCTTCAAAATCCTTCAAAGTACTTTCAATCAATCTCTTGGATATGTTTTTGTCTACATCAGTGGTTCTCAACCTGTGGGCCGAGCCCACTGGTGGGCCGCAAGGGTATTACAAGTGGGCCCCCAACTAACTGGCAAAACACTAAGATTTTAATCTTAATATAATAATAATAATAAAACATTAATAACGTATTTTGTTTTTTCTTTAAACCCTAAAAACATGTTTTCATAGTGATACCAATAAGAACTTAAAACATACTACATTAGCTCCATTGATACAAGTCGGAACACAATCAATATTGATTGATAATTAAAATAAGCATGCTCTGGAAAACATCTGACCACTTTAAAGGAGTAGTTCACCCAAAAAATGATTTATTTTCTATCAATTGCACACCCCATGAAGCCTTGAATTCATGGATTTCTTTTTGTTTTTGTTGCATTCCTAAGCTAATAAATTGATTCCCTTCTCCTACCGGCTAGTGTATCCGGTAGGAGACACAAAGTAGATTATTTGTGTCTCCTACCGGAAATACACCCGGTCATCAAATTATTGGCTCAGGAATGCCACAAAAACAAAAATAAATCCATGAATTCAAGGCTTCATAGGGTGTGCAATTGATAGAAAATAAGTATTTTTTTGGGTGAACTCCTCCTTTAACACGGTACCCTATGCTTTCAAGATGTTCAAGTGGGCCCTGATCCAGAAAAGGTTGAGAACCACTGGTCTAGATTTTGCCTCCCTTGTGCAACAACTCATAAGGACATACTTGGTCAATTACAGACCTCCAAGTAGAGGTCTCGTCAGTATTCAGGCTTATGGGTTGTCAACATAATAAACATTCTCCTTCAGTCATTGCTACAGTATTTTTTCACCAACTAAGTTCCTTGAATGTCCTTAATGACACCTACAGTAACTACGAAATAGAACAATCTATAGTCCTCAGATATCACATGTATGGGAGATCACGTTAGAGATCGCAAACAGAAATGTCAAAAGTATTTGAGTGCTAAAGGAACAAAGGAGAAAAAAAAAAGACAAAATAATTCCCTATTGTGAAAGCCATAGGACATTGCGAGTGGCATTTCTTAGCCGACGAGCTTAATAAAAGGATCACATTGTAAAGTGGATGCGCATTAGAAGGAAAGAGAAGCTTATCAGAGTTCATGAGTTGGCTTGTATGTACTGAATTGGGCTTTAATAGCCCTGCAGTAAAGGCCAACATGGTGCACAGTAATCACATTGGCATTCTACTATCTTACCACAACTGAGCTTCAGTATTTAATACATTATATTGACAGCAATTTAATAATAATAATAATAATAATAATAATAATATTACTGCTGTCTCAGGAAAGTTGAAATGTATGCTAAGAATGTCTCATATGACACCTTTAAGTAGGCCTTACTGTTTGAGGTTCAATAAAACATTGTTTCTCAGCTTTTAAAAAGCACAAATAAACAAAACACAATGCATCTTAAGACAGGATTACAATACAAAATAATTTGACACTTTAGTTATCACTACAGTTAATCACATGTTGCAACTGTTGAAATTATCATTATTACCTATCAAAAGTATAAATGGATTTAGGAAGAGTGCTTTCACTTAACTAAGTCCTCCATATACCGCGTATAAAACACTATCAAAGTAAGAAAACAAGAGAATAAGCCTTTGGGCTCTTGATATTGTCTGTATATCTAGCGTCATTAAGGCATTAACTATCCAGTATTGCTAAAAGAACTAGTTGCCAGGAAAGAAAAGAAAGTTTATGTATGAGAGGAACATAAAAAAAAGAATACGAAAAAAAAAAGAACACTTCACGATAGAGTGCAAAATACTCAGACCAAAAACTTGTCAGTCCCTAGTGGCCCATTAAGTACCAATAATCCATATAAGGTACTGTGTTGATGGCTAATTTGCACTGATAGCTACTAATATGCAAAGTGCACATTGGCTTAGGAAATACAATTAATGTCTTACTTCCAAATGTTTGGTTTAGTCTGCTTAATCTCGGTAGCAACAGGTAGGATATAAAATTCTCTATAAATTCTCAGAGGGGATGGATGTTGAATAATAAAGAAGATTAAAGTTGATACTCAACTTTAAACTGCTTATGCCAGTCTCTAATGGAGCAATAGGACCATTCTTTGAGTTCTGTGCCACCTTTAAATGAGTTATTACTTTAGAATATTCTTTGGGGTCTTTTGTTTTCCATTATTTGTCAATATATGTCAATAAGGGAGAACAAGAACCAAGAGCAAACTGATGTAATGACCCATAATATATGACTGACTGACATATGTCACAAATGGTGACATCATCATTAATATTTACATAACACATGGGTGCTAATATGAGGCTGCGACATATTGAAGATTTTAATTAAATTAGGGACGGAGAAAATTAAACAAATACAAAAAATGAAGGAAGACAACTGAGGTTTCAAGAGGCGGAAGAAGTCTGTGATTATAATTGTCGTCAGAGAGGAAAACAATGGACGGAAATATTTATTCAACCAAGGGGCAAATAAAAAATGGGTCAGTGATCGAGTACTTAAAAAAAGACACAAAAGAAACACAGACCTTAATTTTACCAGAGTTCAAACAGGACTCACTCCAGAATCCTGCATATTATGTTCAGGGATAAGCAAAAGCTCTGGCCCTGCCAACACAAGCAGCCCCATTGGTCGGGTTAACAAATTAGTGCAATTTCATTAGAGACCACTGTATTAATGTTCTCTGAAAGCTGCCTACACAAAAGAAAAAATCCTATGAGAAGAATCTCTGATATAAAGAATTCCCAGACATGAAAAACAGCTACACATTTAAGTCTGTTCCAATATACATTCATAAAAGAGGGTGTAAGAGAGAGAGAGATGACAGAGAGAAAGACAATTCAAAAGTCTTAGATATAAGATTAATGTTGACCTCGGTTCTTGATAGGGCAGCTTCGTTCCAATGACGTTCAATGACTGTGTTCCTGATGTTAGCCACTTCAAGCAAGATATGTTAGCCGTTTTTGTCTCCACCCTTTTCTCCTGCAGCCTGAAAGCAAAAATACAGACCTTTTCTCTTAAAAAATCCAAACTGCTCTTTTTCCCGCCCCCCCGGGATTTGGCGCAGTAATATTAACATTTTTCAAAATGACTCACGCCAGGCTTGTGAAGTGCAGTCTCCTGCAGGCCAAAGAGGGGGTTTCCTTGGCCACCATGCAGGGGTGATGCTGTTGCTGAGGACAGCAGGTTGGGTGACTGGGCTATTAAGGCTGAGGTTGGGGTGGAGGTGAGTGCTCCCGCCAGCGTGAGGCGCTGTAGCTCCCTTTGTCTCTGTTGCTGTAGCATCTGGTATACAACCACCTGCTGCTCCTGATAGAAGGGGGAAAATACAGACGCTTAACACAACAACAAATAAAGCAGTCCGACCGTTAAAAGTTTAATCCATTGGCCAGCTACATAAGATCATTATTGTGGAAATGTAAGTCAGGTGATAGGGATAATATAGGATAGGATAAGGGGCTAGTAAGTTTACCAGTCACAGTCAAATCTTTGGCTGGTTAAGTCTGGTGTTAATTTAACACCCTCATCACATTATCGACATACACCATTAACTGTGTAGTTCTAACAATCAATTCAAGCCATTGCACCAATGGCAAAAATGCCCCAAAAAAAGAAAGAAAAATAAACAAGAAAAACCTAGGAGGCATTTAAAGAAGTGAAAAGAAGTGATATTAACACAGTATAATATTTCATTACAGGAGTAAAGTTCTGTGAGGTGAGGAACTGCTGGAGCTGTTGTTGTTGCTGCTGGAGAAGGAGCTGCTTCTGTTGCTCTGATAGCAAAGAGGACCTGGCAGGAGAGGGGAACACCCTTATTAACACACACACCAGACAATGATCAGACAGAAACAACACCACCACCATCCCACTAAACACAGGGTTCCAATAAAAGCGGTCACCTGGCAGACATAATGCCAAAGCACACAATATGCTGTTATTAAACTGTGTGACTAGGCATCAGCTGTTCAAATGAATCAATGCTTTGTACTGGAGAGTCTCATCATACAGATGATCTTAAAACCACTGAAACCCCACGCCATACTACGGCTGGGCAATTAACCGGAAATACTGTACATCAAAACCAATATTTAGAGACCAATAACCGACTTTTAACCAAAAAATCTAGAAGCAAGGTTTTTCTTATATATCAACGAATCGCCGCTAGAAATTGTAATACATTGTTTATAATCGATTAAATCCATTAGTCTGATTAAATACATAACCCTGTATTATACTTCGTTGTACAATGGTGGCGTACAAAATAGTGAAAATAGAAGATCTACAGTTTGAAATAATCGTGATATTGATTTGATATTTAACAGAACTGAATTCTATCGTTACAATGTGTTCTGTGAGAAAAAAACTACTACCCTACATACATAAATAAATAAATAAATAAATGCGATTGCTATTAAAACGTGTACTTGTATTTTATTTCTCTATGTATGTATTATTATTTTTATCAGGCCTGTTCACCATGCTGTTAGAATTAGTAGTGAATCACTGGAATATCTGCTGGCAAACTACCATGGACTTTACCATCAAGGAGAAACAGACTGAGAACTTTCTAAAAAAGACTGAAGTTGCTTTAGATTAGGATCCCTCTCCTCTGGACTGAATAGCCCACAACATAATGAGTGTTAAAAATACTTGAAATTGACTAATTTAATGTAATGTGATGCCCAATATGCCTGCCTGTTCTAAAATATGACCTGCCTGTTCTAAAAACGAAAAAGAATAAAAATAAAGTAAAAAAAAACAAAACGTTGACATCTTAATGGAATAAGACTGCTAGCGTACATACGGGCTCACGCTCTTAGGTAGCTGAAGACCCTGTGCCAATGCCTGGGGGTTGAGAGGTGGAGGCTGGGGCCGGAGCGCGGGCAGCGCAGGCTGCGAGGCGTTCTGTACGGGCGACTGGATCACTCCGTTCAGACTTCCCAGCAAGCCGTTCATGTTCAGCTGAGGACTTCCTGCCAGGGAGGCCATGAGCCCGCCCATCACCGGCAGGGCGGAGCCGCAGGCCTGGCCGATGGTTCCCAGGCCGTCGCTCAAACCACGACCCAATCCATTCAGCAGGGGCTGGCCAAAAGAGGCGGGGCTCTGCTGCGGAGGCGGGGTGCTCTGGAAGGAGAGAGAGGAGCTGCTACGGGACGGACTACCAGAGTGGAGCTCCTATACACAACGAAAGAACCAAGAATTAGTTATATTTCGCTAAGTGACTACATATCAGGTATGTACTACATACCTGTATGTAATACATACAAGTATAAAACTATTCAAACCCTGCCAATACTAATATTGGCAGGGCTTGAATAGTTTTATACCTGTATGTATGCTATAATAATAATGGCCAGGTTTCCCAAACGACTTTGAGCTCAGACGCAGCCTAGAAGCTGCGTGAGAGCCTCCACGCACCTGCGCAGTAGCAACCCCGCCACGATCTATCTTCATTAGTAGCAGCTGTGTGTGCTCTACGTGGTATCTAAACTGGCTTCAGGAGGCACCATCGTCGCAGGTTCTCATTACGTGTGTGCTAAAACTACATTCGCGAGACAGCATAGACGTAAAGACCTCCTGGACGAAGTCTACGTAAATCCGACGTAAACTACGTAGGGCTGTCATACGCTACACTGCAGTTTAAACACCCTTTGCGAAAGTGAAATGGATCATAAAAATACCAGAGCCAACTGTCAGATGTCCTGAAGCAGTCCACTCCAAATACAACTTTTGAATAATATATTTATGAATGAAATTACAGTGGTGAGTTGACATCTGCAAGTTAAATAAAACACTAAAGTGTCCCCATTATGCAAGTAAATTAAATATACTTAAAATACCAAAAGGAATGCAGAATGTCCCATTTCCCAAAATTAATATGTATTAAAATCTTTTGAAAATAGCAAATCTACAAGCTTGTGAAGCGTTGTGAGCTTGTAGATCTGCTAGTTTCAAAAGATTTTTTAACCATTCATAAAAATGTTGAGCGCAACAGCTGTCACTTTGTGAGAGGAACTGGGGACTTTCATCATAACGTTTAACTATAAAACTTCGAAATTTAGGAAACATGTTTAGCTCAGCATCATTTATATACCTTTAGTGAACTTGCCATATGCTTAATATTTTTATCAGACGATCGGATCATCCGTGAGAGTACAATTTGTAAACTTCGGGTTCATGCATAAAGGACTAAGCAGCGCAGCCCTGGTTCAGAGCGTTAGTGTGTTCCCTCTAACGCCCTGGAAGACCCCTCGCTCTGCGATTGTACAAGGAATTCCGCTGCCCTGCGAGTGCTCAAGAGTAGTAAAAATAAACAAAACCATTTCGCTACTCACCAAAGCAAAGGCTGTTTTGTGTTGTTGAAAGTCTATTTTCGGAGGTGGGAAGCCTCTCAGCACCCCAACTACTCTGTAAAATACACTTTTTGGGCAGCAAATAAAATATGTCAGCGAGACGGAAATTATTTTTATTTACTCCACAGTGCCCTCTACAGATCTGTAGGATTGAACTTACCATTAACCAAAATCTGTAGAGGGCACTGTGGAGTAAATAAAAATAATTTCCGTCTCGCTGACATATTTTATTTTCTGCCCAAAAAGTGTATTTTACAGAGTAGGTGGGGTGCTGAGAGGCTTCCCACCTCCGAGAATAGACTTTCAACAACACAAAACGAGAAAGGGCGTGCAAAAGACCTGGCTATCGAGCTCAGGCTTATTAGCATGACTGGTAACGTGTCGTGCTGGCGAGTGGGAGTTTCGGGTTCAATCCCAGCTCACTGCTTCCCTAAATATGCATGGATCCGGTGTTTATAAATTCTAGTAAATTCCGATCATCTCATAAGAGGTGACAGAGCCAACTGTCAGATGTCCTGAAGCAGTCCACTCTAAATACAACGTTTGAATATATTTATGCATTAAATTACATCTACAAGCTTAAGAGGCGTTGTGAGCTTGCAATCTGCTATTTAAAAAAATATATTTATACATATTAAACTTGGGAAATGGGACATTCTGCGTCCTTTTTTAAAAATATATATTTAGGGGCTTTTTTGCCTTTATTTGGACAGGACAATAGACTGACAGGAAAAGGGGAGAGAGACACAGTAAGGTCGTCGGTACTAGAGTCGAACCCGCGACAGCTATCTTGATGGATTCCCATATTGTGTGACATGCGCCTAGACCGCTAGGCTAGTGGACGACCCATACTGAAAGCTGTTACTTTTGGTAATTCTTTTTTTTTTCATATACATTTATATCTTGCAGACGTCAGCTGTCACTTTGTGAGGGGAACTGGGGTCTTACGTCCTTTAGTTAACTTGGCTTGCTTAATATTTTTATGTGTGTGTGTGTGTGTGTGTGTGTGTGAGAGAGAGAGAGAGAGAGAGTGTGTGTGTGTGTGTGTGTGTGTGTGTGTGTGTGTGTGTGTGTGTGTGTGTGTGGTCGGTCGGTCGGTCTTTTCATAGATCTATTTCGCTACGATGGGTGTTACTACCGCCCCAGGTCGCTAGTAACAAACTGCTCCGTAGGAGAGCACTGCAGGGCTACGCCTCTCGCAGAAGTAGGAGGAGAGTAGGATACGCCATTCTGTCTCCCAAATGTAGTTTTAGCAGACACGCAACGCCGTGGACGTGGGAAGCGATTGCACGTTGGGCAGAACCAGCTGCTACTAATGAGGGTAGAGCGTTGGTTTCGCCGGGTCCCAGGCTCTTACGCAGGCTGCGTAGGCAGCGCATGAGCTGAAATCTACGTGGCTGCTATGGTACTGCGCAGATTGTGTGGACACACGTAAGACCCGTCGTAGAACCTGCGCAGATGCTCAACGCAGCATCTCTACGAATCTCGTTGGGAAACGCGGCCAATAATAATAATAATATAATAATAATAATAGTTATTGTTTATTTGTACAGACCACTTTTAAAATAGAATTACATTACAACAAGCAATATAATTGTAAAATAAAATAATATATATATTTCCACATGTGTATATATGTGTATAATAATAATAATTGTAAGAATACTGATCAATAATTAAGGGATGCATGCAGGGATCTTACCTCAGATGAGGTTACAAAGGAGGCGTCATTCAGGTAGCAGCTTTTGGATAGGGGACTCTTGTTTAGAGGGTCTAAAGAAAAGAGGCGCAAACACCCGTTACAGAGAGTACCATTATCATCTGGGGTTGCAGTATTCTGTCACATTACATATTATTTTGTGTCTCTTGAAGATAGATTTTACACTTCTTGGTGGAGGGCTGGACTGTTGTATCACATCAAAAAGTTATGGTGGCCCTAACTTTAAGTATAGAGAGCCAGCGGATAAAATGGTAATTTAATGGTAATGGTGGACTGCATTTATATAGCGCTTTTTCTAGTCTTTACGACCATTAAATTGTGCTTTACATAACATACTTCACATTCACTGCAACGGTAGAACACTGTTACACATTACGTGTTACAGATTACAGACAGATGGCGGAGGTAGCCATGCAATACACCAACCTACTCATCTAGAGCAGTTATGTGATTCAGTATCTTGCTCAAGGACACTTCGACACGCAGCCAGGAGAATCCAGGGATCGAACCGTGATTTTTTTTTTACCACTATCTGTGGGTTGAAATTTCCAGAAAACGAATTAATTACTCCCTGGAATCCTTTGGATTTGACAAATATTATGTTTAGGTCCAAATTTGGACTCCAGGCTTCAGTGAAGGTGGTTCTGCTTTCATGTATATCTTTGAAATGCTAATGAAGTGTAGAATATGACCTAGGGTTGAGGAGAGGAAGCTGATCTGGGTGGTGTGCATGGAGCCCTGGGCGCAAAAGGCTTGTGGAGGGAAGGGTACGGCCATCTCCACATTGAGCAGCTGCAGACGTTCCTTTTTTGCCGTCAGGCTGAGGATCTGGTCCTGGAGCCGTTGGTTCTCCTGCTGCAGTGAGTGTAGAGACTGGAGCATGTCCACAACTAGACATGAGACAGAGAGAAAGATTTAAAGGTAGATTTAAGGACCATACTACTGGTGTTCTGACATGCTTCATTTAGTCTATGACTTGTGAATTACTTGACATTACTGCTGATGGTTTTCCCAAGCATACCATGGTTTGTTTTTATTTTTGAGGAAGCCATTGGATTCTATTAATTTCAGTACATTATGTAAATCAACTTGAGGAGACTTGAAACTTGCTTGAGATGGGTAATCCTGATCCAACACAGTAAATATGTTGTTTATTTTTGGTCTAAATTATCCATCATCCATCCATCATCTAGAGAAAATCCTACACATATGATATATACATATACACATACATTTAAATGTACCACTGTAACCTATGAAAGTCCAGTCATTACTGCATCTGAACACCACATGCACAGTCTTTCTTTTTCAATAGAAAATAGAAATAAGATGAAATAAAACATAATCTATTGAGTCTACCACCAATGAATTGTTGATGGACTTGATTGTTCGTTCGATTTAGGTCCTACAACCTACAAAGCGTGTCATTGTATAATAATGCAATTACAGCTGAACCACATAATGTATTCTGACATGTTTTTCAAATGGATTCTTTATGGAGCTGTCAGTGAGACACGCCTGACATCAAGAAGCTAGGTGAGACGTGTTCCCCAGTAGCTGGAGGGGACAGCAGCTATTTAAAACCAGAATCTCTCTCTCTCTTCTCTTTTCCAGAGGAGGTGAAGTGGAGAAGGCCAGTAAGAGTTGACGGTACTATTCATACAGATGAAGTGAGCCAACAAAAGTGGAACTAAGTGATTTGGCTTAAGAGGAAAAGGAAACGATACACAGTGAATAAATATAATCAAACGGAGAAGCATTATTGTCATGGTTTACATTATGCCGTGGCTGCTTTGAAACACTGTCCTCAGTGTGCTGTCTCTCATTGGGGCTGTTTTTTTGTTCACAACAGTGTCCTGGAATATATGCATATATGTCTGAATAGCTCCAAGCACTGCATTCAGTGTCACAAAGAGTAGACTTAAACCAAAGCAGGTGGAGAAAAACACACCACAGCAAACAGCATAATGATAGACCCAGCCACAGCAGAGAGAGAAGCTGTCTGTTATGTACTCATGACCCAGACATTGCCCAACGCCCCCCGCCTCCACAAAACCCAAAATGAGAACAACTGCAAATTTCCCCAGAATCACAGACAGGCCCGAATGGATTCTGCAGACATGCTTAATTTTCGGTGCACAGAGAACACTCACTATTGACGCCCATCTCTCCGTTTCCGTGTTTCTCTAACAGGAGCTCAATATGGGAGCTGGCTGCGGGGATGTTCTCTGGACGAACCCCTGGACCCCCCCCATCCCTCGGGTCGAACAGCAGAGGAAGACAGCTCATGGGAGACCTGGAGGCCAGAGCAGGGAAGAAGAAAGGGTCAGTGGGTTGGACTTGTCTACACCCAGAGTGGGAAACGAACTACCCTCAGTCACAAATAAAAAAATACTGTTAATTTTGGCTCTTGAATGTTAGGTTTTTGTAATCTACAAGTTTGGCCTGCGAGTGAGTTCAGGCAGACACACTCGGGTCACTAGCAGCTGACCAATTTTGTGGTCTATTGCAGTGGTTCTCAACCTTTGGGTCGGGACCCCACATGATTTTGAGGGGGTCCCAGATGACAATTTAAGGACTTTTAAGACCCTTTTAATACTTTAAAAAAAAGACTATACGAACTGGTCAAACATTGGCCAAATTGTCAAATAATATAAGAAATTGTCATTCTTTTTTTAAATAGCCTAATAATTTAATCTACAAGCTCACAATGCCTCACAATGCGTGGCGTTGTGAGCTTGTAGATCAGCTATTTTTCACAATATTTATCTGTGGAACCGAGTCAAACAAAATGTGATGCCTCAACTCCTACAATTCCAAGTGCTTGTCAGGGTGGGGGGTCCCCAGTTCAAATATGATTATTTTGGGGGTCACGGCCTGAAAAGGTTGAGAACCACAGGTCTATTGCTCTGTTGCTCCTCTTGCTGTCCCACACCATCGCCGCTGTTGGAATGTGATTCTTTGCTCCAACCACCTCCCCAGCTTTCCCCTGTGGGTTCTAAAATGTCTGTCCTCAAGGAGCATTGTGTGTAGTAAAGCCTGAATGCCAAGATCAAATCAAATATTCACACCTGCATTTTATACTAGTACAAATGTTTTCTCTGAAGAGAAAATGGTTTTCTCTTCAGAGATTTAGCTACATTTTATATAGATAATTTCAATCTATTTGGCTGAAAAAGTGAAATCCCTGCACTAACCAATGTGGTAGTACCTTTGATAAGAGCGTTATCTAAACATCACCTCAGAAATGTAAAGAAATACTCTGATTGCCAAATAAAAGGGTAAAGAATTAAGCTTACTGTGATGATAGGCTCTCTCTCGGCGAGTTCCCATGACACGGGAAGCGACAGTCATCGAGGTCAGATTCTAGGAGGGGAGAGAGAGGTTGTGGTGTTACTGTACATGTGGTCTTAAAGGTATCATGACATTCATTTTCACTTTTTTTATTTTCAATGTTTTATTTGGGGTTTTATGACCTCAATTACACCCAAAAAACCTGAACTTAGAACATTCAGTGGATTTTCTGTGGTCTGGGGTTTTCTGGATAATTAGGCTGAAAAGTAATCTGAGCTTGGCCCTTCGACAGTGAGGTCACAGTCGATTAATCCCGCCCACTCTCCTCCTCGCCCCTCCCCTCCCCTATCCTTTCCTTTGGGGGGGGCGGAGCAGAGGCGATGATTGACAGGCAAAATCCCTCACCAGCGACACCCGCAGGCAAAGATTTATTTTTTCATTGCAGTTGAAAAGGCTTTAGAAATGTGAGAGAAAAACACCTGCCATGGATCACTGGAATGGAATTTTCACTTAAAACTTTTTGTACACTTTTGAAGGACCAGGACAAAGACTTTGAATGTGGTGTAAAAGTGAATGTCATTAAACCTTTAAGTGTGTCTATGTTGAATTGTAACAACAAACGTGTGTAAGTAACCAGAAGCAAACGCTATGTGTCTCTCGTAACCCGGGTTCGATTTGCTGGGGGATGGGGGTATCCATGCCTCTGCTTTTCATATCCCCCTCTTGGTCATTCATTTTTATGGCCAGTGGGGATATGTTTTATCTATTTCTGCTCCGACTGAATTAAATACATGTATTTCCTTTTGGGAAATGTCATCTGATGTGGTTGATATTATGTTTGATAATACAACAATTTAACAATTTAATTAAAACAAAAAAGTATGTTAACCTAGTCAAAATTGTATTTTATTTTATCTTTTCAAAAACAAAATAGCAGATCTACAAGATATGTCGTACGAATAAGCATATAGGGCTTAAGTGGTTAAGAAAATGCCTTTTTTTATGAACCCTGTTCATACCTGGCAGTGAGGTCTGGGCTTGGCTCAGTAGTGGTGGCAGTGTAGGGGCTGTGGAGAGACAACTGCCAAAAGGCTGAGTGGAAGTCAGGCTATAGGAAGAACTGGAACAAGGGAAGGGAACCTATGAGACAAGACAAGACAACAGAATATAACTGGCAGGGAAACTTCAGTTAGCTGGTATATAGCTTCGAGAAAAGTTTAATTTCCAACTCAGACTTCCACCATTTCAAAATATGTGACAGCTAGCTAGACCTATACTCTATCTAGTCCGAATTAATTATTCACTACTGTTTAATTTGTTATCTATCAAGAGCCATTTACTAATAATGTTATAACATTAAAGCTGCATTGTGTCATATGTGGAGTTGTGGACAGTATTTTTTTTTAAACAACCTCACATGCACTCAGACAGACTACAGCAGACCAAAGCAAGACAAACTTAGGTACTTCCAGTAGGCTATTTCAGGTTTGTCATCATGCCAAGTGAAGAGATAGATTGTTTAACCCATTAAGACCTGGAGCGCATCTGTGTCACTTTAGATTTCTTTGGCTATTCAAAAATAGCAGATCTACAAGCTCTAGAACATAGCTACGAGCTTGTAGATCTGCTATTTTTTTTAAATCGTATATTTTTTTCCGAAAACCTGTTAGGATTTAGAAAATGTTTAGAAGCGGCTTCAGGTCTTAATGGGTTAAATATCTAGCAATGAAACTGGTAACTACAGAGAGGCTGGAGGCAGAGGAGGCTTTACTTTTTTTTTTTTTTTGCATGAATATTCATTCAGCTGAAATATTTAGAAGAAACTTGCACTGGAAAATCCATCATTACACAGTAGAGGAAAGCATGGGTATGAGAGGTGGCGAGCCAATTTTAAAGAGCGAGGGAGGTGTCAAGATGTTTCATCACATCTCTAAGGAGCCCCAGACAGGGGAGCAGGATTTCGACAACATGCTTTAGAGAGGAGGGGGGGAAATAACATGGATGTTCAGCGCATGTACATATTCACAAGTTGCATTGCCTCAATAAAACCTTCATACAGCGCATACTAGGCTATTTTCAGGCCTTGCGGCAATCATGATGAGAGTCCAAAAGCCCTGCTGCTAGCAGCTCCTATAAACTTTGTTGCTCGTTACACCCAATCAGAACAAAGTCGTGAGAAATTCAGACCAATATAATTGCCATCCTTGGAGCTCCTCGCTCACTAATGGTCTGGAGACGAAAATCTGAATGTTTCATCCTACCTAGTAGATATTATGTTGAGTGCGAATTTAACATTCTGGCCTGCGACACAGGCAAGGTCACTCAGAGTTCATCCTCTGGGGAGCATAAAGGTGATCAAAACATTCCGTGCCATGTAGTTTTCGAGATATGTTGTTAGGGAATAAAGTTTTGGACAGACCACCCAACCAACCAATGGAATGACATTGCCATCCTTAGCTAGAAATACCACACAATGCACCTTTATGTAGAATTGGAATATCATGGAATGATCATTTTTCTAATATCAAGCAAAGGCAACTAGGACACTTTATTTCTCCTGAATAGATACAGTTGCATGTTGTAGAATAGAGGTTATTTATTCTCTGTACTTTGGAGTACCTGTGTATTTGAGAGAGAGTTGACTGAAGGAAGAGAGAGCGTGGAGACGTGACATGGAAGAAGTCCTGAGGACAGAGCGGTACTACACACACCACCACCTAGGGACAACGAAGTGCTACACACTCCTCCGCCTAGTGACAAAGGGGTGCTGCACAAACCCCCTCCTAATGTGAGAGGGTCCTTGAGACTGGAGTAGATGCCTAACAGAGAGAGAGAGAGAGAGAGAGAGAGAGAGAGAGAGAGAGAGAGAGAGAGAGAGAGAGAGGGGGGGGAAGAGAGAGAACTGTCATGTTTACAAAGATATAAGCAGCATGCAGCAGATGCGTGTAAATAGACACATGTACTTGAACACGCACAGCACAGCACACACAGGTCTGAGTCAGGTCTGAATCAGTCACCATCTAGGGCAGGAAATCTACCATCAATGTACTTGTGTGCAGTAAACTGCTAGCTAGGAAACTATCTTTAACTTTCAATACAGAGTTAAACAATGTTACAAATGCTTCTTGCTACTTGTCCAAGTAAGCCCGGTTGAAGCATATTAAGTCAAGGCAAGGCATGTTTATTTGTATAGGACATTTCTACAACAAAACGATTGCTTCACATTATTAAGACAACACATTACACATTGTAAAGGGACATTTGAAGACAATAAAAAATAGTTATTTAAGAGTTAACGACATTAACCCTAGCGTCCCTATTCTGGGGTGAACATTCAGTGAAAATAGCACATCTACAAGCTCACAACACGTTGCAATGCGACACACAGTGAGCTTGTAGATCGGCTATTTTCGCCGAAGAGATTTGGTGTAAAAAAGGGGCGGACCAAGTATACAGCCCTGGGGGACCCTGGTCAACTAAGTATATAGGGCTTGCGTGTAAGTGGTTGATAGTATAGAAAATAAGAATAGGCTAAAATAAAACAGATACAACATATAAGAATAAAATTTACAGTGCAGCACCTGTGTCCCCCTCCACCCTGCCTCCCACCCCTACCTTCTCCTGATTGTGCTGATTATTTTTAGATTTATTCCAAAGCTTTGGAATAGCCTACCCTTCTCTGTTATGTCTGCTCCTTCTTTGGACACATTTTAATCCAGACTAAAATATAGCTAAATATAACTAAAAAATAGCTTTTCCCCCTGGCCTTTGAATCTTTATTTCCCCCCTTTAATCGTTCTGAGTGTCATAAAGCCTTTGATCTTCTGCTCTGTGTTATTGACAGTGTGTAATTTTTTATGTTGTTTTAACTCCTATTCTGTACAACACAACAACAACTCGTTTTAATTGTGCTAATCCATTGTCAACTTGACAATGGAAAAAAACAATGTCAGATACTTCTGCTCTAAGATCTTAATTTAAATGGAACATGTAGTACTACTGATATAGGCTTTCCTGTTTAACTTGCCATGGGTAATGGAAAAGTTCACCAAATCTTCAACCAAGCTGCAAATAAACACCAAAGTGCAGCCAACCAGACAGTTACAGACTGTATACTGATACAATTTGTTTTCCGTGTGCAATACTTTTTTTTTCGAGCAGTACATGAGCACACAGGAAGCTAGAGGGCTACCACACACCCACGGTTAGACTCACCGGAGCCGAGCAGGGAGTTACCGCGGCCTGTAGAGAAACTGCCGGCAGAGGAGGAAGTAAAGGAGGAGGTGGAGGTGGTTGTCGGAGGCAGGGTGGAGGAGGGGAACGCAGGGTGCGGAATGGAGGAGGCGCTGGGATAGATGGAGGAGGTTAAGGCTGGAGGCAGAGGAGGAGGCGCCGCTGTGTGATGATGGTGGTGATGATGGTTCTCTTCCCGCCTTTCCCGATTTTTGCTCCCCCGGGGGCGGCCCGGACCGTGCCGACTCTTCTTGTTGCCGCGGTGCCTCCTCTCCCGGGGCAACGGCGGCGGGGGCGTGGCTTTGCCGCCCTCCTCCGGATCGGGCTCCTCCAGGATGGGGGGCGTGATCAGGTGCGAGGGCTTGCAGAGGGACTTGGAGGGTTTGTAGTCCCCCGACGAAGAGATCTTACGGACCTTGCTGCTGCTGCCGCCCAGCCCCGAGGAGGAGGTGATGCGCATGATGGACCCAAAGGTGGAGATGGTGACCTTGGTCTCAAAGGGGCTGGCGTTGCTCTCTGACCTGTCGTGACCCTGAGATGCTACATGGGGGCCATCGGCGGGGGTCAATGCCGGGGGCTTGTTGTGATATTTACTGTCCTCTTCCTCCTCCTCTTCCTCACGCTCCTCCTCTTCCTCGTTTTTTTCCACTTCCTTTTCGTCCCCCTCTTCGTCCTCCTGAACCGCCACTCTCCTGTGACGCTCCTTGCGCTCCTCGCCGCTGTGGTCCTCACCTCCTCGGTCGTGGTCACGTTCTAGGCGGGAAGACGATGAGAACTGGTGGAAGTCCTGCGTTGACGACAGGGAGCCGACCCCTAGAAAAACAACATGGACGTTAGTCCCAAAGATAAACATATTAGACAGCTAAACTCCTGGTAAAAACTCACCACTGTTCAAAAGGTCTTAAAGGGATATTTCACTTTCAAACCTGTTTGGGGTCATTTTAAGATCTACTTGGGCTTTTGTCCTGTCGGAGGCAAGGTGGAGGAGGGGAACGCAGGGTGTGGAATGGAGGAGGCGCTGGGATAGATGGAGGAGGAGGAGGCGCCGCTGTGTGATGATGGTGGTGATGATGGTTCTCTTCCCGCCTTTCTCGACTTACAGTAACAACCCCAGACAGTTGTTAAGTTGCTTGATTCAGTACTTAGATATTTGATATTCATTTTAACAGACACATCCCCCTTCATTGCGTGTCTGTTAAAATGAATATCAAATATCTAAATACTGAATCAAGCGACTTAAAAACTGTCTGAGGTGTTCACAAAAGCCTGAGTAGACGTTAAAATGACCCCAAACATGTTTGGAAGTGAAATATCCCTTTAACACATTAACCGCCAAGAACGTAGTCCTACGGTCCGTTAAATCCAACTGTTAAGCGCCGAGACCGTAGCCCTACGGTCCACGGTCTTTTCGCGCTATAATGTCCGGGTTCACTTTCGGATTTTTTTTGATCCACTTCCGTTTCCGGTTTGATGACCGGAAACGGAATTATTTGGGATCCGGTTTTGACGATCACGTCCGCTCCCATTCTACAGACGAAACTGAAACTCAATTCTCTTCCTGTAGTTTTTTCTCCTCGCATTTCACTGTTTAACGTAATCCGCTCTAACTACAACATGGATGCCCCGTTTGACACGTGATTTTCACTGGGAGATACGTTGAGATGTCGCGGATGTAAACAGACCGTTTACGGCTCAATCTTAAGGATTTTAACAAGATCTATGGCGACATGAAAAAAACAAAAAAACAACAAAAACACCTTGGCACTGGTGAGTACATTATGAGATTAACCTCTGGCGGTCGATGTGTTAAGTGGCTGTCTTGAAAATGAAAATGAAAAATTAAAAGGTCTAATGAGCTCCATGGGACAAGTTAGCTCATGCAGTGCCCCAAGATGCTATTCTGGCCTCATTTTGTTCTCCATTAGGTTACCTGTGTTGAATGGACTAGAGGAGCATGAGGATGAGGTGCAGCTCTTGCCAGTGCTTCCTGTTTTCTTGCTTCGATGACCTAGGCCATGAGAACTCAGCTTCTTGGGCTTTCCCTCACTGTCCTTGCTGCTATGGTGACTGGTGGGCAACTGCATCAACACAAACAGGGCATAGGAAAGAGAGACATTAAATAGCTCAGTCAGTAGAGCTCTCATCCTTTGGACCACAAGGTCATGAGTTTGATCCAGGGCACCGCCAACTCAACATACGAGTAGTACGGTTTGGGTGCAGCAAGTCATGCAGTAAGGACTGGGAGCTGATGGTAGGTGTTGCGTGCCACCTCAGCAATCCATCTCCCAGGGGTCTACGCATTGAAACGAGGATAGCTCTCAGCTGATACCGCCAATAAGCCTCTCTGACCTATTTACTTACTTACTAATATAATAATAGATGAAATAAGTATTGTTTATTTATTTATTTCAGGCCTAGCAAAATGTGGCTGGCAGGCCACCAATCATTCTCTTTCGTTATGCATTCTCTCTCTGTTCCTCTGGGTTGGCGGTTTCTACCTTGTCTATGCTGCTGGTCAACGAGGGGCCCAGGCTATCGGATGACTTCTTGTGACGCTCCTTTTGCCGCAACTTGTCCTTATGACTCTGAAAAGGTGTCAGTGCAAGGGACTGTTGTAAGGACACAGAGAGAACAAACACAGGTTCATCGTACCAAACTTAGAGAGGCATACAGATGGCTTGAATGAAAAATGTTCTCTCTCTCTCACACACACACACACACACACACACACACACACACACACACACACACACACACACACACACACACACACACACACACACACACACACACACACACACACACACACACACACACACACACACACACACACCTTTCTCGGTCTATGGTGGTGATGTTTGTCTTGTGAGGGAGAGCTGGAGCGACCCCTGGGGTGTCCAAAAGTGCCGGCTGTATTCTCACTGGAGCGCAACTTCTTCTGCTGAAGAAACAGAAGGTTAAGAAAATAATTACCAAAGGTATTGTTTTATCATTTGTAACATTTTGGTATGTAAAACATGAAAACGTATTCATTGAGTCTCTCTGCGTGTATTACAACCTACCATCTTGCTGTAATGGTGCTTGCAGTAGCCGCAGTATTTAACATTGTCAGCCTCAGGACCTTCTTCCTCGCACAGCAACCCAGCCATTTGAGCACTGCACAGGGCCAGAAAAGTGAAAAACCTCTCTCTCACACACGCACACACACACACACACACACACACACGCATACACATGCACACGCCTAGTACAGGTACACAACACACACACACACACACACATATGCGCGTGGACACAAAGAGTCTCTCCACCCATGTCTGTTCTGTCTGCACACAAAAACACAGACCACAGTTTCAGTAGACGCTTGGATGCATCTTTGGTAATCTGAGCGCTTTTGCCATTGATCATGCCAATGTGGATTAGGTGACAGCTCTACACACACAAATCAGATTTGGATCTCGCTGCTATCTGATCTTCAAGGTCTGATTTGGAGGAGGTCTGGTTTGCATTGTGAAAGGAATTTGACATTGTCTACATGTAATCTAGGAACAAAGCAGATGTGCAGTATATACAGTGCAAAACAATAGGGATTCCTTTTAAACAGATTCCTTTAAATGCAGACAGTGGTGGTGAGAGATAGGGCACATTTTCAGGGAAATATTTAGACTTGCAACAGCAAAACTGAAAAATGTGCGACACCACACGCACACACGCACACACACAAAAAACTAAATGCATACCAGGTGACATGAAAGGCCTGTCTGCAGCCCTGTCTGTTGCAGGTCATGCAGGCTCCGCAGGCAGCTTTACTCTCTCGGCCGTGGTCCTCACAGATATAACACGTCTAGTCAAGATGGAGAGAATGAAGAATAGAGGAAAAGAAGACATTAAAACATCAGATGCTGGAAAATAAAGACAAAGTAAAAAAAATAAAAAAACATCAGATGCTATGTTGAGACTGATGATTCAAACATGCACACACCAACGAAACTCTTCACTGACCTCATGATGTCGGTGAAGAGTTTTGTTGCTGTGTGTAGGCATGTCACAATTTTCGCCTGATTGCAATGATTTGACATAATCACAATTATTTTTGCATAATCGTCAGAATCGTACATTCTTCGGTATAAATTTATCTGTTGAAACATAGCCGATCTATAAGCTCACAACGCTTCGCATAGTGAGCTTGTAGATCAGCTATTTCCGTCATTTTTTAAACGTTTTGATTATTGGTACCGGTCATTGTCAGTCATTTCTGTGTGTAAGTTATTTGTCATATCTGCCCTGTGCTATTTTTGCTTACACAGCCTAAAAGGCAAACAGAAATGTAATTTTGATTTATATGTTCCTATGTTCAATGCCAAAAAACACGATTAAATCGTTAATCGCCATCATTTGTACGACAATTAATCGTCAACTAAAATGTCATGATCGAGGCAGCCCTAGGTGTGAAAGCTGTACATGTGGTACAGCGTTTGGTGTCCCTCTGCACTCCTTGCACCTTTCCTTGTGTCAATATGAGCGAAACCCTGCAAGCTGTCGCTTTGTTTCTGCACCAAAGTTCCAGAGACAAATACCTGTACATCTAATTAATGGTGTGTGTGTGTGTGTGTGTGTGTGTGTGTGTGTGTGTGTGTGTGTGTGTGTGTGTGTGTGTGTGTGTGTGTGTGTGTGCAAGTGTGTAGGACAATTTGTGAAACAATCCACTTGCACACGCACACGCACACACATACACACACACACACACACACACACACACACACACACACACACACACACACACACACACACACACACACACACACACACACACACACACACACATATGTGTATGTGTGCGTGTGCAAGTGGATTGTTTCACAAATTGTCCTAGATGGAGTTGGGCCTCATGACAAACACACCTTTCCCTGACTTCTACCGTCGTCATCTAATTTAATCTAATCTAATGCTGCACCACCTTGACTCTAGACTGTTTACACACCACACACACACACACTCGCGCACACACACACACTCGCGCACACACACACACACACACACACACACACACACACACACACACACACACACACACACACACACACACACACACACACACACACACACACACACACACACACACACACACACACACACACACACAAATGGTCGTGCCACTCAGACAACAAATGCATAAAAGAAAAAGAAAGTGGAATTCCTAAAAACATGCGCCAAAAAATATAAACACAAATAATTTGCACGCATGGATACACACAAGCACACACACACGCACACGCACGCGTACACACACACACATATACAGTTTTTGTACTTTTTGTACTCCCTCTGCCTCTCCTGAAGAGGGGGGTGGGTGGGGGTGCAGAAGAGGCCTAGCAACAGGTGCTGGACAAAGGAACAGCGGGCTCTTTACCTTCCTCCTTCAACACCCACTCTCTCTTTCTCCACCATTCCTTCGTCTTCTTCCCCCCCTCTACCCCACCACCAAGATGTCAACGATGTAATGAGAGGCCACAGAAACATCTATCCGGGTACATAAAAGAAAGTGTGCTTCTCAAGTTTTCACTGTCCATTGAAACGCTGTGTAGGAATGCAGGCGGCGCGTCTGGATGAATGGCTCTGACATTGCAAAGCTGCATGCAATTTACTGTAGCTGACACACACCAAATATCCTCAGTGTTACGGGTCCATTTTTATGATCTCAGAGTTAAATCAACACTGAGGATTTTACAGTGCAGTAATATGAGACCGGGCCCACATGGAGTCAGGCAAACTCTTGCATGCATACGTTTATGTGAATGTATACACTCACTCTCATGCACACGTGCTGTACATATATACTGTATATATGCATTGCATCCAGCCATACACACATGTACGCGTACAAACACAACCACAGCGACTGGCTCTTCACTCCAAAAAAGAAGCAATGTCTTTTTAGATGGGCATACAGTATATTGACCTACATTTGTATTGGCATTCAAAAATAGCCATTGCCACTAAATAAGACTTATAACGACGCGGCTCCCATGTGTATCTCGGACATCATGTGGTAAGTCTGTGACATCAGTCATCATCTATGACATATCTATAGTTGTATGATTACAAATTTGGGCAAGGTTTCAGCCTGATCTGACTGACACCCATTCTCTTCCATTATACAATTAAACTTAAATATTTAAAATATATAAACATGTGAGACAAGTGCTGCTATGCAGAGTAAAAAAAGTAGCCAACCCTAACCCTACCAGTGCTGGAAACATACCACCCTATCATCACAAAGTTATCAGTAGGCTACAATGGCCTGAAGCTCATTTGAAGATAAATGGTTCACTATTGTTAGCAGCACATAATACACAAACAGGAACTCTGTAATGTAATATGAAGTACATTACCTAGACTGCACTGCAGATGCCTAGCCTCTTTCTTTTACCCGAGACTAATGACACTGACATTGTGCCCCTTTGTATGGCTACACATAATTCAAAGTGATTCATCCCCACAGGTCAAAGAACACTGCAGGTTATTGATGCTTGAGCCACAGTCAGTACCTTGATGTATCTCTCATGTGGGACATACTGCAGGACGATGGGCTCCATGGTGAGAACGTTGGCAAACTGCACCTCAGGGATGTAGAGTGCACACACAACATGCGCCCAGCCTGACAGCAAGACAGGAGTTGGTTAGGGTCGAAGCATGCAATTACGGCACAATACACTCCTCCCTTTGACTGACATCTTGCCTTTATAACCATTGTGGACTTAAATGGACATTTCACTTTCAAACATGTCGTACTACCCTCCTAATACGTCAAGGGGGCCATGCTTTTATCGATTACGGTTTTATTTTATTTCTTTATTGTATTTATTTTTTTTTTTCATTTTCTGAAAGAATCATAAAAAATAAATGAAAAAAGTAATTGAAAAAACACGCATTAGGAGGGCAGTATGAGTCAGCAGAACCAAGGATGGGTGTTTTCAATGGGTTTGTATAGGAAGGGGGCGTGTCTGATAAAATGTCTAAATATCTAAATACTGAATCAAGCAACTTAGAAACTGTCTGGGGTGCTCACAAAAGCCTGAGTAGATGTTAAAATTACACCAATGTTTGAAAGTGAAATATCCCTTTCATAAGTGAAATCCGTAACGGAGCTTGAACCTAATTTCACATGGTTGGTTAGTCAATTTCATGGACAGACCAGGTCACCTCCATATGTTGTAAAACTTGGAACTTGGGAATGAGATGGAGCAACGTCCAGATATTTACCTCCACTGTCTGTCCTCTTGAGGGCACCATCTTTGTGGGGGCAAAGTTCACACCTCTGGGGGGGGGATTTAAGTTTTTATAGGCAAAAATGCAAATACATGAACATACAGTATATTTGTACATGAATTTTATATTTGAGGAGAATGCACAGCTCTCTATGAGCTTCAATAAACTATTGATGATAGTCGGCCTACTGATGTAATAAAGGCAATAGCTATATGGTATGTCTCTCGCATACATACTGTGGTGTGGTGCATATTAGAGATCATACTCACTACTCGTGCTGCTCTTTCCTGTGACTCACACTTTCGACAGAACCATGGCCCAGTGGGCACCTGGACTATGCCATAGCATGCTGTGAGATAACACACACACACACACACACACACACACACACACACACACACACACACACACACACACACACACACACACACACAGTATAATATTTTGTGTGTGTTTTATTTATTTATTTGTCATCAACAAATATTTAAAAAGAACAGTGTCAGCTTTACAGGTGCCTTCAATGTAATGATCCATAGCCTTATTATAGGCCTACATCTATTCAAAGATTATTTGGAGAAGACACTGAATGCTACTTGGGTGTGTTTTGGTTTTAAAACATTTATAATAATGAAACATCTGGTCTCCAGAAAATAACAGGAACTGGGATCAGTGAGTTAAACCGGTAGACTACAATCTAAGAGTAGCTTGATAATAATTCCAGACGCTCTTTTTTTCATTTTTGAAACCAAGCCTATTTGAAAAAGGGAAGAGAAATTAAATATGATATACATAATAAGGTAATAACTCCCTTAGTAGTAAAACAGCAGTGAAAGCATGTGGACAACACGCTGTAGCTAAATGTTAGAAAATGAGAAGAGGCCCTCGCTAGTGTTCGTAGCAGATGCTAACGGTCCGAGCCTATAACTAAACTTTGTACAGAAAAGCCCATGATACGGAATAGCAGAACCTCAGTTGTCGGCGCCACAAGGCTTGATTAATATACTTCATTGCGCAGCGGCGTCGCTCGCCGACAAGGACTGCTGATCTACAAGCGAACAACGCGTCGCGTTGTTCGTTTGTAGATCAGTCCTTGTCGGCGAGCGGCACCGTAGTACCACGGGAGCATCATCTGATTCATCTCCCATGGTACTACGGCGTCGCTCGCCGACAAGGACTGATCTACAAGCGAACATCAACACGCGATGTTCGCTTGTAGATCAGTCTATGTCGGCAAGGGACGCCGTGTGTCTATCTATAGTAGTACCACGTCGGGAGCATGAATAATTCGGGGCTTTGAAGGCTTGATCGGTGTCATTCTCTCCACCACTCCCCCTCCCACACACACATAAACACTACAGACACACGCCAACACGCACGTAGGCAGGGAAGCGCATGCACCACACACACACACACACACACACACACACACACACACACACACACACACACACACACACACACACACACACACACACACACACACACACACACACACACACACACACACACACACACACACACACACACACACACACACCACATCCCCTCTCTAGTACACTGGTTCCCAAACCTTTTAGCTCGAGACCCAAAAGAGAAATGTGTCGTTCGTTTCCCCAGACCAAAGCTAGTGAAAATAGCCGCCACCAGCTTTAATATATGGAATTTCTTTGATTTTATTTGTATTTATTCATGAAATTATTCTTTAAAAAAAATCTTGAAAATAAAAATAACAATGAAAAACAAAATGTAGGAAACAAAAAAAAATAACGGGATATTTACTCAGTCGTGACCCATAAAAAAATGTGTCCGCGACCCACAAATGGGTCCCGACCCAGTGTTTGGGAAACAGTGCTCTAGCAGAGGCTACACACACCACCAGAGATCAGACACTAGATCAGTGCGGGGTCGTTAGTTACATTGTAACAACATTATTACAACAGCCAGCATATGTATCGTTTACCTTGGTGCACCGCGACGCTGCAGCCGTGTCCGTCACAGTACACGAGCGGGTTCTCCGCCCAGCCGCGCTCGTCAGAACACACGCAGCAACCGCCAACCATTTCCCGCATGCTGCTCCCATATGATATTATTATTATTAACTCAGCCCCCCGCGCGACGGACGACGTAGACGCGTCAAGTAGTCCCCGCCGGCCTTAACAACGTCGTAGCAGCAAACATGGTCGTCGTTTTGTTGTCGTTGGTGGTTGCGTGGTGTCTGTGCCGCGACAAGCACGGCGAGTCCCCGTCTCTCCCCCCCACCACCCAAAAAAAAAGAATCTCGGCGTGGGGTTCTGTTCTGTTCTGTTCTGTTGTGTTCTGTTCTGATACGGCTAGTTTTCCGTGATGTCCTCCTCCTCCTCCTCCCGTCCCGTCCCCATAGAACCGATGCAGTGCGCATGCTCATGTCTGCTGGAGTACCGAAACGCTCGCCCCAAAACACGCCCACCCCGGGGCAACTCCGGCGACCTCGGAACGGTCGCCACTCAGCTATTGCTAAACGTTACCTCAGTAAACTATCTATGCCCAAACCTAACCTTATTCCTAAACGTCTTTCAATGAATTGAGTACAAAGGACGTACCCAATGGAAAAAAAGCCATATAGGCTTTCTTGGGTTTAAAATCCTCTTAGCAGACCTTGTATTGAACTGTGCTTTCCTGTGCTTTTTTTTTTGCAAACTACTAATAAAGTATTCTATCAATCAATCAAAATGTAACCTCAGTAAAACTATGCCTAAACTAAACCTAACCTTATAAACGTGACCTCAGTAAAACGGTGCCAAAACCTAACCTTATTCATAAACTTAACCTCAGTAAAACTATGCCTAAACCTAAACTTATTTCTTAAACCTTATCCTCAGTAAACATATACAATAATAGAATACAATAACCACTGGGGGTGGGCGTGTTTAGGGGCGAGGCTTCCGGTTACCGTCTGCTGCTCTACTACTGCCGAAGTGAAATGGATCAAGAGATGCTGCGATGAAAACCAAATGTTAATATTTTGTTTGTCCACGTCCGCTTGGGTGTCGTTTATGAAAAGAGATGGATATTGCTAAAATAATACAAACTGGAGGTTTTTCATTAGCCGTAGTGTGTTTGTTTGGTAGACTAGGCTACTGTTATGTAGAACGTGGGGTTAATTAACTACAGTGCTCCGCTGGCTGCAATCTGATTAAATGTAGCTAAATTGCGCCACCTTTAGGCTGCTTGGACGGGAATCAGATCATTTCAGCCCGCCAGTGTCATATGGTCGTCAGACGACCCTTCCATGGCAGCAGCAACTTGGCTGTTTATTTGGCGGCATAATATAAGTTTAACTTTCGTTTATACGCATCGAATGTTCCAAAAGCAGTGAAGGAGAGTAAAACTCAACTCTTCTTCAAAACTGCCCTAAAAGTGTACCTTCAGGTGGCAGATATCTGTCTGTCATTTAATGTCACTATGAATTGAGTACATGGGGACCCCATTTGAAACAAGCCATTAGGCTTTCATGGGCTTTTCAATCCCATTGTATTTAAACTGTACTTTCATGTGCTTTTTTCTGCAAATTTACTAAATAAAGTATTCAATCAATCAATCAATCAATCAATCAATCAATCAATCATTTATACACTGAATGTTCCAGGTATCTCTCGATGGATACAAGCAGGTCTCTTGAGCATTTGGATCTACTTCTCCTCCCTCTGTAATCAGTTTGTAAGCTACAAGTGGGCCTAGTAGGGTGATGTATATGTATATTGTACACCAACAGCCACCTTTAAGTGATTGTCATTAAAGGAGTACTTCACCCATTTTCAACCTTGTTTTCATATAATTGGTCCGATTAAGATGGCGCCATTTCTGTACTCACTCACAACTCGCTCGTGAGAGTCGTCTCAGAGTTGAGCTGTGGAAAGTTCAGAAAACTGCCTATACCAGTCATTGGTAGGCCATAGGTAGGTTTGGTCATTTCAAACAAGATTTCAAACTTTTTTTTAATGCAAGAATGTGGCTTCCAATTCAGTGGGCTGTCTTTCCAGTAAAATAAAGGTTGTAGTTTCTATTCTAGCCTGGTCATTGGTAGCTAGGTTTCTGAGTGAGTAGATGAGACGGAAATTGTGTCATCTACAATGAACATGAGTGAGGCAGATAAAGTTGAAATGGGTGAAGTGCTCCTTTAAATTACCAGAACGCTCGCCCCAAAACACACTCGCCCCCATTTGAGCGGAATATTCTCCCCCAGCCGCTTGAGCGGAACTCTCACCCCCCAGCGGCGGACCACTCACCCCGCTGGCGCGTAACGCTCGACCCGCTTGTGAGAACAGACTACAGCCACTAATATTAAGTAGTTAGGCAAAAAACAGTTACGGTGCATTTTAACAGCGGGCGATTCAGGATAGTATTCTCCGGAAGTGCATTATATGTCTATGAGAGCCGGCAACTACAGGCGATAGCTGGGCTAAGATCAACGATGTTGATCTGAAAAGATGGATTTTATTTATCTTTTGGACGATGTCGTCCGGCGATCGTCCGGAGAGTCGCCCGCTGTTAAAACGTACTGTTACAACAACGGAGGCGCGCCGTCTGAAGCTGACTTGAGCCACGACACTGCCGAGCGAGTCGCCATGCCGAACATGGCGAAGTCCGCTTCAGCCGACTCAGCGTCGTTTGAGTTACGTCAGAGAGTTACGGACAGAATCGTAATCCCCTGCCCCCCCCCCCCCCTAGTCTCGGTACCCCCGAGACGTCAAACGTTGCCGAGTAGGTTCTGGTGGCCAGAAATACATGGTGGGTCTGACCTCTCCGAGCTCGTCGTATTTTATTGGGGTGAGTGGACTTTGGTGGCCAGACATACCTGGGTCCGACCATTCCGAGGTCGGTAGATTTGACCCGGGCCGAGCATTTTTTGGGGCGACCGTTCTTGTATTCATATCAATCTGTAATGTGATTATAGATAGATAGATAGATAGATAATAGATAGATAGAGGGGGGGGATTTCAGTCGCCCAGAGGCAGCACAGCAGTTAGAGTTACAAAGTTTCAGATACAGAGGAAGGCAAGTATACAGCAATACAAAGGTAAGAAATAACAATAAGAAGCACGTCAATAAAGAACAACAGTATACAAAAGTATATCTGCTAATGCTTGGGATTTTGTTTTGTCCTACTTTGGCTGTATGATCATTATATATTATATAAGCATCTTTGATCCATTATTGTTTCCTTCAAAGCCTTGCGTAGGCTGAATCTGATTTTAATATGATTTGGCTGTTGAGTGGAATTTTCGGTCACCAGATGTCAGCAAACCATCCAATTTCATCTGGACTCCATTGTCACTTGACTTCTGCTTAAATTGTGCCTGTTTGTGAGACTTCAGAAGGACATTGGGCACAGCTTTTTACAATAGACTTCATCATTGATTGGAATATGATTAATCGAAAGAGAAGTATGAGAAAGTCATATTTCCATTCACACGTTTCTTTAGACAGCCTTATTACTTAATCTAGACAGGGCAGTAGAAAGACAACTGAGGAACTGAGAGGATGAAGGACATGCAACACATCTCCAACCAGAATAAAACCTGGGACGGTGGATTGTGTGGTCAACTGTCAACACACTATAGAGCCATGGTTGAGAATCACCATGTAGGCCTAGTGACAGCATAAAAAACTTCAGCCTTATTAAGTGAATGTGAAAACTAATAAGAATAATAAGTAGAAGAAGAAGAGGAAGAAACAATTAGCAAATTTATGCTGGTCACATCCAGAACAAAACTTCCTGAAAATTAATCACTTGTCATATGAAAAAGAGAAGCAATAGGGCGCTCGGCTCCTGTTCTCTTTAATCTGATTCTGAACTAAGGTTTGAGGACAGGACAGTTTGCTTCATGAGCGTCACTTCCCCCCAAGGCTAACCAGAGAAAAGGGAACTGTTGCTGATTAAGAAGGCAGATAAAGTACTGGCAGCTGGATGAAGCTCACACCCAGTTCTCGTCTCAAGGCAGCGAGGTGTGACCGTGTCCCTCATCTGAGATGTGGTTGAGTTATCGTGACAGTCTAATGTCACTGACACGTTGAAGCACTGGTACCACACTAATCATTAAGGCCTTAGCAGCCGCTCCCCAACTAGTAAGTTGGGGAGTAAGTTATATACACATATAACAAAACATTTTCGGAAAGATGTTATGCCATGTTTTAACCTGACTGGTTAAATAGATGCGCGTACATTATTGTACAATGATAATAATTAACAACATTGGTGGGGCAGAACACTTGTGCAGTGCCCCTTTTCTCCCACTAGAGGGAGGCTATTCAGTGCTAGAACAGTGTTGTCTAAACACCCTAATGAAAACAGGAGACATTTCCATAAAAAACACATTCAGCTGATTAATAATTTTGATACCATATCCCAGCTACTAAGATGTATATGGACTCACCAAAAAAGCACTAAAACAGCTCCTTAAAGCAGCTCCATCAAAGGCTGCATTACAGCTGCCTAAAGGTAGCGAAATCGTCAGAAATAGTCAATTACAAGTATGTATTTTGGTTTGAATCAAATGTATTAACTGCTTGTCTTCCCATCGTACAAATTAGTAGCATACTAACTGATCATCACAACTTTCTAACATTGTTTTTAAGAATACCGTTTGTTGACTTTCATTCTGTAGGGCCAACATGACTATTCATAACCATCTCTCTCTCTAAAATACCATCAAATTCAGGGGTGATAGACATTGCGTGGTGTCAAGTGAAGTCCATTGAAACTGAAATGTACTTCTCTCAAACCACAGGAGACACATGGAGTCTTGAATTGACACATCTTTCTGTGTAGCCTAAGTGTTGCAAGGTACAGTCCACATGCAATGAAGACACGTTGCCTTTTTTTCTCACATTTATTTTTAACACTTGTACTTGTAACAGGAAAATGTAGCGTGCAGACACTTTGTATCTAACTTTGCCTGCACTTTGTGGAATTACTTTCGCACAAACATAAACAGCAGATATGGTCATACACAACAGTAAAATGTGGAACTTTATGTATACCCATTAAGACCTGAGGCCGATTCTGCAAATGTCTTCTAAATCCTAACAGTTTTCTGTTGCTATATTAGTGGTGCTCAAAACCTTTTCATGTCAAAAGTATATGTACTTAACCGTGGACCCAAAATATTTAGTTCCAGGGACCCCCAGAAGCAAAGATTTGAGTAAGAAATGTTTGCTTTAAAAGAATACATATATATTCAAAGATTTGCACAAATAAAAATATACATATATTCAAAGATTTGCACACATTTTCAAGATAAAGAAAAAATAGCAGATCCACAAGTTCGTAGCGTGGCACAAAGTGACGCTCTATGAGCTTGTATATCTACAATTTTTGAATAGCCAAAGTATAAAATAATGCTTTTTAGCTAAAATCTAAAATGACACAGATGCTTTCCCGGTCTTAATGGGTTAAAAGGAAGAATAATGACAATTACAGTACACAACACATTTCAGATGAGCTGTACAAGACCCAACACAATACATCCTCCATATTACACACACACACACACACACACACACACGCACACAACCTCTATGTTGTAATTGTATTGTGTATCTCCTCTCCTGTGTACTTAATGTGCATAACTGAGCTCATTGTATTGTCTTTTATGTATTTAATTGTGATGTGATGCTACCTGATAGAGACAGAATCTCAAGATCTAAATATTAATAAATCACCTCATCTCACTCTCTCTCTCACACAGAGCATACACAACTGCTACTTCTTGCTACTTAATGTATTGTTCTAGTGGCCACTACCTGATAATGAATGAAAGGGGTGACCCTGCGTGCGTGTTTACACAAGTGCACGTGTGCATGCACGGTGCACTGCACATGGACTGGTCGAGTGTGTCGACAACATAATTATGTGTTTGTGTAGTATATACAGTATGAACATAATGTAACCTTTAGTGTTAAATGAACTCAGTGTAAACACTTTAAAGGTAGGGTAAGTGATATATTTTGTTTAAAACAAAAAGGTAATTCGTTTACCAGATAGGTGACATTTCAGCCAATCAGGAGAGAGTACCCATTTATCAGCTTCATTTCTTTGTAGTGTTCCAGTTCCAATTGTGTCTGCTCATTTCTTTTTGTCATCAATTCCAATTTCACTAGTTTAATCTGTATCCTGACTGAGTTCTCTACCCTGATTGGATCAAATTGGTATCCCGACCTGAAAATGCATTTTCTGTTTAATAAAGAGCTGGAAAGACTCCTGTTACTGAACAAACGCTCTATAGCATTGAGTACTATCAGAATATAAGAGCTATTTAACACTTATTTTAGCCAAAGAAAATCACTTACCCTCCCTATAAATGAGCTCTTAAACGCTGAAGATTTTGCTGTGTGTACAGGTGCTACTTTACATCAAGGCGGTGTTCTCCACGGGCTATGTGTGAGGAGAACTCGTAGCGATCTCGACTGCGGTGACCACACACGTTGCACTCCAGCGGGTCTCGGAAGCCATGGCAACCCATGTGGATGGTGAACATGACGTAGTCCAGGAAGATTACCCTGCAATGACCACAGGGGAACACTGCCCCGGGCACCACGCCTGCTTCCCCGTCGGTCCGCACCACCCGCAGAGCCTCCAGAGGTGACATGGGCAGTGCCTGTGTGTGGGGGTGGGGGATACCGTTGTGGGGATTGCCCCCTCCCAGCAAGTGCCCTCGGCCGTATACGAGAGGCTGGGAGAGCTGGGAGCCATCATTGTGGAGCGGGTCCAGGCTGGGTTGTCCCTGCGGTGGAGGATGAGCGTGAGGGAGGCCTGGAGGTGACGGGCCCAGCTTGTGGCCATTGGTGAGCGCCATGGTGGGGTAAACCCTATGTGAGGGAGCAGGGTGAGCAGGGTCAGCGTCTGAGCCTGTGAGGGTGGGTTTTTGGTCGAGCGGAGGAGGGTCCCTGATATCAGTGTGGTGGATCAGCTCCCTTTTAAAGCTCAGGTCCAGACAGGCACCACTGTCCCCTGGATCAGCCACACGGAGAGAATTAGAACACTGAACGAGAGAAGGCATCATGCCGACCACACGCTTACACCAGCATACATCAACAACACAGCCATATACAGTAAATGCCAAAAAGAGCAAGCAACCCCTTATAATGCTGAGATGCACTGTCCAAATGTACTTTCAAATGGCTCTTGCAGTAAAATCCAGATTTTTAATTACCCTGCCTGGCATAGTATCGTAATCGATTCTGTCCGTTTGTTCTCGAGATGAATGGACTTAGAAATGGATGTGCAATTGGGTATATGGTCATGAAGAATTTTTAGGAAATTATTAATTGGCTGTCCAGAAGAGATAAATACGTTTTTGGTTGAAAAAGTCAAAGGTCAAGGTCACACTCAAGAGTTGTATATTATATTGTTTAGACTGATGCTAGGTTCTTGGTTTACCTATTATCCTAGATTACTGAAGCATTACACTGTCTCTCTGCATTCTATGTATGTGTTTACCTTGCTTACTGTAAGTCGCTCTGGATAAAGAGCGTCTGCTAAATGCCTACATTTTAAATTGATGTAGAACAAGATATGTTGCTATGAGCAGGGTTTGCACCCCCAGGTTCATTGAACTCTTAATGTGTAAAAACAGACCCGTTCAGAGTATTGCTGTGTAGGAGTCCTGCCTTATATCTCAAACAGGGATGATTAAGATGTACATGACCTCCAAGCTGACAAAAAGGGCAATCACTGAACTAACAAGATACATGAGACAGAAGCCATAAAAAAAAATCTCTACACATCTGTATCCTCAGTGTTAACCTATCCATGTGTAACTCTGAGAGTGTACAAATATAACAGACCATTTGGTTAAATTTGTACACTCTAAGTTAAATTAACACTCAGGATTTTACACTCAGGCGGGTTTTGCGTCTACAAAATATTGTGGGTACTGTAGCATTGTAGCGTGTCCTGACCCAGCAGTTAAAGCTTCCTGCTAAAGCGAAGAAGAGACATGAGAGGACAAAGTGTGGAGAGGAAGTAGAAAAAGCCCTCTACTGCAGCTGCACAGTACAAGGAGAGACGCAGAGACACCTGCTCACGTTTCTCGCGTAGCGCCTGTTTTTCTCTCTCTCCGCGGTCACAGACATTACTTCTCTTTTCCTCCTGTGGTTGTCATATTGAAAGATCTCACTTCATTTGTCGAGCTGATAGAGAGATGAACAGGATTCCTTTTGCCCATACACCCATGTTTACGAGCAGCACGAGGCTTGATTTCCGAGACTATACGCGAATGTTAGGGTTTGCCTAACCAGAAAAAATATGAGCCGAGTATTGGGAACGGTTGGTACGCCCATACGGTTCGTAAATTCTTGTGCCAAGTCAGCCATTTACTGAAACTGAGTTTGTAATAAGGATTGGCATTAAAAAATGCATATGCTTATATAGTTGTGTGTAATGTACAGTAGCTGACAATATGAGAATACATCTTTATTACCCCATTCCATTAAAATAAATGTCATGCATGGTTTAATATACCCACCATTATATATTTCACGCAGTGAATATAGGTCAGTGGACTATCACCCTATGGTGCGGTGCAGAATATGAGGCCAGTGTTCAGCCTGAATTCCTGTTTAGCAAAAAACAAGGGGAGGCTGACAAAGACAAATAAGCAGACATATGAGACAGACAAATAGCGCCGACAAAATATTTGAAATACTCTCTTTCCTAAAAGCATTCATTTGATAAGTCATGTGTCTAAACAAAGCAAGCAGCTGCACAGCATGGAATAGAATAAAGCTTATAATGTAAGCATGTAACCAAGACAGAGATAAAACAAAAACATCAATGCACAGAATTTGTCATAGAATCTAAAGCAATCTAAAGCAATACTATATACTCCTCAAAATTACAGTACAACTCATTCCTGCTTTTTAGACTCTCTTGAAGGTGATGCCTCTACTAAACATTGCGTGTGAAAAATACTTTTTGGTGAGTATGAATTAGCTTTCAGTGGCTCTTACCAGTGAATTTCTGTGGCATTGTACTCTTCCTTTTAGCCACATTGCTTGCCAGCCTGTCGAGTAGCAAAGCACGCTCAGTGCCCATCTGAGTCCTTGATGTGTGGCTTTCCTCTATGTGATTGAGACCAACCACAGCAAGAGAGAGGGAAATTAATGCCTTTTCACAACTAGGTACTGTGTGTGAGGAAAGGGAGCGTGCAGCCGAGCACTAAGCTACAACTGTCCACTTTCTCATGTATTTGAAGAAATGTGGTTCTCGGAAAAATAAATAAGCTGCATAAATCGAGCTCATGTTGTGAGGAACAAGATATTAACTTGGAGATATGAAGTTCGTGTGACTTCATTTCCTGTTTTTTCTTTTCTTTTTCCCTCACTTCATCAGTACAACATACTGCCGGCAGTGCCGGATGAAGATGCTATTCTCACCACCTATGTCGTAAACTTGCGACATTTGAAGACCACAAAACAGTCCTACTGACATTCTGGGGGGTGGGGTGGATGGAGTGATGCCAGAGGCCCATGCTAGCGACAGAAGACGAGAGCTAAAATATTTGTCCTACATCTTTGACTTCCCCTCTGCTGGTACAGACATGACAAATCACCCCTAGTGCAACAGCTCCAAACCACAGCAGCCACAACCTATTTAGCTTTAATGAATTTCTAACTTCTATAAACACTATAACACTATAAACTCTATAAATGTATTTGATGATAAAAGCAGGACTTAGTTGTGATGCATTTACAGTATTTTCACGGGCACTCATTTGTGTGTGTGTGTGTGTGTGTGTGTGTGTGTGTGTGTGTGTGTGTGTGTGTGTGTGTGTGTGTGTGTGTGTGTGTGTGTGTGTGTGAGAGAGTAGGCGTAGCATGTACGTGTAATTATCTATAAGCGTGTATTTGTGTCTGATTTGAAAATATTTGTGGTATGAGAAATAGTCTGCAAAGGACTACAGGTCATGTGTGAAAGCTACTCACCTTTCACAGCATGGCCTTTGTTCTGAATATACACATGGCATCTCTCTCTGTGTTCTTCCAGGGAGCTGCGCTGCTTGTAGCTGCGACCGCAGTGGTTACACTTGTACGGCTTCTCTACTGCAAGTAGAATTTCAGTTAAGCAAAATCACATATAAAAACACCCACTTAACACCGACACCTACTTAACTACTGGCAACCTATATGTAGCACATACTGTACAGTACATTTCCAGCAGAGATATACCAGAAAGTAATTTCAGATGTGGAGCAAGAATAAGGGGATGACTGTTGTTACATGAGAGCAAACAGAAAGTCTGCAGGAGGAGAAGCTGTAACAGGGAAGAGGGCTTTCGACAGAAGGTTGCCTAACTGCACCAGCTACACAGTCAAATCAAAAGTGTTAATTTAAATGATCTTTATTCCATTCAGGAGAAACAACGCATGCAGAAGGATACAGGGCAACAAGGAATTGGAAGTGATGAAACAAAAAAATTGGAACTGGAACAATATAAATTTGAATCTGATTAATGAGGGGAAAGATGACCTATTTTTAAAGTTCTCTCTCCCGATTGGATGTGATTGGATTAAATTGGTATCCCAACCTGAAATTCTATTTTCTGTTTACTAAAGAGCTGGAGAGATGGGGAGACCCCTGTTACTGAACAAACAACTCTATTACTATCAGAACATAGAGTTAGTTAACACTTATTTTAACAGAGACATGTCATTTATAGACCCTTTAACTCTGACAGTGTACAAATGTAAGCAAATGGACCTGTTGGAATGGACACTCTCTGAGTAACAAATGGATAAATTACCACTGAGGACTTTACTGTGTGCTTTAGCAAACCATCCATGAGGCACTAAAAGCCAAACAAACAAACAAACAAACAAACAAACAAACAAACAAACAAACATGTAGATACATTCCCAGGTGCATATGAACAGTAAAGTGTGTGAGTGAGTGCAGGTGTTGGGATGTTACAGCACCAGAGTGGGTACGCAGGTGCCCGCTCAGGGCATCGCGTCTGCGACAGGCATAGCTGCACATGGGGCATTTGAAGGGCTTCTCCCCGGAGTGTAGTTTGATGTGGCGAAGCAGGTTTCCCTTTTGGGTAAAGGAGGCCCCACACTGGGTGCAGTGGAAAGGCCTCTCACCTGGGTGAGACAAAACACGAGGATGAGACCCAATGGAAACATCATCGAGACTATATTTTCTTTTTTCTTGACTGGGTTTAAACATTTTGGAAGATCTTCTAGTACCATTTTATCATTATGAAACCTAGTTAATAAGGCTAAAAATACAAAAATATAACAATAAGTAAAGATAATTGTGGGTTTTATAAGCTTTTTCATTAAAGAATTAACATTTCTAAAAAATAATTCTGTAACCTGCATGTATTATATAAAAAAACACCATGTCATATAGCCACTATGGAGTTACACATAATCAAGGATATTGCCTAACTAACATACGTAAATGCGCCAGAATTCTGGGTTGTGGTGCTGGTTATTACTGTATGCTACTACATGTGCGTCAAGTATGATGCAGATTCATCCATTTCTTAAATGTAGGCACAGTATTAGTCAGCAATGAAGTATCTTGACCCACTCAAAAGAAAGAAAATCTTATCTGCTCCACCAAACAACAATACAGTATGTTGATTGCGTAACGGCTGTATTTGAGGTCAGGTGCTCGGGTTGGTGTTCCTGTGCTTACCAGTGTGGCTGCGCTTGTGCACCAGCAGTACATTGATGCTGACGCAGGACAGGCCGCAGATGTCACAGTTGAACTTGCCTATTGTTTGGCTGCGGGGGGCCATTGCCCCACCAGGCATGTAGGTTGCGGCTTCTACCTCTTCTGCTGCTGCTGCGTTAGCTTCCGGCAGGTTTGCGCTCTCAAAGCGTGCATCCACCAGGGACAGGTCCTGCGGTTCATTTAAGGCATCTCCCTCTTCATCCCCTTCCATATCTATCTGATCCTCCTCCTCCTCCTCATCATCTTCATTGTTCTCATGTGGCCTGTCTTCAGCAAATCCCTCCTCTAGCCCTTCCTCACTAGCTTCCTCCCCTTCGTCCCCTTCTTCTTTTGGGTTGCTCTCTTGTCGACCTTCATCCATGTGTTGCTGCCCGTTCTCTTCCACCACCTCTTTCTCACATTTCTTTGGAAGCATGTCTATTGTGCGGGAGACAAAGGCAGATAAAGGAGTGTCAATGTTAGAACTGCAATACTTAACTTTTATGTCCAACTAGGATTTTAAAGTAACTGCACATATGCACTGTAATCCGATGAATTAATTGTCAAATGAAGTAGTAAATGAAAAATACGCAGAAAGAGAAACTACAGCAAGATGTCCGAGGGTCTGTGGTTGTGCTCAAAGGGTCTGTGGTTGTGCTCACTTCCAAATAAGGAGGTGACTAAAGCCTCCACTTGAAGGCTCCACGGGCTGCTCCACCAACCAGAATAAGAAACACCGACACCTCTCCACTTCTACATTTGTATTAATGGCCCGAGAGCGTTTTTTTATTGACGCTGATACATCTCCACAGTGTTACTGGGTTAATTTGGGCCAACACATAGTGTCAGAGAGATTTAGAAGATGTATACCTCAGATAAGGGCATTTCCTCTATGTGCAGATACTAGAACCAGGGCAAGAGAAGATGTCGCAAACAGACGAGGCCTATTCCTTGTCTCCCTTTTAAAAAATAGTCATCTTAATACTGAATCTCAATCTTTTATATTGACTGTGGCAAAAAACGTATCCATACTAGTCTAAATTGAACTATATCTTATAATGATAAATTATACACCTTATTGTTTTATATTCCAAATCACCCGTGGCCATCCTAAAATATATTACTCATAAACACCCTGCCAGACATGGTGGGATTAAATTCCAGACATACAAAGCACAACACAACACAACACAGACAGTTCTGTTTCCACAGGTGGATGACAAATCAAAGAAAACAGAAAACTCACTGAGTGCCAGGAACATAAGGAATCTATATGCTGTCATACAGTTGGATTGCATTTACTATTAAGTAATTAACATCCTATAAGGCATGAATAAAAACGCTGAGCAGATCCAGTTGACCTGATTTTGAATTAAGATGGCAAAAGACAAAGATCTAAGTGACAGAAAGATGGTTCATTATTGGGGCACAGATGGCAGAAGCGTCAGTCCCAAACACTGCTCAACTGGCTAGTGTCAGAGCAGTGGCTAAAGTGATATCTGCATTTCAATTTATGGGAAAGACATTATGGGGCCGATTCACTAAGCTGTTTACACCCATATTTTGAACGTAACAGCATTTACGAAAATTCCTAGATTACGTGTCTGATTCATCAATCTATTTCTGTGGGTCAATTTTGCGGGAGAGCCGCTATTTCTCACGTCTGCTCGGAGGCATGACTTATAAGGACCAAAGCTTGCGTATATGTCATTAGAATGCCTTATTCTTCATACAAAATCAATTACAATAGTACCAAACCTCAGATAAAATATTTACGTGCCCAAACATTTGTCAACACAGAGAAGGAAAACATATGTCAAACGATCATTGTATGCATATTATAGACATGATTCAAAATTGCTAATTCAACCGATTTTTATTTTCAGTTGCATTTTTATAGCAGATTCCTCTCAGTAGGCGAATAAAGCTCTGATATGATCGGATATTGGCGGATTCCAGAATAATCTCTTTTACCTCGGCAAAGGTGAGTGAGCAATTGTTCAGTAGAAAGGGCTTAAATAATGTCCTTTCCAAGTTTTATTAGCCTTTGCTCGTGAGGTTTGAACTTTATTAATTAACTTCTTATTCTAATTCTCATCACACGCTACTTATAACGTGCAGTGGATCCATCGCGTGAGGGACTCGCTTGCCAAAATAAGCTGATCTACAAGTTGTCAAGGCGGTGCGTACTGACGAGTTGTTAGCTTGTAGAGATCTGTCCATTTTGAAGCGTGATGACGTTTATGGTCTCACGTTAAAAGTTCCCGGTTGCCTTTTATGGTGTTAAATGGGGCGTGGATGATCTACACAGGAGCGCTCGCGACTGTCAGGCAAAAATGAGCTACAGCCACGATACACACAAATGAAGGCAGTACACAGCATTTGGTGAATCGCACATTAGACTGTGGTTATCGAAAATACACCCTTCTTTAGTAACTTTATTTACACGTAATTTACGACCAGCTTAGTGAATCTGGCCCAATCGTGGTCAAAACTGACTGTGATGCTTAGTGCATAGTGCAATATGCTAGGAAAAACAGAAGAGCAACTCTTCTTCAGGTGACTGAGAATACAGAATGCAGGATGTGATCAGTCAGCTAGAACAGTCCATCAACAACTAAAAAGAGAGGGAAGCTAGAGTGGGGTTGCTGTGCATAAACCCTTCGTTACAATGACCATTGCACATGTGAGAGTTCAGTGGTGTAAAAACCACAGGCACAGGTCTACAGAGATGTGGAAGAAAGGAATATGGGCAGATGAGTCATCCTTCACCATATTCTCCACAAGTGTTGATTGATTGATTGATTGATTGATTGATTGTTTGATTGATTGATTGATTGATTGATTGATTTTATTGACTGACTGATTGACAATTAACACAATTATTAACAGTACAGGAAGTAAAGTCAAGGCTATGCTGAAAGGATTACACAAAAGGCCCCAGGGGCTTGTTTCCATTGTGGTCCATTGTACTCAATTCATCAGTAATACTGTACATATAATACATAATATACTACACAATACAAATACAATACAAAACATATTGTTTTAGGTTAGTTTTGAGTTTGGGTAGGGAGTCGAGAACCTTTATGTCTTCTGGTAGGTCATTCCACATTTTGGTGGCAGCATATTTTTACCCATGTTTGAGACGAATTTTGGGGGAACGAGGTAACGTGGGTGAGTGCATGTAGTGACATACACCAAGAGAACGGTATCGGCCTGAACACTTTACCCCACCAAAAAAGCATCGCATGCGCACACATGCTTTATTGTGCGGGACCTCTAGTCATCCTATATACCGTACAATGCATTTTCCGTTTAATTGTCAAACGTCTACGATATATTCATACGCCTTCTATTACATCACTGATTCTAAACGTGGGGTCCAGGGACCCCCAGGCATCCATGTCTGTCCATACTTAGTAAACTCCCAGTGGTCCAGCGGGTCCCTGGCTAAATGACTGGTAGTTAGGAACCAAATGGACCCTCATGGGTCTGTAACTCTGAGAGTGTACAAATTGAACAGAATGGACCGTTTTCAGGTCCATTTGGTTCCATTTGTCCACTCTCAGAGTTGAATTATAACAGCATATTTTACAGAGTAGACTGGGGTCTCAGAGACAGAAATCATATCAAACGGGGGAGTGTGGCCTAATGCATATCCAACGGGGCATCCTTGAAATTAAACGGATTGAGAATCACCGCAGTACATCATATTGTAACTCATGCAAACTCAACCTTTGCTCTGCTGTGACCTTTACATCCCACCCAGTCGTAAATGCCTGTATCTGCCTTTTGCAGCATGTCAACCAGCCACTGGATGTGCTGAGCTCCATCCAGAAACCACACTGTGTTGTGGTGATGAGCTGCGATGCCTTATACTCTGTGGAACACGCTCACAGTTGCTACTGGAAACTTTACACTCTCAGAGCTCTCGTATAGACTGAGGGGCCTCTGTGTTTAACCACTTAACACAATTAGTAAACTGGACCTGAGTTGGCTAATGTACTTGAACCTCTTTTTTTCCCCCATCTACACCAAATCTATTTGCCAAAAATAGCCAACCTACAAACTCACAACACGTCGCATTGCAAAGCATTGTGAGGTTGTTGTTTTACTATTTTTGGTGAATGTTCGACGCCGGAATATGGATGCTGGGTTTCAAGTGTTGAAGACCACCGAACCACAGGCTGCACCTCAGCTGAAGAGCAGGATGTCAGCACATGCATTCGATAAGGGGGACAGAGGGGTTTCTAAAATAAGTAGAAGAGAACTTGAACACTAGCAGGCTTGTGACTGACTAATGAAGAACCAAGGGCCAGAAGTCAAAACATATTTGTCCCCACTGGCCACTCATAACTGACCATCTAACTTCCCGAATTAAGATGGCAACAAAATGTAAAAGTTTCTTCTTCTGGCAATATGGATAATGCTCACCAAAAATAGCGAGTAAGCCTAGCAACATCCAAATATGATTTCAAGAAATGACATTAAAATATCAATGTGCATGATTGCATGATTGCATGATGATTGTGTGTGTATACTGTGCATTATGCTTGGTTACACATGAGTTAATGATCCTCAGTGTTAATTTAAATTACAGGTCCGTTTAGGTAAATGTTCAAACTCTAAGGGGTAATTCAGACCGCTGTAATATTTCACTGCAACGTGAAAATAGGCTAGTAGATCTACAAGCTCACATCGCGCAGCACATTGGCTATTTTTGGCACACGGTCTTGTCCTGGACAACCCAGGCTTAACACTGAGTCTGATCTGATCTGACGGTGTGATTGATATGTAAAGAGTTGTTTGTAGGCAAGTGGTTCTCAAAGTGGGGTTTGGGGACCCCCCAGGGGTCCTTGAAGGGGTTCCAGGGGTCCCCAGCAAAATTAGTTAATATAGCATCATCACACATCAGCTATTTGCTCATTTCTAAAAATCTAGAAAAATAAATGATATTTTGAATATATTTAGAAAAATATTTTAAGAACACAAATCTTGTGTGAGGGTCCCTGGCAAAAAAATATTTTCAAATGGGGGTCCACATCCATGTTGATATGGAGTTTGAGAACCACTGGTATAGGCTATGTGTGCATTGTGTCTGTGCATCACCTTCAGAACACGTCATTCCATCTGCATCGCCTTCAGAACACGTCATTCCATCAGCAGATTCGGGACTGGATGAGTTTCTTATTGGGACCTCCTTGTCCTCCTTGTCCTCCTTGTCTTCCTTGTCTTTACTTTCCTGCTCATCTGTCTTCACATCTGGTGTACTGCTGCTAACATCTAAAAGTAAAGCCTGATTTAGTCGTACAACAAAAATAGCATATCTACGAGCTCACAACACATCACACACCTGCGTTGTAAGCTTGTAGATCTGCTATTTTAGACAGGGACACCATCTTACAATGGATTATAAATAAGACATAACATATTAGGCCTCATTCTATAATATATGATATGATAATGAAGTACTTACCCATATCTCCCTCCAAGGAACTCAATTCAGGATTGTTCTCAGCATCCATTTTAAAAGGAAAAGTCTGGATAAAAAATAAATAAATAATCACAATTACAAATTTGAAAAATGTAATCTTATAACCTTATTAGAATATTGAGCACCAACCCTGTGCTTTGATATAGGCTAATGGATTGACACTAGTATTTACCTGTCACCGACCTTATGGCAATAACTAATTTATTTCATTTTATTGTTTGAGCACTAGAATAAATATGTATTTTATTTTATTTTATTTTATTTTATTTTATTTTATTTTATTTTATTTTATTTTATTTTATTTTGTTATCTTATGTTATCTTATGTTATGTTATGTTAGCTTATGTTAACTTATGTTATTTTATCATTTTATTTGATTAAATTACATGACTGGTTGGTTGCTCGTTGCGTTGGAAAGAAATGCTCACTCCACTTGCATTTCCTGCAAAGGATGCAGCCTGACAGCCAAGCAAATGACAAGAAAGTTGCGCGTCAGCAGCAGGTTCCATAACCTGGACCAACTTTTTCCAACGACGGGTGAAGAATAAAAAATACCATCTGAAAACGGAAATACCGTCTAGTCTATATCACGGTTTCAACTAAAATAATCAAAAAGGAACAATTGTAAGTTGAATAATTTAGAGTTGTAAATTAGACTAACTAACTGTATGATAGAGTTAATGTCAGTCAATTGAAAATGTCTGTTTAAAATAGGCTACTTCATTTAGTAGCCTAATTAGGGGGAACTTTTATAAATTAAGACAGCTCAAATCAGCCCCAAATCATCTCACCTGCTCTTGATTAGCACCTATAGCACAGCTCTAATGTAGTTTTCCTTATTTAAAGCTGCCCTTCTCTCCCGCTGTGAGGATCCCGTCTCCACACTGGACCACCTCGTGGAATGGAACGAGCCAAGCTATCAACGTCAAACATCAACCCCTTAAAGGAACAGCCGCTCGTTTTGAGCAAAGGTGGGGCAAAAATAACCAGTGGTGGAAAAAGTACTCACATGTTTTACTTAAGTAAAAGTATCAATACTGCAATGTAGAAATACTCTTTCAGAATTAAGAATTTACTTGAGTGAAAGTACAAAAGTATTGGCGTCAAAATATACTTTTCAAGTAAAAGTACTCATTATGCACAGTATCCCATGTCGCATGTTTCCAAATGTATAAAAATCCTTTGAAAATAGCAGATCTACAATCTCACAACATGCATTGTGAGCTTGTAGACCGGCTATTTTCAAATAGCCATGGCTGAAGTGGTTAAACTTAATGTATGCTTTACAAAGTAACTAGTATCTAACGTTTTCAAATAATTGTAGAGAAGTAAAAGTACAATATTTTCCTCTGATATGTACTGGAGTATAAGTAAAAGTACTGAAAATTGGAAATACTCCAGTAAAGTAAAAAATACCTCAGAATTGTACTTGAGTACAGTACTTGAGTAAATGTACTTAGTTACTTTACTGAAAATAACCTATATTTACATTCGGTTGGAAACTTGGAATACCAACTGTTTAGATTCTTTGTGTTCAGAGTGTGACATTTGGCCCAAAATATATTTATATCTGTTTATTTCTTACATCTGGACAATCAAACTGTATTAAATAACCATTAAGTATGCTAATTGATGACATAGGTTTGGCATATAGCCCCTGCCTTGCTTC